>NW_020837964.1:8071063-8510660 GCF_003676395.1 Aethalodelphis obliquidens | reverse complement strand
CACACACACACACACACACACACACACACACACACACACACACACACCCTTATGAAATCTGACTCCTGTTTATCAGGGTCCCGCGCGCCCTTTGCACTTTTACGTTTCACTTAATTATTTCAGACTTGATCGTGGCGTGGAACAAGGGGTACAAAAAAAACGAACACCCAGCCTTCACCAGCTCCCCTCGAAGGGTTAAATTTTAAACGGCGGTTTCTCGGACGGGCCCGGAAACCTAGAGTGGGGGTGGGGTGGAGTGGAGTGGGGGGCTGCATCTCCCCCTCGGGGTCGCGGATGCTAATGACTATTCAGTTTTCTAGACCGATCCTTCTAAAGCTTATGCAAAAAAGAAAAAGGAAGGAAAGAGAAAGAAAAGAAAAAAGAACCAACAACTCTGTTTCTAAGATTTTAAAGCGATAGACCAGATGGAGAAGCCGAGATTGACTTGGGGGGAAGCAGAGTGCGTGAAGCCGACCCAGCGTTTGGAAGACCAGCCCGCCCGCTTGGACGTTGGACTGTTGATTCCTCCAATTAATGAAATGCATTTGGTGTTAATCATATTTATCTTATTTTATGGGCCGGGGGGGGACGCTAGGACGGTGCATTCAAAAAAAAAAAAATTCTGAAAAGCCTGCAAAACGATCGAAGAGTGAAAACTATTGTTGGACCGACTTGGTTTTTACCTCAACAGCGCCACCTTTCGGCAAAGGTCAGTTGAAATTGATCCGTGTCCAGTTCTGTTGATGAAATGAAAAGAAGCTGGTTTCCCTAGGTGGGAGGAGAAAAGAGGCACAGAAAGTTAGTTTGACTGCAGTGGGAGAACCCGACTTTGTTAGGAAAGGGGCTGAAGGCAGTGCTGGCAGGTGCGAGAATCATTTTTCTCTACCATCCCCCTTGACTGTGAATACAGAGGCCAGGGGACCCAGGAGCCTTCCAAGTGTAACTACAGCTGAGAGGCTTATGCAAGAGAATCCCATGTAACAAACAGGGCCCCAAACCCTTTAAAAGTGCCAGGATGGATTTTCGACGGGCTTTATGGCAATATCAATAGAATTAAAGTTACTTGTAATTCAGTGATAAATGAGATGTCTCTAGTAAGATTAAGTGCAGTGCTATAAAGTTGTTTATCTGAAAAGTAATTCTCAGAAAACCTGACTTCTGACACTTAGTCATATATTAAGCCAGCTTCTTGAACACTGCACTTCAGAATGCTCTCACCCACCGGACAGCATACTTTACTATTTATAACGAGACCTTAGGTGTCACTCATTGGCTTCATACACCAGATTAGACTTGTGTTAATTTCTCTCATGCTGGCAGCCTTGGGTTTCAGCAAACCCTGGAATCCCTAATGAGAGATTCCCCAAAACGTTTGTAGGCACATCGTTACCCTAAAAGGACAGCACTGTTGCTGTTTTCTAGAAAAGCACTTTTTCTTTTCATCATCACTGCAGAGAAGCTGTTTATATGGGTAGTTTTGGTTTTATGGGAGTACTTTGTCGGGATGGAATGAGGTATGTCTATTACCAGTTTGGGGAAGAAAGAGTGAAGATTATGTCAATATTTATGCAACCTAACAGAATTCCTTTGCTTTCCTCCTCTCAAACAGTATTTCACCTAGTAATGAAGTTAAGGGATTACAGCTTATGTATTCAGAGGAAAATTTACTGCTTAAATTACATAAACATATCGTGTCATTAGCATTGTCTACAGCAATACTTTTCTAAGCCTTTTTAAAGTCACTAGCCACAAATGTCTGAAGTTTCTATTTTGCATGTAAAGTATGAATTTCAGCATGCTTAGGAAGAAGTAATTCAGTTTTTACGAGAATTTGTTTCTTTAATCCTTTTGCATCACAGTTTTGGTAAAAGCTGTGAGATACGATCCCTGCCTTTCATGAAAGTATTTTTGGTCAGGAACACTGAAACTGCTACACTTATAAATAAAACAACATTTATAAACAAAGTTCACCAATGAGGAAGACCATGAGATATAGATTCATGGCCATGCACCTAACTGTTGCAATTATGTGTCATTTCTAGATATTAAATACCCATGTTTGGTCAGATAAATGTATTATTATCTGCACATTTTTATGGTTTATTTTTGTACACTGCTGTCAAACCAGGCAGGATATCTTTTTTTTTCTCTCATTGCAGAATCTTTTATAGTCTCCCATTTTCTCTTGGGAAAAAAAAAAAAAAAGGAGGATCCGAATTATTTTTTAGACGTGGAGCAGCAGTGCCCTCAAGCTTATAACTTAATTCTCATTTTTGTCCTTTTCCTTTATTATTTGGTGATTCACAGGGGTGTCTAAACATTTACAGTCTTCTGTTAGTGGCATTTCTCTTGTAACAATTGAGCTCTCTCATTTTAATTAGTACTATTGAGGTTTTTGAGTCTCTACAATTATAGCAGGCCACATTTCTTTAGATTTCTTTGCTAACATTGTTTGTTTCACTTTGCTCCAAGCCAATCTAATCCAAATACAATATGAACTGTGTCTTCTTACTGCTTAATACTCCCTTGCTATATATACTCTAGTAATCTCTGTAGAACAATACAGAGTAATTTAGAAACCATGCATTTGTCATTATTGACCAGTTCAAACCAGTAGCATTCAGGTTCCTGAAAGCAGTGAATCTTTATAGAAGAATTTGCGGGAGGGAGGAGGGCATGGGTCGGATCACGTAGGAGATTGTGAAACCGTAACATCAAAAACACAATTTTGGTTTCATGTCAGTACATACATAATAACTTTTTGCAAAAAAACCTATTTTAAACCCTGTTTACGTCCAAATTATAATGATTAAAAGTGAAAGATAATATAGTTTTCCTGATTGTGAGTTACAGCAACTCAGGTATATCATGTTGGAATCAGACACATATAATCTAAAAAGAATAAGAGGCATCACGGGTAGTGTCTGAACTCTTTTTATCCAGGAGCTGATTTTATGGTGCAGAACTAACCAGTGTCCACTGAGTTTCACTCTGAAACCAACTAAATCGATTTGAGAAAAGAGTTGTTCAGAGGAACTGAATGATAAGGCATGGAGTGTTGTTCCTAGCTGTAGTGTTAGAGAAAAATCCTTTCAGCAGTCTTTAGTGAGCAGGGCAAGTAAGTCAGAAATCACTGTTAGCAGATTCATGGACGAAAATTAATCGAATCAGACGAGATAATCTGATAAGGGTAAAATTGCTGAGGAAACAGTCTTGCCTCATATTGGAGAATGTGAGACAACAGTCTGATTACTGGGAGTCGTTATGAATAGGTGAATTATGTGCTAAATAATCATCAGAGTAAATCAGCATTTATTAATTCTTTTCTCTTTAAGCAATTCACAGTTGTAAGTTAAAGCCGCTCTCTCTTTGAAGACACATCTTCTATAATTTTTATTAGAGGTAATTTATTATTTGCATTACCTGTATTTACTTCATAATTGAACATTTTACATTCAAATTTATGTAATGCATTATGCCTGAGAATATATTTCTGCCTGATTAGCATAAATAGTCACTTACCTCATGAATTACTAACAAAGTTTATCTTAAAATATAGGTTTTTTTTTATTAAGTGGAACACAAACATATGTACAGTAAATTCTGATTTTCCAGTGCAGTTAGGGAACGGCTCACGTTTGGTTTCGGGGAAGGCAGGCCATCAGAGGAGGGGAGTAATCGTGAGGAGAGGGCGAAAAGTAGACAAATGGCATCTGGAGGTTTCTTTGGGGGGGGGTTATCATTTCGATGCGGGTATAGGCCTGGTGCGGGTGGGCAGCGGGACGAGGGCAGAAGAAGGGTCTGGGGTCTTCATACACTGTTTACATTGTTTACTGGAAAGTGGATTCTGGAAAAAAAACCCACAACTCGTCACCTGTGCCTTTGTGAAGGACCCTGGTAGCAAGTGCCCGAGTCTGGGGTCTTGTTTGTTTTGTTTGCTTGTTTGTGTCAGGCTCCCAAAGAGTTCTACCTTAGAACACAATACACATCATTTAATAAAATTCTTGTTTGTTTTGCACCAGAGATGTGGAAAAGCCAGATGTTTTCTCAAGTGAGAATTCCCGGGACAGCCTCCCAGATTTCCTCCAGCTTTCCTCCCTCCCTCACCCGACAGACACCCAGTGTGGCCTGGCAGACAGGACGTGATTGATAATAGCTCTGTGCACACACCGGCATTTGAACGAAAGGACTTCTTTGGGGTTTAGGCACCAGATGGAGATCCAAAATGATGGGGCCTCTTCCCTACTCTCGCCATTCCAAATCAACAGATTTCCACGCTTGTTGGTTTCTTTTTTCCTTCTTTCCTTTTTTCAGGCCATGGACATCTCCCTAGCTTTTTCTTTTCCTTCAATTAGGAACCACTTGCAATTCACCATTCCATTGTTACCCTTTTTGATTCTACTCACAGCTGTACCACGCAGGGAACTTGTCTCGAAAGCATTCAACCCTTCAAAGATTTACTGTGCTGACATCAGAACTGATGTTTTTTAAAAAGGCAAGAATAAAGAAACGAACCTGATACTGGGACAGTGTCTGTTCAGGATGTGTCTTCTGTGCAGGGGAACCCAGGGGACAGGCTGGTGGTAGTGCTGCCCCTGTAGAGTTTTGGTCACTCTCCTTCCTCCCCCTGGGTCTGGGGTGACTCTTAGGTCCTGTTCCAGAGGCATTTAGCAGCCACTCGACCTGGGAGCTGGAACCTGGAGTTCTAGAAAACACAAACCAAACTGAAATACATGTGTGCTGACTGCAAGCGTCTGCTGATGCAGATGATTTCTGAATCTGTGTGTCTCTCAGTCTGTTTGGCTGGACCTGAGGGAAGAGATCCCTTGGGGCCTGTGTTATGTCTTTGTTCTCGGTTGCATCATGGGTTTTGCTGAACCTTCTCACGTGTTGTTCTGTGCACTGAAAACACCAAACTCGTCCAGTGACACCCTCACGGCGTCATCCATCATGGCAGTGTTGCTGGTTGAACAGAGAACTGAGTGAAACATCCCCGCCCCTAACCCCCAATAAAAATGGAAGTCCAACGTATAGACCTTTTGCCAGTATTCTTATTTTGTCATTTTATAAACAGCGATCCATGCTCTTGGTTAAATATAAACATTTGAACAAGACAGAAATGGGAGGACATCAAACAAGAGAACCACAATGCCTCACCTCCACTCTGGTCCCCTAATCGTGGTCTCAGGTGTGACCATCTATGACAGTCGGGGTCCGGGTGGACACTCCTTACAGAATGGAATCGTAGCAGGCACGCCATGCTTCATGCCATGCTCCTGGCAACACACGCACCCTAACCATCTCAAAAAGCAGCTTGTGGCACTCCTCTGTTCTTTGGCAGAATTCACTTCGGAGAGGGGCCCAGGAAAACATTTTCATTTCTTCTAAAATCAGAGTTAAAGAAATGAAAATCATCTAGCATGGACTCTGTCAGTATACAAACAAAGCCATAAAATTTAATTAAGTTTTCTTGTGGAAGGAGTCCATGGAAACCAAAGCACGTAGCACCCACACAAGTCCGTGTGTGGTCCTGACAGCATGTACTTGATTACCTCCAGTGACTGGGTGCTCACTACCTCCCTATTTTACCTTCTATCTTCACACAGTCCTGAGACTGTCAGGAAAGCTGTTTGTTTGTTTGTCTGTTTGTCTACTGTCAAGTCATATCCCTTCTTCTCTACATGAGTCTTGATTTTATACACTCAGAAGGCGACATCCTTACATCCTTTGCGGGCTCTGAGGAGTAGAAGACAACCACTATGACACCCTCTCCGTGCCTTTCCTTTTCATTTCTAGACATAGTCAGTGCCTTTAGCATTTCCACATATGCCTGCATTTCAAGCGCCCCTGCCTCGAGGTCGCTGCCCCCACCTGAGGGTTCAGGTTCCAGAGCTGAACCCAGATCCCCAGGCTGTAGCCCCACCCTCTGCCTCCTTGAGCTGCAGCCTGTCTGCTCCCCATGCTAGACCACAATTTCCCGACCTCTCCGGCAGACACATAACACCAGGGACTCATCGAGCACGGCCCCAGGCCTTTTCTCCTCGTATTTCCCCTATCTTCTGTTTGTGGGCTAACGTTTTTGAACCCAAGCACGGAAACATACAACGATCCCCCTAGGGTCCATCTCATTCGATCAAGACTGTTCCCTGCTGCCTAAATCTCTTTGAATCTAGGATGTGACATCGACTAGTTTTAATTCACTTCCCACCTTTGCACCAGCTGCAAATGAAACTGAGGCGCTTAACCTCTCAGAAGCAGGCCCCTCACCTGCAAAATGGGAGGTGGGCAGGATCAGAGATTGTGCCTGTGAAGTGGCTTTCACCACATGAGGCCACAGGGCAGCTGTATAAATGGCTGGGGACCTCTGCACTTCTGACCCTCCCCCTGACCTGCTGATGGCAGCATTGCAAGGGACCAAGCCCCTCAGCAACCCAGTAGAGACGGCCCCTCCCAGTCCCCCCATTATACAAAATGACCCGCTGGATTATTTGAGTCCCCTAGTGGACATAAAAAATTAAATGGGCCTAGAACATCACCAAATCAACAGGGAAATGCAAGTCAAAGCCACAATGAGAAAGCCTCACACCTGTTAGGATGGCTATTACCGAAAAGACAAAAGATAACAAGGGTTGGTGGAGATGTGGCAAAAAAAGGGAACGCTTGTGCACTGTTAGCAAGAATGTCAGTTGGTGCAGCCACTGTGGAAAACTGTATGGAGGTTTCTCAAAAAAATTAAAAATAGGACTACCATATGGTCCAGCAATTCCACTTATGGGTATATGTCCAAGGGAAATGAAATCAGTATCTCAAAGAGATAGCTGGACTCCCATATTTATCACAGCATTATTTATAATAGTCAGGATATGGAAACCGCCTAAGTGTCCATCCACAGGTGACTGGATAAAGATAATCTGGTATACATATACAATGGAATATTATTCGGCCTTAGAAAAGAAAGAGACTCTGACATTTGTGACAACATGGATGAATCTGGAGGACATTATACTAAGTGAAATAAGCCAGACAGAAAGACAAATACTGTATGATCTCACTTATATGTAGAAACTTAAAAGGTCACACTCACAAAATCAGAGATTAGGATGGTGGTTATGAGGGATTAAAGGATGGAGGAAAATGGGGAGAAGCTGATCAAAGGGTACAAAGTGTCAATTATGCAGGATGAATAAATTCTGGAGATCTGTTCTACAGCATGTTGGCCGTAGTGACCAATACTGTGTTGTATATTGAGTACTGTAATTTGCTAAGAGGGTAGATCTTAAGTGCTCTTAACACACAGACACACACACACAGACACACACACAAAGAAGATAGTAACTATGTGACGTAATGGATATTTTAACTAGCTTGATTGTGGTAATTATTTCACAATGTATACGTATACCAAAACATTACATTGTGCACCTGAAATATATACAATTTATATTTGTCAATTATATCCCAATAAAGCTGAAAAAAAAAAAAGGAGTTGGCCTATTTGGTAATTGGAATAATTTTAAACTAACTTACCCCATCTGGATGTCCTATACCCACCCTTCTGATCAATTCTAAAATTACATTGTTTTTGGTATAGACAGAGCTCTCTGTCGTAGATGGCAGATGACTTAGACAACTGTTTGTAGTTTCACCTGCCCTGATCTTTGTAAACCTTCGCCCTGTCAAAATATAGTAGTTGTCCAAAGCTGGGACCTCAGAGACTAATAAAAAATAGATGTAACCTAGAAAAACTAAGCAGAAGAACTCTGTGTGTGTATGAAAGCCTCTTAGCGATCCATTCCTTCCCCCCTGGTTTTTTTTGTTTCGATCACCACCTCTCCTGCCATTTCCCGATGCCAGTTTTGAAGCCGGGAGGCTCCAAGGCATTTTCTTTTTTTTTTTTTTTTTAAAAACATCTTTATTGGAGTATAATTGCTTTACAATGGCAAGGCGTTTTCTTGAACAGAAGAGTTCAGAGTTGCCAGTGTCCACCTTTGAGCTGCAACTGGTCCCCCCCGGTCTCTCTTGAAAGGATCTCAATGTGCAGGCTTTCGCAGAATCTGCCCTTCTTGGTTCCCATCTCACCGCCTTGCAGAGGAAGCTGGGCGTGAAAGCAGGAAGGAGCCGGTGGGTATTTATGACCTGCTCTCTGGGGTCTCTGTCCTGCCTGAGAACGTGGTGCCGGCTGCTGCAGGAGACTCGGCCGGGGATCGTCACCGGGGCTCCGGGGGAGTGATGGGGACTCTCCAGGCGAGTGTCACCGACTGTGGCCTCCAGGCTCTGTGAGGAGCTGCTAATCGGGGCTGAGTGATGTGGGCGCTGGCCGGTTGGGAAAGGTGGGTCGGCATGGAGACAGGCTGCTGATTCACCCTCTGACCTCAGCAAAGCTTCCCTGTCTTCTCCAGCTCATTTTTCACGCTGAAAATGGGCTGGACTGCACGAAGACGTTAAAAAACAAATCTGAATTGCACGGAGGGAATGTTCTCGGCCCTTTGAGGCTGAATACGGGCTAAGTAAGCATGGCCCAGATACCCATATGCAGAGACAGAGCTGACATGCTGTGATGCTGTAAAGCACTGGTGGGTCTCAATGACAAGGTCACGATATCGTTGAGGTCAAAATGACAGAGCCAGTGAGGTGGGGCAGAATGGGAGGGCCAAAGCCTCCTGCATCTCCAGGCCAGACGATGCTGGGCTTTTAGGTCAACGATGTTCAGAGCCTTTAGTGGCCGAGCAGTGAGAAGGTAAAGCATGGATTTCTGAGGGTTGCTGAGCCAGGAGATGCTGCCCTTTGGCAGCAGGCCGACATGGGGTCTGAATCCTGCTTCATCCCAGGTGTGAGACCTGGGCAAGTTGTTTGACCCAGCCTCTGGGCCTCAGTCTCTCCCAGGTCAAAGGTGGAGAGAGTTTTTGTCACCACGATGAGCATGGGTACCCAGTGCCTGGCATATGTCAGCCAGTCCCCTGGTGAGTGCTCAAAAGAACTGATCTCCTAGTATGTGCCAAAGGCCGTGCTGACGTCCCACGCACACCGTTTCCATCTATGACGCCTCGTGCATTCCAGGGTCTCAGGAAACGTTTTCCCTTCTGTCTTTTCTGCTCCTGCCTTCAAGCTGTAGTCAGCCCCAAACCTGGCAGAGTTCCTCTTTCTTTCCCTTTCTCCTGAGACTTTGTATAATTTCGCCCACCTGGAACTCCATGCCCTGCCCCCCCGCCATCTTCCCTCTGTCCTATCTCCTGGCTAATTCTGATCCTTCTTCAGGTCTTGGGTTTCCTCTTAAAAGCCTTACCTGAGTCCTTGTGCCAGTCCACTAGCCCCAAGGTGGGCTAGGTGTCCGGTCCCTGTGCTCACTGCCTCTGAGCCCTCATGGTGCCACGTGAATGCCCCACCTGCCCTGTGAGTGTCCTGAAGCCAGGACGACAGCTCTCATCCCTCCAGCTTCTTTGCCTACTGCAGTGCTCCGCACACAGTAGGTGCTCAACACATATTTATTCAATGACAGTGACTACACGAACATTCCGGTTCCTAGCCTTGCTTTCTGAAGTGCTAAGGCACACGAAACGTCCTGCCAAGTGTCCCAGGTGGCTGCCGTGTTGCAGCAGGGCAGTCCCCACACTCACCTCTCACTCGTCCAGTGGCGCATCCCTCCGTTACCAGGACGCTTATCTTGTTCCCTAATCGGCCTGCGTCTTCCCGAGCAGGAAGTGGGTGGAAACATGGTGGAGATGTGCGGGCCCTGGAACTGAGGTGGAAATCAGCAAGTCTTGCTGGGATGGAATTCGGGATGAACGGAGGGAAGTGATTAAATACGCCGGTGTACCAAGGTGTGCCACCCGTATTCCAGCGCTGGCTGCCGCCGCCACCGAAGTAGGCCCCATTCCAGCCTGGAGTCACAGCTGCCTCCCCAGGGCTTCGAGGGACACGGACACTCTTTCGTCATCTTCAAATACGAAAGCCCGCCTGCCCCCATTTCCACATGCCCAAATCGTGCTCATCCCCCGGGCGCAGCTCTGGCGCAAGGCTCCATGGAGCTCTGACCGCGGGGACTGGCTTCTGATAAGCATTTAGTAAAGGTTGGTCGTTAATGCAATTGCCGCTGCTTCCAGAAGCCGTCTCCGACTCCCGCCTTTTCTTTGTGGATCCCCACAGGTGCATCTTGACCTCCCTTCTGGAGCCTTCTGGAGCTCTGGGAGCTCATGGTGCAGTGGCTGGGCAGAACCGGGTTCAAGGCGGGCTTTTGCTACTTCCTCGCCGTGTGAGCTCTGAGTCCTTTACGTGCTCCTCCAGTCCTGGTCTTCAGCACATGCTGGGGCGCCAACTATTGGCCCTCTTGGTGTTGCAGGTGAAAACACTGGGACCTAAACTGAATTAAGGAGAAAGGGACCTTCTGGGCCCACGTGCCCCAAAGGTGCAGGAACAGAGCTGGTTGCAGGCAGGAGCCACACGATGTCCTTGGCACCGGCTTCCTCACCCCTCTTGTGCCTGGACTCCAGGCCAGGGCTCCCTGCGGGAGCAGCTCCAGCTCCAGCAGGTCCAATGGGAGTCGGGCTGAGTCCCCAGTCGGGCACATGGAAGTCATGGCTGGGGTCGAAGTGGTCTGGCTCATGTGACTGGCTATCCGCCCACCCCGATCCAACCCCTGCGGCAAAGGGATGAAATATGCTGACTGACTCAGATTAGACTCAGAAATGGGGTGGGCAGGGACGCGGGAAGTGAGTCTGAGTCTGAGTCAGTGAGCATACTTCATCCCTTTGCCACAGGGGTTGGACGGGCAGGGACACGGGAAATCACGGAGCGTGACGGAGGAGCTGTCCTCCGCAGCATGGGGCCCCTCACCAAACGACAACATGACCGACAGCCAGAACGAACATGCTACTCACCCGGGCCCTGCCCTTGGCTTTAGCTCCCTCGCTCTTCACAACGGCCGTCAGAGATACGTGCTGCTCTTTCCACGTAGCTGAGAAGGAAGCTAAGGTACGGAAACGTGAGGGAGACTTTCCAAGGTCTCTCAGCTGGTGAGGGGTACAAGGTATGAATCCAGCATGGCGGCAAAGTTCATGCTCCAACCATCTTATTATCTATTGTGAGAGGGAGATAGACCAGAAACACATAGACAAATAACAGATACTGTAAGATATTATATAATGTAATGTGGTATAGCATAGTATCACATAAGTTAGTATAGTATTATATAATATAGTGTTGTATGTAAAATCATATCATATATCATATCAGGAAAGGCACTGGGAAGTGGTCCTTTTTTTTTTTTTTTTTGGTTGTGCCTCTCGGCTTGTGGGATCTTAGTTCCCCCAACCGGGGGTTGAACCTGGGCCCTCGGCAATGAAAGCTCAGAATCCTAACCACTGGACCGCCAGGGAATTCCCAAGGAAGTGGTCCATTTTTGTATCCGTCCCGAGAACACCTATCACCAGCATGGAGCATCACGGGTACTGGATAAGTGTTGACCAGCTGACCAAATGAGTCATTCTATGAGTACAGCGAGAATCCTTTGATCTGAGAACCTTGTTTCTGCCATGGTAACATCATTATTATTACATTCCTATGTTTGTTTCGGTCACCCAAGAAGAACAAATAATCAAAAGAAGAAAGTTTGAGGAAAGATCAGGTGAGCTGAAATTTCTAGACCTATAGCCCTCTGGCTTCCACTGGTAGTGGGTGTTTAGAGATGTCAGGCTGACCCTGTGTGTCCCTAAGACTGTCTTATTGGACCCTTCAGGTGGAAAAGACCCCAGGAAGTCTGTTTTACAGGCAGGTGGAAAACGAGTTAAGGGTCAAAGGCAAATGGTACAAGGCTTTTGTACTTAATCTTTTTCCCTCCTTCTATAAAAGTGCCTTTGACATTTTTGAAATCTCTGTTACTATCCCTGAATTGGTGTTTGCTACACACGATTATGCACTGGTCTGTCTGTGGGTTGTTTTTGAGTGCTAAAGTGCACAGGTTGAGCTGAGAAGTGAAGATTTTGTGTTTTAAAGATGAGGTCTATCCCCTCTCCTGGCCTTCTCAGAGCATAGGTTTTAAGGCAAATAAATAACCTTGGATTTCCTCACTTCAGCCCCTGCCTCCCAGCTTGTAGGCCAGTAGTACGTGACGCATTTAATCGAAGCATAAGAACGATTATGAAAATGCCCGTGAAATTATGTTCACATCTGCAGTCCAAATTGCGAATATCTCACCTCCCTCTACCGTCCTGGTGTCATCTGATCTCAGTTCCCTTGAGGTGACTAAGAGCCTAGTCATTAATATAACACCCACCAGCTTTATTGGAACTTACCGTCAGAAAGGTCTGCTTCCAGAAACTCCCTGCTCTGAATGCAGCTGCAGGGCCGGCCTTTCTTGGCCATTGCACAAGTCCGTGCATTGTCTCTGTACGGGAATCACTCCCCAGACTTGAGCACCAACATGAGATCGTGGTCCGTGTTCTACGTCGCAGGGAAGAAAGGCTTGGTTTAAAGTTACACGACAGGGGAGTTAGACTTCTAGAAGTAGCACTCGCTTGCCTATATTCTCACCCTTCCAACAATGCTGGGATCATGTGGTACAATGTGGTGATGATGATGATGATGATGGCGATGATGATGACGGTGATGATAAATGACCACTATCAGGAGATAACAGTGGATAGAGAAATGATCCAGACCCCACGAAGAAGGAACCATTCAAATCCAGAACATGGGTAATTCTCTAAGACAAAGGCTCCAGCTTCTCTGACAAGTGAATGACCTGTAAAAGAGAAGGGGAGAAAGGGAGACTGCTGCAGATTAAAGCAGACATTCTGTTAGGTCTAAAAGCAGTGGCACAAACCCAGAGAGGCAGCAGTAGACTGGTGGGAGCGCCAGCTTGCGGGGGAGGCACGGGCCAGTGTCTACACTGCATGGCCTTTCCCACATCCTCGCATTTACCTGTGATGAGGTCCCCTGCCTTGGGAGACCTTCTCTGGTTGCTTCTCCTAATCACAGTGAGACGGTATGTGTCCACTCTATGCTCCAATGCCAGCACGGCCTTTGGGACTGTGCATTGTAATTATCCATATATATTTGACTTCTTGAAAATTTGAGGCAATTGCAGACCCACATGGAGCTGAAAGGAATAAAATGCAATTTTATTACATGCGTAGATTTGTAGGATCGCCCCAACATGGTCAGGATGCATCACAAGGGTCTCTCCTGCTAGACTTTTGTAATTGCCTGTTTACTCTATTCTCCTCACGATGCTGAGAGCATCTTGATCCAAGGGTCTTATGTTTCACCTCTGCGTCCTGGTTCAGGCTAACTCATACCAGCACCTAACTTCTAGGTGCTCCTACGTGAAAGCTTGCAGAAGAGACTCAAATTCTACCACAGTAAGAGAGGAGGAGACTCAGAATACTGTCTAGAAAGGGTCTGGCCAAGAGGGAGAGAAAACATCTCCAGGCACGAAGCACTAACAACGTACGATCTTAAGGGAACTATTCCTCTAGAGAGGACTGTGGAGATCTCAGTGGTAACTCTGGCATCCTACGGCCTTAAAATACCATCCCCTCGGGTGATTCAAACAGAAACCTGCATTAAGGGAAGGGTAGATTTCGCTGCAAAATGAAACATGTACACCTGACTTTTATTTTTTGGTCCTAATTTTATTCCTTTTGCATCATCTTTCCATGAATATGGGGGCTCTGAGGTTAATGCACTTGAAAATGGACTCGTGGTGATTCAGGCCATGGGGACATCTCCCCTGATGGGGACAGTGCCTTGAGCAAGGAATTGGAGGTCGTCAGCAAGAGTGTTGGGATTTTTCTTTAGACTTTCTCATGACAGATCTGGAAGAAGGCAAGTTTTCTTTAATTGGTCTCTAGCCCACTCTTGCTTTTCATCCTACTACTCTTAGGATTTTTGGAAACTGTCTTGGAGGAGCAGGGATCCTCAAATTACCCCAAGGACCTACTCACGTGCATCACTGACGCATGAAGACACCAATGACAAGTCTGAATCCCTAGGTTTTGATGAATGAACAAATACCAACGTATGTAAGATGACTCTGAGTTTTCCCCCAGCCCAAGTCCTGAAAGGGAGTGACCGGTTGACCCTCATTGAAATCCTTAAGTATCAGGTCTTTACTCACGGAAAGCTCGTCCTGTGTCAGATTTTGTGTTAGTCGGGTAGACAGAGGGATAACAAATCCTGTTACTCATCCCTAGCCATATATCATTTCATCTGCCTGTCCATCCATGCGTCCATCCACCCATTTTCATGTACAGAGTGCAAATTTCTTTTAGTAGCTCCAGGGGACATGGGAAAGGCCATGGAAGCAGTAGCTTTTTTTTTTTTTTTGCGGTACGCGGGCCTCTCACTGTTGTGGCCTCTCCCGTTGCGGAGCACAGGCTCCAGACGCGCAGGCTCAGCGGCCATGGCTCACAGGCCCAGCCGCTCTGCGGCATGTGGGATCTTCCCGGACCGGGGCACGAACCCGTGTCCCCTGCATCGGCAGGCGGACTCTCAGCTACTGCATCACCAGGGAAGCCCAAAGCAGTAGCTTTTTGAACTTCTTTGAGGCACCTTCTAGGCACAAACGCATCTTTGCCTCTTAGACATAACATCAGCCCCTTAGAATACACGTAGGACAGCTTCTTGGTGACAAAAGGAACCGGTGTTATTACCCTCCTGCTTTAAGTAAGAAAACTGGAAAATCTGACAGAAAGGTAAACCCTTGCTGTGGATAGGCCCCTGGTGCCCCCGGCACTTAGTATATTTTGTGTTTTGGTTTTCCAGAAATGAAAATCTCAGGGAAATGAAAAAAATATATTATTTTTTCCCTCATTGGCATCTATCTGTTCATCTCTCTAGGGGAATCTACTTCATATGGAATTCCCTGTGATTCTTCCCTTTCACCTGGGGAAGTAGAAAATTTCTCCTGAACAACTTTGCTGAGGCTTCCTGAAGCTTCATCGTGACGGGACACATCTCACAGACAGAAGGGCACCTTGACTGGGTCATTCTCACTGGTTTCCTGTGGTTCTGTGAGAACCAATGGATTTGGATGGAATGGAATATGCCCTTGAAGGCTTAAAGGCGTGTCTCGTTGAAGCCGGTTTAGAGCTCATTGGTGCCGGTGAATGAACACTCCCATCATTCTGCACTGTGATGATCTTTCCCAGCTATTAGAAACAAAATCCAACTGGCTGGTCACCTAATTTTTCCAAATACAGTGACAGAATCTCACTGCAAGCACCCCTATTGCCAAATCCTTGTCTACAGAGGTTTGGCACAAATTCTGATGTTACGCAACAGAAGCTGGGAAGAGAAAACACGTACTCAACAAATGAGAAGAGAGAAGATGCAAAAAAGAACAAAGCCTGGGCTTACAACTGTGCTTATGTTGTCTTCAGGCACAGTCGAGTCAGGGCACCGTGCTGCGGTCTGATGTCGTCAAGGCCACATACCCTTGCACAACTTACGGGGTTGGGGAATAATTACTGACGGCACACTCAGAGGCAGGGCTTTTCTCATTGCTCTAGGGAGTCAGTACTTATACCTTGTGTTAACTAACCTGTCTGGATAAGATGTTTAGGGGAGTCTCTTCTCCGTAAAATGTCAGAGCTACATCAGAGGCACACAGGAGTATGTCTTAGACGTCTACGCGTCTATATGTGCACCCACATTTTCCAAAGCTGTTTCTGTGTCAAAGCGTGTGGCGGTAACGCCACACGGTGCCTGGCACGCAGCAGCCGGAAACTGGTTTCCTCCTGATTTCCAACTTGGGAGGCACTGGGAGGTGTCAGTATATCTGCTGGGGGTACCACTCGCATTGTACAGACACTTCATTTCAATCAAATCATCCGCCAGCGTGTGCCTTCTCGCTGCAGCTAATAACTCTTTGGTACAGTGCTTTGGAATGTCCACTGGCAGACGAGTCTTGCCCAAGCCACGTTGGGTCGGCTGGGGCCGGGGCACGACCTTGACCCTCCGGACTTCCGGCCCGTGCTCTGCAAGAGACGACCTTGCTTCTCTTCACTGTCCTTGCTGAGACGTTGTTGACTTAGCTATGAAAGGAGCTGCCCACATCTCTGGGAGGCTCCCTTACAGGCGAGATCTGTGAAGAGTCTGGCACCTGTGCTCAATCAATAGACACGGCTACTGCTATTATTACTAATCATCGGCTTTCTGAGAGAATTCATAGAAACGTGTGACTTGGCTTCTTCTGCTTCTGAGAACCGGAGGTGAGTGCCTGCTCCTTGGAGGAAGTTCTGTGGCTTAGAGAGAAAGAAAATCGTATACCAAAGTGACCTTTCCCCCACAAATGCTGTTCAGTGCCCAGAACTAATTAGCCAGGCTCTAATTGGCTTGGAGTCTGAGAGGACCGGGCAAAGCCACTCCGTGGAGATGACACAGTCCACAGGGTTCCCTGGTTACTCTCCTGGTGACTTCCGCATTACATTTGTTCCGTTTGCTGGTAGCAAGCTGGTTTTTCAGATGGGATGGCTCGCCAGCTCCTTCTGCGCCTGTGAGCCCAGCAACCAGGAAGCTGGGAGGGGCCCTGGGGATGCAGAGGGAGACCACAGCCCGGCTTCTCCCCCCGACGGCTCCACCCTGTCTGTGCCCGGGAAGGAAGGAAGAAAGTCACAGACCCGCTGTCGGTCAGCCATGATGGGCCACCAGCCAAGGAGGGGAGGGCAGCAGGGCCTGGGAAAGGAGGACGTGTGGTGTGTGAGGGCAGCAGCCTGGGCAGCGGAGCCTCCGCGGGTGCCGAGTCCCCAGGGGGCTGCAGGGGAGCCTTGTGGGGCAAGGAGCCAGGGCTCAGAGCAGTGTGTGGTGAACAGCCTTCCACACAAGCAGCCAGGATGACCGTGCCGGCGGGCAGGCGCGGGAGGGAGGGCGCACGGCGTGTGGGGAGGGGTGGGAGCCTGGGGATCGAGACCCGCCTCCTGTCTGTCTCCCCTGATGGGAAGCCAGGGCCGCCGGAGGGGCGGGGGCTGCCTGGTTGAGGGAATGGAGCCACCAAACCACTTGGCCTTTGAAAGATGGGACTGGAGGTCTAACCTAAGCCTTGAGAAATCCCAGGAGAGCAACCCAGGTCCTTCGATTCTAGTGCAGACCTTAAATGACGTTTGAATGTAAGACAAGAAAATAATGACCCAAGTCCCTTATTTCTCTTCCCAGTACCCCCAGTGCATGGCTTATCGGGGCCCCTATAAAAGGCCGGCTGCATCTTGACGATGCGCTCACCTTGGTAACCCACATCGTGTACCCACCTCCCAATCAATGGATGCTTCTCATATCACCCTTTGAATACTACTTCTACAGTTTATCATTGACTGTCTTTATCTCCATATACCTGTGAGCTCTTTGAGGGCAGGGATGGAATCTTACCTTCATCCCCTTCTTAACTCCAAAGGCATGTGCTTCATTACATGAATGAAAAGTCAATAACGTTGGAAATTAGCTACTGCTCTGAACATCAGCGACTGTCTTTCTTGGGGGGCCTCTGGGGCCAGAGGGCATCTCCTTGTCTCAGGGTCCGATGAGGAAAGTCGCCTCCTGCCCCAGCCTTGAACACTCCTGTGAGGACAGAAGGGTGTTTGTTATCTGTCAGCATAATTAAAACCAGATTGAAACTCACCCTTCCTCCCAAAATGACATGAGAACTTGATGCCTAATGTCCATGAGTTTTGTGTTCCTGAGTCGTGCTTTTTTTTTTTTCTATCTTCATTTCTCATCAGCACAAAAGAACGTTCTTTCTCTTTTTGACTTTACCAGAAATGACACTTATTTGTGTAGGAAAGGCTAAGATAAGTTTCTAAGTAAAGGAAGCACCATCATTCTCTCTCTGTACATTGACTACTACCTGGGGAACGCCATCTGTACTAAAATGTACTACATCTTGTCCACGAAAAACCCACTGCATTTGTAATGCTCTATTGTCTGGAGCCTGTTCCCCCAGCATCCCTGGGGTCAGAGGTCAAACTCTTCTGGCAATGAAGGGTGGAAAGGTCACCAAGAAGAAAGTTTTCTGATTCCTCTGAAAAAGCAAATTCCCTTCCTCAAAGCACTTCCTCCCCCGCAGCTTACACTCCAATAAGAAGAAAGAGGTAGATGTGGGGGAAACTGTCATGTAGTTATTGAATGTGACCCCGTAAGGAAGAGATCAGAGCAGCGGCAGCAGCTGCAACAGAGAAAGCAGGCAGCCAGCCTCCGTTGCTGGTTTTCCCTCCCCGCAAATACCATTAGTATCCAAGTTTGTGCAACCCCACCCCCATCTAATTCCAGAGCATTTTCATCACCCCCCCCCCCAAACCTGTACCTATTATTACTTTCCATTCTCCCTTCTCCCCAGTGACCACCCATCTCCTTTCTGTCTCTATAGACTTGCCACTTCTGGACATTTCATATAAACAGAATCATACAAAATGTGGTCCTGTGTGTCTGACTTCTTTTACTTAGCTTAATGTTTTCACAGTTCATCTACGTTGTAGCGTATGTGGGTACTTCATTCCTTTTTATGGCTGAGTACTATTCCGTTGTACGGATACACCACATTTTGTTGCTTCATCCATCAGCTGATGGACCTTTGGGTTGTTTCCACCCTTTGGCCACTGCGAATAACACTGCTGTGAGCAGTTGTGTACAAGGTGTTGGGTGGACGTATGTCGTCCTTTCTCCTGGGTCCATATCTATGAGTGGAATTGCTAGGTCACATGGTGGCACAACGTTAACTGTGTGAGGAACTGCCCCGCTGTTTTTTCTTTTTTGTGGGACCACACAGTGGCCTGTTGAGTGGTCTCTCTGCCCCCAGTGTTGTCCCCTCCCTCTGGTCAGGTCTCCTCACCACAGCAGCAGGGAGCAGAGTCTCTCACCCAACAGACACTTTTAGAGCCTGTATAGGGAAGCAGAGAGACAAGGTCCTGTCCAGTCAGCTGATATTAAAGCATCAGCTGGGTCGTGACCCCCAGAATAAAAGCACGGCTCTGGGCCAGCAGGTCCAGAAGCATCTCCCCTGCGTTTCCCTCCCTCTTGCTGATGATTCTCCAGTCACTCTGGCCTCCCTTGGACACTGGCTTTCTCCCGCCTTGAGCCTTTGCACATACCATTTATTTTGTTTCCTCTGCTTAGATTAGAACGTGCCATTCTTCACAAAGCTGCCCAAATGAAGGAGTAAATAAATCGAATTCAGTGTATTCAATGTATTAACTTGCTCAAGGCCACACAGCTGGTTGATGGCAGACTCCCCGCTGGATTCTCGTATCAAAGGCTTTTTGTTTGTGTGTTTGTTTTAAATCTTTCCTTCTAGATGACCATCGAATATATCAGCCTGTATTACAAACCTTTTATTTAGCCTCTATATCAGGGCTTCTCGACCTCAGCACTATTGATATTTGGGGATGGATAATTCTTTGTGGAGGAGGTTATCCTGTGTGGTGTAGGACGTTTCTGCATCTCTAGCTTCCAGGCACTGGATGCCAGTAGCAACTCCTGCCCCCCAAACCTCCGCAGCTGTAACAACCAAAACTATCTCCAGCCATGGCCAAGGTCCCTTGGGGGAAAAACTCATCCAGTCGAGAACCACGACTCTATGGCTATTGTCTTGTTCAATGAATACTGGAGCTGAGACCAGCCAAGGGTATTTCCAACCCCTCCTTACCAAAGAGTTTTAGCCAATTCCCCTTTAATAAGGCAGGACATGAGGCCTGTATGAATTTAGAAGAAATCTGCACAACAAGGTTGGAAATCAAAAGAGTTTGTGCTTGATCTGCAATAAATGAGAATATTTGATATGCCAGATTCCTCATTCTTCCAAAATTCTGGTCAATAAATACCAACTTAGTGGGACCCTAACCCTCCTGGGTCAGGCAGACAGTATGATCTCGTACACTGAGGCATTTCCTCAAAGTATTTTTCTGGGTAGTTTGGATCATCCTTTTCAGAGATCAGAACTTTGGAGTGATGGGAAGGGGGAAGAGATGAACACGGAAGGAGACCCTATGACAAAAGGGTCCATTTTAAATGCTTCGTGTTAATTTCAACAGCTTGCATCTCCCTACATCCTTAGTATTAGGACTGAGTCTGAGAAGCTGAAATGAACACAATTGCTCCGAGCCGGTGACTTTGCAGACCAGGATGTTCCCCGGCTCCTGCAGTGCTGTTCAAACTTGGACGCAGCTGGGGGCTCCATTAGTAACCCCCGGGAAAATATGAGTGTTCTTAGCTGGAGATGTCCAAATAACAAGATTCATCTTTTTCCCCCTGGCAGAAGCAATAAATTTGCATGATGCATATTAAATGTTTAATTAAAACCCAGTGCTAAAGCATTTTCAGGAAGCTATAAAAGCCCTTTGGAGGAGGTCTGGAAGCCAGGGGTGCTTGTAAGTTTACCAAGTGCACTGCTGCCCATCGGACACCAGGTTTCATCTTCGCTCTGTTTCTCTTTGGTACCTGAGTTGTTTCACAGGTGTTGGAGGTGCCTGATGTAATGATTCAGTAATTCCGATGACCGCTAAAATGACAAGGATTTGAGACTTTAAGGGTAGAATCCCCAGACGCCCTCTGGCCAGATCCAGAATCCACGTCCTTGCCCCTCCTGCGGCAGGAAGTGAGTTGGGCACCTAGCGCAGAGCCCGTGTGGGAGAAACATAACGATCCCAAGAGCAATTTGAAGCTGAAGGGGGAAGTGCCTAGAGACAGAATTTTGCTCCTTCGGCTGTAATTGCCAGTGAGACTTCCTGGGGCCTCGGAGGGGGATGCTTTCCGAGCAGAGAAGCCGGGCTCAGACGACGCACCCCAGGTACTCTCACGCTGCAGGACGAAACCTTATTTAGTAGCTGTATTAATTGAATCCTCACTTTGGGTGGATTGATGGAATTCATATCAGAAGGTCCCCTCGCTGTTGGAGATGTCCCTCGCTGACTGCCTCCGCCCTCCAAAATAGGAACTCAACTTCACAGCTGATTTTTTTTTTCCCATTTGCTCATTCATGCCTGCATCCATTCATGCACTCATTTATTCCATCAAAGCCGATTCAGAACCTTCTAGGTATCCTGGGCTGTATTCGTCCTGAAGTCAACCTTGATCTACTAAATGCCAGGCACCGTTCTAAGCGATTTACACGCACCATTGTCTCCAATCTCCACGAGTCTTTTGAAAGCAGAGGGTTTTCTCCAGCTGGAAGCAGAAGGGGAAGTCGGAGAGGTTCAAAGCCCAAGGAGGACTGGGCCGGCTGTCGCTGGCTTGAAGCTTTCGGGTGTGGGGGGAGCATGTGACAAGGAAGGTGGGTGCTCCCCAGCAACAGAGAGTGGCTCCCAGCTGACAAAAGCCATGGGGACCTCAGCCCCACAGCTACAGAGAAATTAATTCTGCCAACAATCTGGATGAGCTTGAAAGGAGATTCTCCCCCAGGGCCTCCAATTAAGAGCTCAGCATAGCCGGCATCTTGACTGTGGCCTTGTATGAGCCCCTCCGCAGAGAACCTGCCTCAGCCCACTCAGACTTCGGACCAACAGAACCGTGATATCATACGTGGGCACTGTTACAAGTCGCGAAGCTTGCAGTCTTTGTTGTGCAGCTCTCGTGATTACTGAGGCTAATAGACTCACATCATTCTCACGATTAGGCGGCAGGCTGCTTACAGGTGAAGAAACTAAAATTCAGAGAAGTGAAGATACCTTTTCAAGCCCACACAGCTTGGCAGGGCGAGAGAGAGAGATTCAAACCACATGGTCTCCTGACTACAATTCTGATGTTTTTGTGGGTCTCACAAATCTCTGCGGTGGGTGGAATCGTGGTCACTCTCTCTCTGTGACCCTCTGGCATTGTCAGTGAGGGACACGAGATGTTGGTGTGAGTGGAAGCAGACCGGTGGGCCGGGAACCGGCTGGACGACACAGGTGGGGGCCATAGAGAAAGGGGGAGGGGTGTGGAAATGGAGGTACCATCAAAGGAGAGAAAACACAGCCGGTCAGGAGGTTAGGATGCGGGGAGCTTCTAGTTTTCATCCTCTTTGCACGGTCAAGGACGCACCCCCAAAGGTCCAAAGCGACAGCAGGCACTGTAATGTGTCACACCCCTGAGTCCCGGGGAGACTAACCAACCCTCCACGCTGTCCTCTGATGGCTGCCTTCCACACTGTTCTGTCCTGGGGGGCGGAAGCCACACATCAAAGCACAGTGTCCTGACCCCTGTGGCCCTGCAGCTCACCTGACCCTCACCTTCCGGGGGCAGATCCGGCTGTATTCTGAAGAGAAATGGAGCCGAAGCAAAAGGAGCAGGAATCTAACGTTTGACTTCTTCAGCGTCTTTAGAAATCACAGCTATCGTTTCCTTCTTTGATTATGACAGTGTTTTCTCCTCCTTATGGAAACTCTGGAAAGTACAAAAAGGAGCAAGAATAAAGGGAAGAGAACCACTTAGAAACAGTAGTTGTTAATAGTGTTTCCCCTAAGTTATTCTTTGGGTAATGAGTATACAAAAATATATACACAGATAGGCAATTGTATGACGAAAGGGTATGTTTAACAGAATTGGAATCAGATGGACTCTTTATTAACCAACTTTTCACTTCATAATCTACCATCAACGCTTTCCCTGATCACTGAGTACTCTTGGCAAGAGTGTCTTTACTGCCCACATAGCACTTAATCACATGATCATAAAAGAATTTACTTCACTTATTGCGGGACTTCCAAATACTTTCCAATTTTTCAGTAATATACATACTGCTTTGATCTCTACCCTTGTATATTTCTGAATAGCTGATAATCTCTGTAAGACAGAGAGAAAAAACTGGGGTTACCAGGCTGTGATGGTCAATTTCATGTGTCACTTGGCTGACCGCGGGGTGCCCAGATGAAACATTATTTCTGGGTGTGAGGATATTTCTGGATGAGCTCAGCATTTGAACCTGCGGACTCAGTAAAGTGGACGCCCTCCCCAGTGTGGGCAGGCATCGGTGACTCCGTTGAGGGCCTGAGTGGAACAAAGGTAGAGGAAGGAGGGCTTCACCTCCCTCACCCCTGCTCCTCCAGCCCCCTTTTTTTTTCCTGTCTCACCGCCCGAGCCCGCGCACTGCAATGAAGACCTAATGCAGCCAAAAATAAATAAATAAAATAAACAAATTTTTTTAAAAAATTAAAAAAAAAAAAAAGGGGTCCCAGATCCCTGCAGACTGGGATCTACACAGTCGGCTCCCTGGGTTCTCAGGCCTCTGGACTCAGACTCAATGACACCAGTAGTTTTACTGGGTTTCCAGCTTGCAGGTTATCTGACTGATTGATTGATTGATAGATAGTTATCCAACAGGAAATATATACATATCCTATCGGGTCTGTTTCTCTGAAGAACCCTGACTAATATGCAGGCTAAAAGGTATACGTATTTTAGGGTGCTGATATGACAAAGTATTTTCTAGAAAAGTTGTACCTGTCTTTCCACACAGAAATGTAACATGTTGCTAATGTAATGTGTTACATAATTTTCAAAGCTCAGCCTCCATTTGAACGGCAATCTCTCTCCTTTAATGCACTCCAACAGACTGCCCTGGAGTTTTTCCTTTGACCACTTTTCCACATTCTGTTCCACACAGCCCCCTGCACCCCAACCAGCAGCATCCTTTAAATGTCTCCAAGGAGCCAAAAAAAAAAAAAGGGAATAGGCACCACTTCCTCTATGTATCTACATTGTTTCTCTCTAAAGATATCCATGTTCATCTAGTTACACAGGACATAATTCAAAAGAAGATCAAATGTCAAATAACGTTTACTTCAAAATAAAGGGCAATTTTTGAGAGCTATGTTTAGATCTCTTTCCATCTATATATGTATTTTTAAAATTAATTAATTAATTGTATTTTTGGCTGCGTTGGCTCTTTGCTGTTGTGCACGGGCTTCCTCTAGTTGCAGCGAGTGGGGGCTACTCTTCGTTGCGGTGTGTGGGCTTCTCACTGCTGTGGCTTCTCTTGTTGCGGAGCACGGGCTCTAGGCGCGCAGTCTTCAGTAGTTGTGGCACGAGGGCTCAGTAGTTATGGCTCGCGGGCTCTAGAGCGCAGGCTCAGTAGTCTTGGCGCACGGGCTTAGTTGCTTCGTGGCATGTGGGACCTTCCAGGGTCAGGGCTCAAACCCATGTCCCCTGCACTGGCAGGCGGACTCTTAACCACTGTGCCGCCAGAGAAGTCCCATATCTATACATTTTGTAAATTAACTGTTTGTCCATAAGCTCCTACGCCTGGTTCTCAGCCAAGAGCAGCGGTATCACTTAGCTGAAGCTCTGGTGAAGAGAAGGAGAGAAAGCAAAGCTGACTGAAGATATGCCACAGGCTAGGCCCTGCACCAGGTCCCACCGTGTACGTGATTTCCTTTTAAGCCACACGAGGTATTCTTTTCTACATTTCTGTGCATAGGGAAATCAAGGCCTACAACCAGGACAGTGCTGAGCAGAGAGGAGACCTGAACACAGGAGACCTGAACATGGAGTCCCGTGCTCCATCGTCTCTGCGTTCTGTCACCAGTTACTCTAGAAACAGATCCTAAAGCAGGGCAGCGCCCACGGCAGCACCCAGATAGCACACTGGTAAGGCTCTCCCTTCACGCTGGCTTAGAATCCCCTTCCCTTCTGCTTCCTCACATCAGCTCTCAGATAGACTACCTGAACCCACGTGCCTACTGCAGCCTCTGCTGTTAGGGGTCTCCAGACTGAGACATTTGCTTAGAAGACCTGAGCCCCGGAACGACCCTGCAGAGCAGGGCGTGGCTCAGGTGCCGGCTCCCACCTCTCCTTCTCCAGTCTTCGGGTCCCCAGAGGCGACTGCAGCGTGCCCTGCTGTGCAAATGTCTCCAGGGAGCGACACCTGTCCCAGAGGTCTCGCTTTCGTCCCAGCTGGGCCTACGCGTGACCACGAGTGAGTCACAAGTGAAAGATGGAGACGTTTCCCCCGGCGACGGGGCTCTGGGTCCCCAAACCACATCTCTGCTTTCATATGTGTTGGGATGATTCAGCGGAAACTTCTGGTCAAACGGATCACCATAGCAACTTTCAGTAGACATCCAGCATGCAAATGAGAGAGTGGAAAGGGGCACTTTCTCAATAGCCCAAAACCAGCATCCTCTGAACCCTCCGGGGATCGAATTCTAGACTCTTTGAAGGTTTAATGCAGAGCCTGCTTCAATGCAGGTCGGCACCTGGCTGGGTGTGTTGGTGTCTTCAGATGCTAAAATGAGAAAAAGTCCCCGGGGGTGGTTTCTACACTCTGAATCGTTTGTCTCACAGGGAAGATGTCTACAGGGGAGCTGGGAGACTGGGGCTTCACATTTTCTCTGTGTCATTTCTAAGCTTCAGGATCTTGGCCAAATGACGAAAACTCTCTGAGCGTCAGGATTTTCATCTGTAAAATGAGGGTAAAAAGACTTGCTCAATAGAGATATGATGTGTCTGAAATGAGAACTGGAAAATGCTTTGCATGTATTAGTCCTTCAATAAATGGTAGCTACTGTACTATCCTCCGTGGACCTTCTGAAGCCCGTCTTTAATCGAATGCCAGTTACACGGAAACTGTGGTGTTGATCGTTAGGGATGTAAATGTCAGTGTGGCATCTGCTCTCAAGGGGCTACAGGAGCTGCTGAAAAGAGGGTGAAAGGGGGTTAAACAGATTAACCCTCTAACTCAAAAAATCTACACTACACAAATTTCAATGTAAAAAGCCAATGGGGTGTTGGAGAAGGAGAAGTGATTTTATTTTATTGACACATTATTCACTATATCAGACAGGAATGCCTTTGGCTGCAAACAACAGAAAAATTAATTAAGAGGGGGCTTAAACAAAGAAGGATTAATGTTCTCTCTCTCTCTCTCTCTCTCTCTCCCCCTTTCTCTCTCTCTCTCTCTCCCTTTCTCTCTCTCTCTCTCTCTCTCTCTCTCTCTCTCTCTCTCTCACACACACACACACACACACGCACACACACACCCCACACAGTTGTGGAGGTAGCTGACTGCAAGCATTAGTTCAGTGGCTTACTAATATTAAGGTCACCATCTCACCATCGCTGCAATTCTCATCTTTCCCCTCTTGCTATCACCTCATCTTCCCAAGGTAGCTGCTGAAGTGCTAGCCATCATGTTTGCATTGCAAGGTGGTAAAAACAAAAGGGAAATTGATGGTACCATTGGAATGTTTATATTTTATGTATGAGAAATGAGTCCCATGGCCTTTCTCAGCTACAAGATTATTCATGGCTTGACTTGATGAAATGTCACATCATCCCCAAGGAGGAGGCATGTGTATAACCCAAAGTCACAGGGTAGGAAAAGAGCAGAGGCCCTCTGACTTTGGTCCGTGCTCTGCCCTTTCGCATAGCTCAGCTCTGATTCAGGGGTCCAGAGTTTGTGGGGCGGGCTGGGGAAGGCAGTAAGGGCCTGTTGAGGTACACAGGACACCAGCTTGGTCTCTCCTGGGAAAAGGGTGAAGGTCATTCACGTTCTTCTGTAGAGAACCCTGATTGCATCCGGGGGAGAGGAGGAGAGAGACAAAGGAGGCTCTACTCCAGGTGGACCTTGGGGCACCTGGGAGAAGTACACCCATGTGATTCTATCTGATCCACAACTTTGTGTCTCTTGGGTCCTAGTGAGAAGGAGTGGGCCTGGGGAACCAAGAGTAGTTTTAATAAAGGGAATGTTTACAGAGCACAGGAACACAGAATATAGAAAAGCCTTAAGGCAAAGTATCATTTCCTGGGGTTTCCACCTTCAGGGAGCCAGGACCACCTCTTGCTGCCTGAAAGGGTAAGGAAAGGGTGCATCGTTCCAAGACTCAGGGAAGAGGGGAGGAGAGAGAGAAAGAGATGGAGAGAAAGGGAGAAAGAGACAGATAGGGGGAGAGAGAGAGAGAGAGAGGTGGGTGACTAGACAGGGCAGCCTGACTCCGACTCTATAGCTGTAACCTTCAGTCAAGGACACGAGTGATCCTGCAGGTTGGGAGGCAGGAGCTCACCCCACCGCCCTGCGGTGTTACTCAAAGGCCTGACCCAGCTGGAAGCCAGAGGGCTTGGCGAGCCCACCCACACTGATCTGTCTCCCAGAGCCCAGAGCTGAGTGGGGAGAGGTAGAGAATGGACCTGGCGGGGGTGGGGCTGGGTGGAGGCAGAGCCCAACAGAGACACAAAGTTGAATGAGGGCAAAGAGGCTGTTAACAGCCTTCCCCCAGTCCTTTGTGTTGTTACAATCACCCCCACCAGTGAATGTTCCAGAGGCTTCCATGGAGCACGTGAAGATGGGGGTTCACACGTCGGCCCCTTTGCCATGGTGTTCTCTACCCTTTATACTCAGCGCCTCACTGCTCACCCATCCTCACTACTCAGCCCATGCTCTAAATTTCATGACAGAAGGTTAGAAATAGCCTCCCTGGTGTTTCCTCTTAAAAATCCCCCAGAGGGCTTCCCTGGTGGCGCAGTGGTTGAGAGTCCGCCTGCTGATGCAGGGGACACGGGTTCATGCCCCGGTCCGGGAAGATCCCACATGCTGCGGAGCGGCTGGGCCCGTGAGCCATGGCCGCTGAGCCTGCGCGTCCGGAGCCTGTGCTCCGCAGCGGGAGAGGCCACAGCGGTGAGAGGCCCGCGTACCGCAAAAAAAAAAAAAAAGAAAAAAAATCCCCCAGAGAGTTACACTCTGGGGACGAAAACACAGTGCCAGTTTTGTCACTGCATCCTTTTCATCAATAAAGTATGTGATCGAAACTGTAGGAATATACATCTCCTTAAGGGATGTGGGTGGAATCAATGGTGTGTCGGAGGGAGATACTTATATATTCTTCTTTAAATCAGTCCACGTCTCAAATAATAGTGTGAGGAGGAACCATGTGATTGGCAGTCAGTAGATATTTAAAACAAATGGCGGACTTCCCTGGCGGCGCAGAGGTTAAGAATCTGCCTGCCAATGCAGGGGACACGGGTTCGAGCCCTGGTCTGGGAAGATCCCACATGCCGCGGAGCAACTAAGCCCGTGTGCCACAACTACTGAGCCTGCGCTCTAGAGCCCGCGAGCCACAAGTACTGAAGCCCGCGCGCCTAGAGCCGGCGCTCTGCAACAAGAGAAGCCACTGCAATGAGAAACCTGCGCATTGCAACAAAGAGCAGCCCCCGCTCACCACAACTAGAGGAAGCCCGCGCGCAGCAACGAAGACCCAACACAGCCAAAAATAAATAAGTAAATAGACCAACCAACGAATAAATTAAAAACAAATGGCTAGTGACAAAAGAAAGGGGAAAGTATACATACACAGCAATTATCTATGAATACATGATGTGTACATTCATTTAAGGATGTGTTTGCGCCAGTGGACCAATCAGCTCAGTCAAAAGAGAGGCTACAGTAGCCACATCTGCAGGTTAATTTGTTTCTTTCAGGATAACAATGAAAAGTGATGCTGCAAGATTCTGGGCCATTCTGCCGAGCTGATCCTACCCTGAGGACAAGGTGTAGTTTTCTGGTGCTTGGGAAATGTGCTTTTGGGAGTGGCCAGGTGTGCTCTGGTGCCACTTCTGACTCTCAGAGGATCACCAACAATCCCAACATCAGGTTTCAGGTTTGGCAAGAGGTACATAAAAATGTCCTCAAGGCATAGTGTCCAAGAAAAAAACCCTCAGCAACCCAGGCTTCAAGGAAGATCAGCTCTGCCTCTCCCAATGTGCCTCTGCAGACACAGGAAGGGTGGGACGTGGCCTGGGATTCTCTGGGAGCAGGCGTTGTCCCTGGCATGAGATGTGGGCCGCCAGAGAGCATCGCCCGGAACATTAACATGGCGGCAGAGAACTTGTCGGGGTGTTCATGTGAGGCCCAACAGAAAGATGGAAACAGATCGAATAATTCTTACAAATCAGGTTTCAATGCTCCCTCCCTCCCTCCTTGTCAGCATCATCCTGAGAGAGAGAGAGAGACAGAGAAACAAAGACAAAGAGAGACAGAGAGCAAAAGACAAAGACAGAGACAGAGAGAAACGGAGACAGAGTCAGAGAGAGACACAGAGAGAGGGAGACAGAGAGACACAGAGCAAGGCCCCAGAACAGTCGTTTGCCGGTTGGGACACACCAGCGGGTTGAGAGGACACTGCAGATGAACACGTTCATTCATTCTGCAGACATTCCTTGACCCTCTTCATCTCAACACCAGCGCCTGTCCTCCCGGAGGTTTCCAGGCAGTGGACAGACAGACAAGCAAGCCTGAGCTTAGGATGGGAGTAACACGTCCTGTGATAAGGAAGCTGGGACGCCCCAGGACCGGTGCCAAGTCGAATCACAGGCAGGGCACGGGCTCCGGGTATCAGCAAAGCAGCTCTGCCCACCCCTCCACCCCAAGGTGGTTTCTATTGACAGCAACTGAAAACACAAATCAGTCATTATTGTGGAAAAAGCTGAACTTTGTTGGACTTCATTTGCTCACTTCCAGTCTGATAGAGCTGCCATTTGTAATTACATATAGGGTTACCATCATCTTTCATCTTCCAGCTCTCCGAGTCTCTAGAAGGTTGCACGCGGCCATATTTGGGAGCACAGTTCCCCCCAAACCTGGGTGTTTGGGGGATATTTCTAAGAGAGGGTGATGTCTGAAATGAGCTACTTGTGCTTGACCTCAAAACAGAGAAGGGGCAGGCTGAGTGGAAGAAACAGCAAACACCTCTTCCCATTCTGCATCCAAGTTCCCACTGGGATGGGAGACGACAGCTGACGGCTGGCGGCCTGTTGTGTGTCAAAACCAGACGGCACCATACAGCACACAGCACAAAGTCTGGCCTGGACCGAGGGCTCCAGAAATGTTACAATTGTTGTTGCTGTTCATTTACTGTTAGAGATACTTATCTCTTGGAACGTAGTCCATCAGTATTCCTGCTCCACATTCTAGGAGGAGACAGCATGGCGCTGCCGAGATTGACAAACTCACACCAGTTCACTTACCCGGCGTTCAGGAAGCACCTACTTTGTGCAAGGTGCTAGGTCCCAAAGCAGAGCCACGCGGGGGCCTCACCTGACGCTGGGCCTCTTGCCTCCAGAGCAACCCTCTCAGGCAGAACAGTCCGGAGTTCCTTCTGACACAGACGGGTAAGACCTCGGAGAACGAACGTGCGCAGGGAAATTGTACTGGAGACCCAGAGCTCACAAAGAGAGTGACTCCCAAGCTGTCCAGCTATCCTCAAACGAACGCGCCCTCTGCGACACTCTCCCGAATGAATCTCACGCCGAAACCAGCGCATCGTTTTTTGCTCTTTGCTAAAGTTGCCATTAGGAGCCTTAACGCTGCTGCTGACGATGTGCTAGGAAATACTGAGGCGACAGGGCAGGAAAGGAACATTTACTGGGTGTCTCCTGTGTGCCCAGTCCTGGGATTTTAGATGCACGATCAACTCTTGTCTTTTTAACTCTGGGTAGTTGGTAGAATTACCTCCCCACATTACGGATGAAAAAACTGATGCCTACAGAGGTTAATTTTCTTCCTGGACATCCCAGAGCAGATCAGAGCCTTGTGAGCACTTAGCTCTGCTTGGCTTTATCCAGACCTTGTCTTCTCCTTCTACTTAAAGCAAAACTGGACCAGGAAAATTACCCTGGACTTCAGCCAAAGGACCTATGAAACCACAGAAGGGAATGGGACCCACGCTGCCTGCACACGCTAGCTCCTTTCCGTGGAGTTTCAGCGGGATCTGTGTTGTCCTGGGGAGAATCCCAAGTATACTTGCGACCAGATAGGTCTCAGCCTTCAACCTAGGAGGTCTGGAGCTCGTAGCAAGAACCAAGGTTGGCTGGGATGAGGGGAGGTGATTAAAACAGTGGGGTGGGTAAGGCCAGAACAGAGCAGAGCAAGTAAATATTTGCTAGGGCAAATGGTACCTGACGACTCCTTGGAAGGTTCCAGTGGTCTTGGAGCCACGGGATATATGTCCTTTACAACATTACCTATTTCTGGACAACACAGACCCAGCCGGATAGCCTGAGAAGGAAACCAGCCTGTGTTCGGAGTAAATAGTTAACACTTCTGGGCTGGAAGAGATGATTATTCAAAAGTTGGTCCCCACATACAAATGCAAATGACATCCAGAGACACATGAATGCTAATTTCTCCAACGAAGTCTGTAGACAAATGCTAGTCATTAGAAACATTTCCGCGCATTTATATTAGGCTGTCCTCTAAAAGACTTTTCAGACAAATATGTCATCAAGATATTCAAAACCATGTAATCTTATCCAAAGTTTCAGCTATCAACAGTACAGTTTTCATCTCTTGCAGCTGTGTGTCAGAACGCTCAGGGAGATTACTCAGCTGATACGGCCGAGCCGGGAGGGGCCAGAGAAGTCCTGGGGGTCCGTAAAGCTCCCAACAGGAGAATCTGGGTTCTCAGAGTGGGTTAGGCTTTGTAGCCACAGGTGAGCGATCCGAGGCAGGTGAGGGGTGACCTCTAATAGGTCAGAGAAGAAGCATTCAGAGATGTCCTCTTCTGTGTCTCTCTCCACCTGCTTGCCTTCACACACACAAGCGCTACCAAGCTGACAGATCAACTTAAAAGCAGGGCGACTGGGAGCTCAAGATCCTGTCTGCACCACCTTCTTCTGCAAAAGAAAGCCTCGGACCCGTAGACCGTTCCCGGGGAGGCTCGGGGTAAGGGCAGAGGCTGAGGGTGAAGCGACAGGAGGGCTCGGCTTTAAGTCCTTCCTCTGACCGTGTGCGCGTGTGTGCACTTTTACCATCCCGTCCCTTCCTTCATCTCTCCCCCCTCCCCTGCCCCTTTCTTCGTGGGAAGGGTATCTGGTGAAAAGAGTGCCCAGAGGGAACTTCCACGCCACCCCTAGGCCTGCAGAGGTTACTGTCATTTGATTGTTTCCTGAGGGACCATTTGTGTCTGGGTCACTTTATTTAGTGTGTGACTGGTGGTGGCTTTTGGCACTCACTTCTCTTTAACTAAACGTGTATTAAGTGAATCTATTAAATAACTCATTTATCTGTTAATCCACTGTTCAGCAACAGGAATATTCATCTACCCATCCATCCATCCATCCACCCACCCATCCGCTACTCGCTGATAATGAAGTCTGAAGAACCCCTAAATACGGCACTACTATTATCCCGGTTCTGTGGCTGAAGAAACGGAAGTAGAGAGGCTACAAAATTAAATCAAGATCCCCCAGCTAATAAGGGACAACGCTGAGACAGGTTCATCTATTTTCTGGTTCACTCCACTAAGTCCATGGACGGCCATTTCTTGACTGCCTGCCTTGTAACAGGTTCCAAGTCCAGGTATAACAGGAGGGTAAAGATGTTTCGGACTGGCCCCTGCCCTCAAGGAGGTTGCATTTTTGTATCAATGCCAAGTGCCATGAGGCTGGTGTGAGTTGTATGCCCCGAAATGGTAAAGTGTAAGCTGGTGCAAAAACCCATCAGCCCAGGTGCCTGGGCACACTGTTGGGATAACTCAGGGTCATGGGTCTCACCATCCAACGTCCGTGGGTACACTCTCTGAAGGATACCTTTGTTTATGGATGTATAGGCTGTAAACCCCATCCTAACAGCTGCTGCTTTGAAGGAGACTCGGGAAAGGACAGGCCAGGGTAAGGTCCAGCCCCTCTGGGGATGGGCTTGTTATGGCCACACTGGCTCCTTCAGACAACGCTTCTTAGAGCTGAGGGTGTGATCTGTGATGGCTGGCTCCTGCCAAGCCAGGGCCTGGAGGTCTCTGTAAAGGATCACTACATTGTGCAGGATATTCTTAGCGGGAGAAACAGTTTGTGCAAGGACACACGGGCATGAATGATGATGGGAGGGTAGAGCAGGGTGTTTGCTGAAGCACAGGTAGCATGTGACGGGATGGCTCACCGAGGGGCAAGGGAGGTATCTGAACAGTTAGAATAAGAACTCATGGCAAAGGGTCTCATGTGCCAGCTGCAGGGTCTGGACCTTAGGGGAGCCACAAAGGTACTGGGCAAGGGAAATATATATCCAGATTCATGCTTCAGAAAGAATAGTTAGCAGTGAATTGGCAGATCTGGAGGCAGGAACACTGGTTAGCTGGTTCTTGCAATAGTGTAAACGGAGGCCTATCCTAGACTCAAGGAGTGTGAGTGAGAGCTCACAGGAAACCTTCACGATTTTTGAAAAGCAGAATGGAAAAGATGCACGATTGATTAGAGTACTGAATGGAGGAGAGAGAAGAGCTCAGCTCAGCTCTCAGGTTTCCAGCTTGAAATCTGGGTGAATATTTTTTAAACCTCATTGGGGATCATGAGAGAAGAGGCCAGATTTGGGGAGTCTGAGATGTCAATAGGATATCCCAGTGGGATAGCTCAGTGGCAGTTGAAAATCTGGCTTTGGAGTTCAGAAGATAAAGTATTCGTTGGCAATGGAAACTGAACATGCAAATAGGTAGCATGTGTGCCACAAACTGCCCCTTCTGCACCCAGAACAGGCATCACTAATCAATTGCAGATTTTTTTTTTCCCCCATTGAGCCTGGCTGCTTAAGCACCATGATTCAGGCAGCCATTACCAATGGACTGGAGCTGGTATGGAAATTGAAATATTCTTGATGGCTGTCACAGAGATGATGACTGAAGCCATGGAGGGGTTGGGAGCACCCTCGGTAGAAAGGGCATATCTAGTAAAATACACAGCTGTAGTTTAAAGAGTGTTGGCTTTGATGGAAGATGACCTGGATTCAAATCCCCTTGTCACCACTTACCGGCTGTGTTAACTTGGGAGATTTACCTAAACTCCCTAGGTCGTAATTATTTATTTGTAAAACATGGATAACAATAGTACCTCATTGCATTCTGGATAACATTACTGTCACATAAAGAGTTTAGAACAAGCTGACACTTACATAATGCTCAATACATGCTATTGGGGGGAATGCAAAGAGCAAAGGAACCTGTAAAAATCAAGAGGGGTTCCCTCAGAGCCTGTGCCAGTCCAGGGGACACCTTAATACTCCTGGTCACAGGAGATCTGCTGGCATTTGGGAAGGATTCTAAACTCATTTCTCAGACTCACGCTCTGTACTCCATGAATATCCTGGTTCTTAACTCAAATACAGCTTGGGGTTTGAATCTATGCATCTATAAGACTGCTTCCTAATTTGTAACAGTCCTTCTGCACAGATTTTGGACAAGGAGGTGGATGCTTTGATCCAGCACAGCGGCCACTGGATCTAAACTTCCTCTGTTTCACCCAGAACGGCAGACGGACAGATGTTCAGCCACAGCCCAGGAGGAGAGGGAAGGGGAGCTCAGTTCTTTCCTATCAAGAGGTCCCTTTTTAGTTTAGGTTGCCAGGTGTGTGTTACCTGAGAGAGGCCTTGTGGCCTGTCTGGCAAAGCATGTTAAAAATAAATAAATACATATAATTTATTTATTTGCCTGGTTTGCTCTTTCCCAATCACTGTCCTTAATCGAAAGGCAGTTATGGCCTTTTGGGTGCAGTACAGCATATAAAGTGTTTAACAGAGTGCCTTCATATTCATGTAGCCAGTATCATATTTATCTGGGTAAATAGAAGATTATGTTTTCTGAACTGCCTCTCTGCCGGCCCTGCCAGCCTTTAGCAGTCTTTGCCAAGAGCCTGGAACCACTTTATATGGGCTTCATAACCACAGAGCTGGTGTGTGTGTGTGTGTGATTTATTGATTTATTTATTCTGGTGGCAGGGGTGGGGGGCGGCCTTTTCACGTTATTTTTCACCGTAAGTGTGACGGTAAAGTGTGTTACTCCGAACGCAAAGGGTCACACAGTTTCTTGACCTGAACACAGAACTTCTGGTGACCTCGTGGTGAGGGCATCGAGCCCTCCAGTTGTGACAGATCGACAACTGCCAAGAGGCTCACAGGCCAGCTGATTTCCAGTATAATCTGCTGTTGGGTCTGGGCTGGTTGATTTCCTCAGAACACTGATTCAAGGATGTGTTCTGGTCTTTCCTTCTAACTTCCTGCTGGTGTGTTGCTGGGTATGTGCGTCTGTTTGTGGGAGGATGAGTGTATCTGCTTTTGACCTTGAGCACGTGTGCACGTGTATGTTTTGGTACCGAGGGGGAGAAAAAAGGCCAGAAGACAGAGCGGGGAGGAATAAGAGAGGGTCAGAAAGAGAGGAGGAGAAGTCACCGAAGTCTCACAAGCAGATTATCTGGATTTCTTCATTCTGTCGTTTGCCCCCTGGCATTGGTGTCTGGCACGGTTCTAGGTTCTGGGGATCGTACACTTACCTAGCGGGACAAAGTCCCTGGTCTCACAGATGTTACTGTTTAATGGGGGGACACTGACAATAAACCAGTGGTTCGATACGGCAAATTGCAGAGAAACCGGCTGGTCCAATCACTGACGGAAATGCTGCCGTCCTTCTCAGCAGGGCTGGCTCTGTCACAGCCCCGGGGTAGCTCTCATCTCTGAATATTCCTTCCCAAGAGAGGTCATCTCTGGAATACATTTGTTTCTCTCTGGACAGACAGATTTCTACTTTAACTCAGATCGCTCCACCTCACTTTAAGGTTGTTTTCTTAAATTCCCTCTATGTCAGTGGTTTTCAGCAGGGGACGATCTTGCCCTCCCCCTTCCCCGGGCGACAAGTGACAATGTCTGGAGCAATTTCTGGTCGTCCCGACAGGGGATGCTACTAGAATCTAGTAGAGGCCAACGATGATGCTGAACATCGTACACATGTTTATTTTCTGTCTCCTCCACAATGAGAAGGCATGTCTTGCTCTTTCGTGTATCTATAATATTGACATCTTATAGATGTTCAATAAATATTTGCTGGCCGGCAGTGCCTGTAATAAAGCTCACTACACGATAGGTGGTATAAAATGTTTGCTGAGTGAATACCTGATCAACTCTGTGACTTAACAGCCATCTGACTTTGATGAGCCATCTGACCTTTCTGAGCTTCAACAATTCCCCCGACAAAGAATGATCTGACCCAGGTGCCAACAGTGTTGAGGCTGAGAAACCCTGACTTAAGTGAAGCTGGAGGCTGAGCCAGCACCCGCGGGGCCGGGGCTTGTGAGTGTGTGCGTATGCGGGGCATGGCGGTGGGGTCTGCCAGGAAGCCCGGCACTGCCCCCTGGGGAAAAGCCCTCCCCACAGCCACATGACGCTTTCCCTAGGAAACTTCTCTCCACCCCAGACAGTGAGTTGGGAATCGGCATAGCCTTCGCTGGAGGCTGCCAGGATGGGCTTTCTGTAGAATGGCACCCAAGAACCAAGGGGCTGGGGAGACCTCATGGTGCCGAAATCCTTAAAATCTTGGGGCTCATCCTGGGGATATGTGTCCCCAGAAAACCTTAGCCACCCAATCCCTTCCCACTCAAGAGCATTTGTTGACAACAGATTTCCTAACAGCATACAGGATCAGCCTGAAATATACTCTGCCTGTAAATTCTGCCCCGAAAACACTTCGCAGTGGGAAGCAACTCGTGAATCCCCGGCAAACAGGAGAGAGGCTCGTACCTGAATGAGCTGATTCCCACTGCTGTCTGAGGCAAGGGTTTGGGGGAAGGAAAAGAGAAATGAAATATCTGGGAAATCTGAGACATTGTTTTAAAACAACGGGTTTTTAGGGTGTTTGATTTACTATTCAACTGTACGCAGCTGCTGTTCGGAAAATAGGCCGCGTGCCAAGCGGAGCAAGCTGATGGAGGGGGTCGGGGGCGGGGGGCGGCGGGAACAAAAGAATCCACAGCGGTGTTTGCACACTTCACGTGTCGACTGACTTAAAAAAAAAAAAACCCGAGCTGCCGACCCTTCCTGGGAAGCCAATGGCTGGCGTCTCTTGCGTCGTTGTTTATCTGTTGAACTGCTGTTTCCCACATACGTAGCTCTTGCCTTCCTTCTCTCCATTAAAGAGATTTAGGAGACTGCTCTGCCCTCAAAGTGCACACTTTTAATCAGTGCTTCAGCAATCACCCCCTCCTTTTTCTTCTGTTTTCTCCAGTCTGGCATCAAGACACCCACACATTGGTAGAGGGAGATTTTTTTTTTTTATTTTATTGAGGTAAAATTGATATAACCTAAAAGTAACCATTTATCAAGGTACCGTTCGGTGGCATTTTGAACATTCACGAGGTTGTGTGGCCGTCAACTCTATCTAGTTCCAGAACATTTCCGTCCCCCCGAAGAAACCCTGCGCCCATGAAGCAGCCACTCCTCATCTGACTCTCTCCTAAGTCCCTGCAAAGCAATGATGCGCTTCCTGACTTCATGGATTCACTCATTCTAAAGATTTCATAGAAATGGAATCCTACGATATGTGACCTTTTGTGTCTGGCCTCTTTCACTTAAGTGAAAAGTTTTTGAGGTGCACCCATGCTATAGCCTGTGTCAGCACTTCATTCCTTTTCATGGCTGCATGCTATTCCATTTTATGGATAGACCACATTTGTCACATTTTATTTATTCATCCATCGATGGACTTTGGGTGTTTTCCACCTTCTGGCTGTCGTAAATAGTGCTCTATGAATATTCATGTGCAAGTATTTATTAGAAGACCTGTTTTCAGTTCTTTGGGCTGTATATCTGGAAACAGAATTGCCGGGTCATATGGTAATTCTGTGTTTAACTTTTTGAGGCATCAGAAATTCTTTAAGGCCCTCATTTCCCAACCCTTAGTATCCAATCGGCTAATATGTCCTCCACCCACGAGGAGCCCAGAGTTAAACTTGAGGTCACCTCCTGGCTCTGCCCAGGGATGAGAAGGATGAAGAGAGGCAAAGACCACCTCCCTTGGAGGCCCTCTTTTCTCCATCATCACAATAGTTAACTGTGCACTCGATATGGCACTGAGTGTTCGTTTACATGAAAACCCTGTGGAGAGGCATTACTTTACCGATTTTTTTTTTAAGGTTTTTTTTTTTTTTTGGATATTGGGGGTAGGAGTTTATTAATTAATTAATTAATTTTTGCTGTGTTGGGTCTTCATTTCTGTGCGAGGGCTTTCTCTAGTTGTGGCAAGGAGGGGCCACTCTTCATCACGGTGCGTGGGCCTCTCACTATCACGGCCTCTCTTGTCGCGGAGCACAGGCTCCAGACGCGCAGGCTCAGTAGTTGTGGCTCACGGGCTTAGTTGCTCCGCGGCATGTGGGATCCTCCCAGACCAGGGCTCGAACCTGTGTCCCCTGCATTGGCAGGCAGATTCTCAACCACTGCGCCACCAGGGAAGCCCTACCGATTTTTTTTAAATGAAGAAATAGATTCAGAGAGATGAATCCACTTACTCAAGGATACACGGTTAAGAAGTAACGAGCCTTATCACGTCTAAAGGCTATGAAAACTATTTCACCAGATTCAAAAGGCTGTTGGTTCCCTGCCTAAAAAAGCAAAACCCTTCAGAAAGAACTGCCCTCAGCTCAAGTGGAGAATCCCTTCCCTTTTGGGGGGAGTTTGATCCAAACACTGAACACAGGCAAGGGGAGGCTTCCTTCAGCCCAGGGGACGCAGGAAGCCACGGTGAGCTTGTTCTGCAAGATCATTCAGTGACCCGTGTTACAGGCAATGCATTCTTCTCCAACAGCTGCACGTTCCTTGCCCCAGTCCAGTTTCCTGTCTAGAGTTTTCCCCTAAGGGGGAAATAGCTACCTCTATCCTTCCTTCTCATGGGCTATTCTTTTTATAGAAGAAGAAGAAGAAAAAAGCGCAGCAATAACCATCTCTTTCTAAGCAGTCACCCTTCCGAGCATGGGCTAAGCTCTTAGGACCCATTGACAGGATTCTTCCAATGGCTCTGTGAGTTTGGTGTTGTTTCTGTGTTGTTTGGAGGTGTTGTTTCCATCCTGACAAGGAAGCTGACATTCAGAGAGGTTAAGACACTTGCACAGAATCTCCAACCAATAGGTGGAAGAGCCAAGACTCAAAGTGAGAGTTTTTAGAATCTGAAGTCTACGGAATGTAGGCACTCTGCCAGGCCAATCCCTGATCAATCACCTCCTATTACTGGGTGTCCCTGGCCCCTGGGCTAGGGGCTTTCACACATGGCCGCATTTAACCTTCATAAACTTCTAGCTTATAGAACAGGAGCTCAAGGCTTGCCCAGGCTGACACAGCTGACGTTAGCCAAAGCCACTTTTGTGCGGCCACTTGATTCCAAAGCCCTATCGAGTCTACCCTACTGTTCTAGTTACTTGGCCAATATGGCGCTGAGTTCATCCCAGGATGAGGGGCCAGGAGGAACGGCCGCCAAGGAGTCCTGCTCGGTTGCATCATAAACTTCTGACAACCTCAACTTACTCTCACTCCCGCCAACCATTTGCCGTGGAGTTAGTGGCTGCTTTCCACGTTAGGATGGAGCTCTTGGAGAGAGATGGTTTTCGGAATTGCTTGTGGTTAGTGATTTTCCTAAGATGAATTAGAAAGGAAACGATTTTGAAGGGAGGTTAGTTTGCCTCAGCAAGAGCTGAGCTGTAGCTTCTCTCTGTTAGGACATGTGGGCCAGCAGCTATGGAGATAGACATGTATGTCCATGCTCAGGCATGTGTGTGCAGCTGTATGGGCACAATTCATATGCACATACACGTCTGTTTGCAAATGTGGGTCTGTATGCGTACGTCAAGGTGAACTCATCTGAGTGTCTATGCAACCGTATTTCTGAGTACACGTGTAGGGGGTGGGCGACTTGGGGAAGACAGAGTAGAAGACTTCAGACGGAGGTTCCCCACTAGGACTGATTCCTGAAGACCTTGGGCTGGAAGAATCACCTTGGGTTCTTTGCAGGGTAAGGTGAGCCTCCGTGTGTCCACAGGGATCTTCTGGCTGGATGCAAACAACCCTTTCCTGGTGCTGATGACCTGGTTCCCTGGGAAGGGTCTCCACTGGCCTCAGTTAATCCATGCCTTGTTTATCACGTGTGACCTCCAGCCCCTCTTGGTGTGGAGTTACAATCTTCCCCACAGCTCCAGAGCAAAGATCTCCAACTTTCGGCTGGTGGGGCTTCCCCGGGAGCTCTTTGGCATGCAGAGTCCCCGTCTCCACTTCCAGATCCTGACTCAGAAGGTTTGGGTTGGGGTTCGGGAACCTGCATTTTAACAAGCTCCGAAGTTGGTTCTGATGTAGATGACATGGACCATACTCGGGGACTCTCTGGTTTGGAGAGCTCTCAGGGATTGACTGACATGTGTCCATCCTAAGCATCTATCTCCAGGAAGGTGCCTCCAACAGGCTCTGTGATTCCTCTGGGGAAGCACACTGCCTCGAACCCACAGCAACCTATCTTGAGTCTGACATGCGTTCGGCACTGAAATCAGATTCTACTTCTGCTTCTGGCTGAGCATCTCCAGATACGTCCTCAAATTATCTACCCACCTTGTGATGAACCCTCACCCTCCAGTTAGGAGATAAGCAAATGGTCTAATCGCATGCTTTTCTTTCAGACCAATTACACAACAAGAACAAGAAACCATGTGCTGCAGATTAGACGCAACAAACCCCTCTGTCCTGAAGTCCATAGAATCGACTGAATTTAAGTACATTTTCAAAGTTAAAATTCCATCTTGCTAAACGCACGGTGCAGTCTTTTGGAGTGAGGATTTATCACAACAGTCATGGTCTTCTTACCCACTGAAAGTGACTTTCTCAACTTCCCATATAGAATCCTACCTCAGCTGGGCGTTGTTTTTGTTCTTCTTTCCCCCCCTTTTAACCTCTCTGAATAGGTGAAGGTAGGTTGGCTTGCAAAATCTATTTGGCAAACCATCTCTTCATCCTCACCAACCAAATTCCGATTTCGCATGACATTGGAATGCAGCCTACAGACCCTAAAAAAAGGTGTGTGTGGGAGGGGGATGGGATGGGAGGCTTATTTGACAGTGTTACAAGGAGACAAGCTGGAAGCAAACATTTGACACTCCAGCCCTGGAATGCTGTAAAAATTTAATTAGGTGGATCCATTAGTCATGCCCACATGGAGGCTTCATACGGGACTTACAAAATTGCAGGCTACTGAGGAAAGTTTCAGACCTTCCTGTAAATGCCATTTCCCTCATTATTGGGAAATGTGGTCTCAGTGGGACCATTGAACCAGGTTTTTGTATTTATAAAATACGGTCAGGACGAGATTAACAGCATGAACTGAAGGGATTTTCAAATCCAAATAAGGGACACTTTCTAGAAGGGAGTTTGCCCAGCCACACTGCTTCTGAGTCAATCGGGCTGAGAAATGATTTTGGTGCCCACTGCCTTTCCTGACTCCCTGACTTGGATTTTTAGGTTTAAAGGTACCTGGAATGATGTTACGCGGTTGACTCTAATGGGACGAGCATGTGTCTGTTTTTAAGTTGAAAAAACACAGGCAGCCTTTCTAGTTCTAAAGGAGTTGGTGGCTGAATTCCGAAATCAAACTTTGGGGTTTCAAGGCCTGGGATACTTACAACTTGATTTGCAAGTAGGCATTTTCAATTTACAAACACTGTTATTTTAAGTCCCTGCTGGTCACTGTGGTTGGAAAGAGGTAGATGAGGAAGATGTTTAATACAATTACTCGTATGGTGACATTTGAAAGACACTGAAATTTAACTCAAGGCTCTTAGCTCTTAATCAGTCTGAATCATATGATACTGCCCACGTGACCATGGGCACTGTTTCTTCAGAAACATGTGGTTCGGTCTAAGAGGGTCTAAACATTCAACTGAAAAGGAAGGGGTTTGGTATGGTATAATATTATTGTTCTAGGGCCATGGTCCCCTAGAGACTGACTGTACACTGACTTTTCTTTCTTCATCTGTATGCCTCCGTTTTTTACCCGTGTTATTATTTTAACAAACATATTATATTTTCTGGATTGAGATATAAAGTTTAATAAGACACAGTCCCTGCTCTAGAGGATGCCACTGTCTAATGGGAAAGACTGACTTATAAACAAGTAACCACAGTGCAGTAATAATAATTATAATGTTACTCTTCATTGACGGCCTAGGCACCGAGCAATTTACATACATTACTTCATGTTTGTTTAAAAGCAACTCAGCAAGACAAGATTTTCGGGGTTTTTTAGTAGATGAAGAAACTGAGACCCAGACAAATTTAAGAACTTTCTGGATACATGGTTAAGAAACAACAGAGCTGAGATTTGAATCCAGGACAGTCTAAGTCCCTTAAGCCACATTGCCTCAGAGCCTCTCGTCAGTGCAATGACTCAGGTAAAGTGGTAGAACGAAGCAGTGCATGGAGAATTCTTCAGAGAAGAGTCCACAATGTTTTGGAGACCCTTGAAGGATGAACACGCCTACCCACAAATTGGACAAGGAAAGTTTTGGTATTTGGGGGTGGTGGAAATCGCCACATTGTTACTAATATTTTCTGGCCATTGCTACTTCTAAATAAACCTTAGTTTGAGATAAAGAATTCTATTTTATATAACAAAAGATACTCTGTCTCTAAAAGTCCTTTGGCTTGATACATTTTTGAAGTTCTCTGTTGTTTCTGAAACTCGCATATGGAAAGATTTCAGGAATCACCCATGGACCTGTCTAAATTGCTGGCTGGATTTGGGAACTACTTAGGTACACACGAGCAGAGGAAGTACATGACTTTGGGGAAACAACTCCAATGGGAGGAAATTAGTGGGTAAATGAAACAAGTAACTGGCACCAATAAAGAATGCCTGTGAGTGAGAGCTGCAGGTATTCAGATGAAATGCACACCCTGTTTGTGATTCGGATGTCTGGGGATCTGAAGAAGTAAGACTTTGAGTTTTGTAAGATCTTCACATCTTTGACCCCAGAGATCAGTCGCCATTTGGTTGAAAAGTCACTGGGGGAGGGAAGGAGAACAGACTATAACCTAGTTGAGTCAGGTTCCACTCTTCTAAATTTCCTAGCAGTGCGTACATTTAGATTTATTCTTTAAACTTTCTACGCCTCATTCCAGTCTTAGTCTGTCACCTAAATTCAGCCGCACGGGACAAGACTTCTTAAAGTAGACTGGTCAAAAGCAAAGCAAGGGCTTCCCTGGTGGCGCAGTGGTTGGGAGTCCGCCTGCCGATGCAGGGGACACGGGTTCGTGCCCTGGTCCGGGAGGATCCCACATGCCGCGGAGCGCCTGGGCCCGTGAGCCATGGCCGCTGGGCCTGCGCGTCCGGAGCCTGTGCTCCGCAACGGCAGAGGCCACAACACTAAGAGGCCCGCGTACCGCAAAACAAAACAAAACAAAACAAAAAAAAAGCAAAGCAAGACTCATGATGCCGGGGCCCAAGCCCTCAAGATTCGTGTCTTAAATTGAGCTCCTCACCTATGAAATTCCAAGCAGTGCCTTATAGTAAAGAGAAAGTGGACCTTCTCCAAAGGCAATTTTCACAACCCAGGACAAAGTGATCCATCGGCCTCTATCATTAAGGCCCCCCTCATGGACATCTGATATTTGTGTTTGTCGAACCCTTCCCTTTCCTCTGGGGATCCCATCCCCCGTGCCCATTCTCGCGGTTTACATGGGGTGGATTCCCTAGGGTCCTGGCTCTGGAGGCGACAGCCCTGACCAAATCCACAATGCTGGATTCTGGGATAAGTGGTACACTTCCAATCCAAGTCAATAAGCCTCAAATCTAGGGCTTTTTAGAGCTATTTGAAAAGAGAAACTTATTCTACAGGGAATGCTCGCTGTAAGGATGATTTAAGACTGGAATTTCTCAAGCCGTATTTCTACCTCCAGGGGATCCAGGCAAAGAATGAAGGCAACACAGAAGTAAGTGAATTTGGGGCCATAAAATCAAGTTGCTGGTGACACGATTGCTGTATCTGGATCTAGCCATGCCAGAAGCCAGTGTCACCACTGGACTTCTCAAAATGTGAGCTGAGAAATTATTTTGGTATGTTCTTAAGCTGGGTTGAATTGAGTCTCCTGTCACTTATAAGCAAGAGTCCTGATACCATCTCTATTTAGGGTGCCCCAGGCTGCTTCCAGATAACTTAAAGCATGCTATGAAATTCTCAAAACACATTTAAAAACTTTATAATGAGTTCATTTGAATTTAAAATAGGAATTTACACATGGGATATGAATGTCATTAAAGCCAAAAGACAGTAATGGGGCAGAGCAACTGATTAAAATTAGGAATCATTCACTTGGTGGTGACGGATTCATGAGTCACTAGAGCTTGACTGTCCAGTACGGGAGCCCTAAGCCACATGTGCCACATTTCTGGCTGGACGTCTGGCTGGTCCAATGCGCTTCAAGTGTAAGGCACAGCCTAGATTCAGAAAACGCGCTGCAAACCAAAGAACGCAACGTATCTCATTAATAATGCTTATACTGATGACATGTCAAAGTGAAACTATTTGGGAAATAATAGGTTAAATTAAAAGTATTATTAAAATTCATTTCACCTGTTTTTTTTTTTTTTTACTTTTTTACTTGTTACATTATGACTGCTGGACAGTTTTAAAGTACATATATGGCTCACATTCTATTTCCACGGGATAGTGTTGCACGAGAGCTATAACTGTTCCAAGGTTCTGCTTTACGTTGAACCTGACACTCCCACCCTGGTTTTCCTTATCTTGAACTAATGTGCTTGACCCTGGGGGATACAGAATGAATCCTAACCATATTCACAGCACTGCCCCTCAGCTATTTGAAGCAGCTCCTAGATTCTTCCCATAACTTCTCTTTTCTGGGCCAAACACCCCACGTCCTTCACCCACTTTTCATATAACCTAGTTTCCTCGCTTTTCTTTGGAACCTTCCAGTTCCCCTTCAAATAAGGGGCTCGGTGTTCTTTCTGGCTCACCAGCTGTAGTCTGAGCACCGAAGCTCTCACCTGCTCTTACAACGAGACACCAGGTTTCTATTAATTTGACCCCAACGTTATTAACATCTTTGGGAACCGAGGCTCCACCAGTAATTCTCAAAGGTTAATCCTTGGCCCAGCAGAGGCAGCACCACTTGGGAAACTAGTTTGAAACGCGAATTCTCTGGCTTCACCCAAGACCTCCTGAATCACAGACACTGGGGGTGGGACCCAGCAAGCAGTGCTTTAATAAGCCTGCCAGGGTATTCTGAGGCACGACTGAGCGTGAAAACGGCTCATCCCCAAAGCCTTCTCATATCTCTGCCTTTCAGCCAGGTTTCCCCTGTTTGAATGGCTGGCATTTTTGAACCATTATGCAGGAGTTTGCCTTGTGTTCCTATTAGCGCATCCTAATTTTGGCACAAGGTTCTAGCTTGTCTAAGCCTTCTGGAATACAGAGTCTGTCGCTTCTCCCTGCATTGTGTCAACTGCACACGGAATCGTGCTGCTTTCGTCTTCATCCACAATTCTGATCTGATCGTTGAACAACACAGACTCCAAATCGGGACCCCATTTCCCCTCATGCCTTGGGTCGTGCTGTTGCCTCTGCCTCTGAGATGTTTCCAAAGCCTGTCTCCCTTGCCCTACAATTGCTTTTTCCTGGCTAGCTCCACCAGGACCTGCACCTCCACTCACAGGTCATCTGTACCCAGAAAATCGGGTTTAGGGCTGATCACCTGAACCCCCGGGCTGATAGCTATTAGTGTTTGATGAATGACTCCGTTCCTCTGTGGAACACTGGTTCTTGAGCGGGGAGATTAGGCTCCTGGAGAACATTTGGTGATGTCTAGACACATTTTTAGTTGCCACAGCTGGGGGTTGCTATGACATCTAGTGGGTCAACGTCAAGGATGCTGTTAAACGTCTTTCAAAGGCACAGGGTGGACTCCCCCAACAAAGAATGAGTTGGTTGCAAACGTCAGCAGTGCTGAGGTCGATAAACCTGCCCCAGACTGCAAATTCATGTCCCTTTTGGTCACCAATTTTATCTCTAGCCCCAAGAGAATGCATGGCCCAAAGGAGATGCTGAATAAGTGTTTGTTGAATGAATAAGTGACATCTCCCTTACTGGGAGGAAGCATGAGAAAAACCAATCAAGATCACCTGTAGGTTTATAACTTTCTGTTTTAGGAAAGAACTTGCCTGGGGAATAATATGGTCAGGGACCTATGGAAACCGTGTTTAATGAATAAGCTAGCTTTATAATTAGTATACCCACTGCTAATTAATACACGAGCTTCTAAAGTACCTACAAACCACTAAGACATTTTTGGGTCTCTGAGCACTCTCCTTTTGCACCTACTATTGCCCTACTCATTTGGTGAGTAATCTGATGTTTATTAACTGTGTGAACTTGGGCTACTTAATCTCTCCAGGCATCAGTTTCCTCAAAATGGGTATGAAGACGCCGGCACTTCCGGGAGCCCTGTGATGGATGATGGGATGAGGTCAGATGGTGTTTGTAATGGACTCAGTCCATTGCCTTGCTTGGCCTGGAGTAGTCATCCTGCTACAGGAGTTCCTCTTTCCTCTTTCAGTTCTTACAACGATCATGTGGGTCCGGTAGCAAGTGTTCATTTAATAGAGGATGGCTTCAACCGAATCTCAATCAGGCCAACTAGTTGAAACTGTATCCAGTTTTGCGCCCACGAAGAGAGCTTACTAGTGTCTGTGACTGACCTTGACTGATCCAAAGAAGGAGATTCCTCTCATCAACAAAACTTTTCTGGAAGCTCCTAACATACTGAAAAGAATGTCCTTCAAACCATGTGGCGTGAGGATCCATGCTTTGGCACGTAAGCTCAGACATTACTTTCAGAGATTTCCAGTGGAGGGGGCTCCTGGAGGGAGATCAGACTCCTGTGTGAAGTGGCACTGTCTGAACTCCTGGAGGGAGCCGGCACACCTGGACAGGGGCATCCCACGCTAGGGTGAGGCCTGAAGGCTCGTGCGTGGAACCCTCCTTTGGCGGCGTTTCTACCCAAGCTAACGCCGTAGAGCCCAGGGGGACCTGGAGCCTGGTCTGCGGGGAGAAGTGCCCCGGCTGAGCGTCTCCCAGAGCGAGGCAAGGCCTGTGAGCCAGTGAGTCATTCTGTCTTGGCACAGAGTCCCCAGGGCTCTTGGGGGAAACAAACAGACTTTGTTGAAAGGAAACCCTCCTGTGTCTGAATGGCCCCGAGTCAACTCTTTGGAGGAGGACTGTAACCTGCTCCGGCCCCCTCTTCGCCCTGGGCCTGGAGAAACCACAGTGACTTGGGGGCTGGGGAGTGGGTGGGTATTTGGAGTTCAGGCCTTTGTTGTCAGCCTGGAACAAAGGCCTCGACCCTGGCTGGAGAGATCTTTCTTGGGGCCCCATCAGGGATGCTGGCTTCTGACTCAGATTTTAGCTGTCTCACCATTGCTTGGGGAAACGAGAGTCAGACTGGACACCCAAACTCCAGTAATCTCACTCTTTCCGGCTGGGAAGCCGTCAGGCTTCTCTCTAATACTGAAAGTACCCTCACTGTGCGGGCTCACTTTTGTGCCGTTTATTCACCTTTGCTGAGGAATTTCTCTTCTGAACACACAGCTTCATCATGCAGTGCTGTGGGGACACTGGATCTCCTTGACAGCTGTCGTGAGAATTTCTTATGGGCAGACACCCACTCTCAGGAGAGAAGAATATTTGAAAAGGTCTCTTTGGGGATAGGTGACGATGGGAACTGATCTTTCTGGGCCTGAACACGAGCACACGGATGGAGACAGGGCTGGACTTGTGTGTTACTCCAGAGAGGGATGGAAGAGGACGATGAGGAAGTAGGAGTGGGACACATGCTGCCCTGATGTCCCCCTTCCTGTGATCACTGCCCTTTTGGTAAAGCCACTACGCTCAAAAGGCTTCCGATGAGTGCATTTATTCGGGAAATCCCTTTAAAACGCGGGCCTCTTGTTCAGCTCCATGAGGGAGGAATCGGAAGCCACGTGCAGGTGCTTGTGAGCTCAGGAGTCGGGAGAAATATGAGGACCTGACTGTCGGCGGAATTCACAGCAGATGTGAGCACAACCCTGGATTCTTGACAATCCGTGGAGCTCGGATTTGGGACTAATTCACACTAAACTTCCTAGGCGGGGGGGGGGCCACGGATAACATCTGCCTTCCATCACTGACATCCCTCCGCGAGCCTGCACTGACGTCGCCATTGCTTTCCTTCTCTAACAAAGAGCAGAGGCTCGGGCTCCATCTGCTGAGGCCCGCTCTGACTGAGGGCGCGGAATGGTCTCCAAGGAGGAGGCCGTGCACCCAAGGCGAGGCGTGACCTTGTTTATTAGCTCCTCGGAGGAGGGCAAGTGAACTGAGACAGGGTGGCAGGCACGTGGTGTGTCTTCCGCTCATTAACCCGGATGGAGGTCACAGCTCCATCTTGGCCGCCACCAGGAAATAACTTGTCAGAACATCAGGCGAAAGCACGAGGTTCCAGCTCATTGGAACCCGACTCGCAGAGGCGCGCAGGCAGAGGAGGGAGCTGGGCCTGACTGGCTCCCGACAGACCCGGCAGATGTTGAGTTGGGACTCCGCACTGCAGAGCTCGAGAGCGGGCTGGGCTCATCACCCAAACGGGGCCCCAGGGAGACGGCTGATGAGGGTACCCGCAGTGCTGGGAGCTGCTGGGCTCTGTCCCCGCTCCCTAGCCTGCTACCAGCTGAGCTTGGAGGGGAGGGCCAGGCGGTGAGTTGCACATGGGGAACTCTTGCAAAAGACCCAGCAATGCTTTTGGGTGCTGCCCTGCTGTCACAAGCTGCGGAGTGTTCAGGGGGCTGGGGCCGGTGCTGAGATGGGAGCTGGGTGCTGGGGTCCCGCGAGTGCTCGTTTTCTGCCCCGCCCATCACTCCGGGGGAGAGAGGTGCGTATAAACCGTGTAAATCTGAAAGACGTCTTGGAGTCGCTCTGCCTGCCGGGGCTAGGAGAATAATCAGAGCCTCCCTCAGGCCAGACAAGTGCCTGCCTTGGAACCCAGACGCATTCCAGAAAGAAATGAGGGTCTGTGTGTGCGTGGTCAAGATGCGTGTGTGTGTGTTGAAACAGTGTGAGTCTGCGTTCAGTATGTGTTTATTTTGAGAGTAGACATATTTAATAAGTGTGTGGGAGGCTATGCAGGGCCCGTGTTCTGCGTGGACACACGGGCAGTAAGTGCGTGCTTTCTTCGTGTGCCGGTGTGTTGAGCGCCCTGGGTGTGTGTGGCCAGTGTGTATGTGTGGCTATACACGAGTGTGTGTGCGTTGGGCCACATGGTCAGTGATGCATTTTGGGGGTTCGTGTCCTCTGTGTGTGCGTGGGCTACGAGTCTGTAGGTCCACAAGGTGTTGGCCTCGAATGTACCTGTCATCCCAGTACGTGTATTGTGCGTGCATCCGGTGGGTGTGCGTGGCCCACATGTATGTATTTTTGGCGTACCCACTTTATGTGTGTCTGATGTATGTGTCCCTTCGTGTGAATGAGTGAGAGAGAAAGCACAGACTGCAGACAGGGAGTGTATGAGTGCCAGCCTATCCACGGCCAGCTCAAGACGTCAGAACCTAACACAGCACACAGAGCCTGCCTGCTCGCAAGCTCTCCTACCCTCTGTTCCAGCCCCACTGCCTGCCGTGCTGGTGCCCTCCCCGCCCCCCATTGCTCCCCTGACTCTAATTCTGTGAAACCACCTGCAGCTCTCTGAACAGGCCAGGTTGCTCCAGGCCTCTGGACCTCTGCACGTGCTGTGCCCTCTCCTGGAATACCTCTCCCCGCTCCCACCTTTCTGACACCTCCTCATGGATTCTGATTCAGCTCAAGTGTTAGCACGTCTGCGAAGCCTCCTTGATGTGGCCGTGGAAACTGACCATTTCCTACTCTGTCTCCCAACTAGGAGTGCGAGCATCTTTCCCCCACGGCACCTCTAACGTTGGAGGCGCTTCTTCACCTCCGTGACCGTGTTCCTGTCCGAGACGGTAACTGCTGGGGTGAGGAAGACAGCGTCGGTCTCCGCTCTTTGAGAGTTTTTACAGTCCAGGCCATCTACTAAATACACTCACATCCTTGCAGCAGCCTGGTTAGACGGGGGACTGTGTCCTCACTTTAGAGATGGGGTCACTGAGGCTCCCTGAGAGAGTCACAGACTCTTAAGTACCTAGGCAAGAAGTGAGCCCTGTATCTGACCCCAGGGCCCAGGCGTTATTGTTACACCTTTCCTGGGTCGGGACTTACTCTTCCGACTGATTTTGTTCAAGAATTATTTGAGTGTTTCTGATACACCAATGCACTAAGCGCTCAGAATACAGCCTCAGATTGTCCTCACAGAGCCTGAATTCTAGTTCTGGTCCATCCCAGGAGGCTGGGATGGATGGGGTGTGTGCATGTGTCATGAGTGTGTTCTATCTGTGAGCAGGTAAGTCCCCAAATCCAAGATGATCACACAGGATGCTACCTGCAAGGCTAGCTGTGTAACCGCCAATTGGAGGCGATGAGATACAGACCGTCAGAACGCAAAGTGTGGTAGGTAGATAATGGCCCCCGAAGATGTCCTACTCCCCAGAATCTGTGAATATGTGAGATTACACAGCAAAGGGTAATTAAAGTTGCAGGTGGAATTAAGGCTGCTAATTAGCTGATTTTAAGATAGGGAGAGTGTCCCGGATTAGAAGGGTGTTCTTAAAAGTGCAAGGGAAAGCAAAAGAGGTGATGTGATGTAAGAAGGGCTAGACTTGCCACTGCTGGCTTTGAAGACGGAGAGGTGAAGACGGAGGAAGGGGCCAGGAATCAAGCAGGTGGGCAGCTTCTAGAAGCTGGAAAGGCCAAGACATAGATTCTCCCCTAGAGTTTCCGAGGAACGCAGCCCTGCCGGCACCGTGTCTGTAGCCTAGTGAGACCCTTGCTAGAATTCTGACTCCCAGAACTGTAAGAGAATGAGTGTGTGTTGTTTTGAGCCACTGAGTTTGAGGCAATTGTTAGGGCAGTCACCGGAAATGGATAAAATGGGATCTGCCTGGGAGCTTGAGGGGCTAAAGGCATGATAAAGGGCGGAGAATGTTGAATGAGAAGAGCCAGGGAGCAAGTTCCAACTGTATATACCCTCAAGGTGATGGTCACAGCCCACGCACAGCAAGTGTCTGGCCGACCCTGACTTCTATGCAGTGACGGGAGCATTTCATCAAGCTATGAACAGCTACTTAAGGGAAGCTATATCATTCCTGCTGCTAATTTTAGAATAAACGTGAGACCCACCGGTGACTAATGTAGCCACTCCCCATGACAACGTGAAGGTGACCCCAAACCAAGGCTCCCAGAAGCTCTGTAGGGAAAACTCTGGTGATGCTGAGCCTCAGACCCTGTCCCGAAAGAAGGTCATTCTGACTCCGGACAGACCCACTCCGTGTGGACAGCATCCCTGCTGTCCAGAAGCCACAGCCACTCAGCGTCGGCTGCACCATATTTCCCATTTACGCTCATTGTTGGGGGCTGAGAGGAAAACCCACAAATAGGGCTGCTACCAAGGAAGCTCCTGAGGGAAAACTGGACAGAAGCTGAGCAACGGCTAGGGGTGGGTCCTATAACTGCAATTAGCACACTGCGTAAACAGCACTTAAGGGCTCCATCTGGGAGTTTGGGGTCCTCCCTCTGAAAGAGACAACTATTTTATGCAGGGAGGAACGAGGGGAACTATTTCCAAGTCACTTTAATAGTCTAGTCTGCAAACAATCCTCTTCCTCTTTGTTCACGTGCTACCCTTCTCTCCCCTTCTTGGCTCTGAGCCGGGTCCCCTCCTCGGCTCTGAGCCGGGTCCCCTCCTCGCAGCTGTGCTCACTTGAATGGTAAATCAAGCACCCTAAAAACCTGGTGGGTGGAAGTTTTTTCAGCATTGCCTGGGCTCTGTTTATCCCATGGTGGGGTTTTGCTGGATTTCTTCTTTCTCGATTACAGACAATCACAATACTGTCTGTCCTCTCCTCTGCTACTCTCTGTGTTGCAAATACAAGGGGTGAGAGAGTCCTGTTTGCTGTAGAGGGAAGGTGTTTCTGCAAGGAGTTAAGAGGCCCCAGGAGATCCCTACTCAGACCTTCCCACTTTTTCTCACCCTTCCAAGGGGTCTGCCAGGCTCCAGCTGCTGAATCTTTTTTTCTGTCTCGGGAATCCTGCCTGAGGCTACCATTTTGGCTTTCAAGTGGACTCTGGGTAAAGCCATTCTGCTTGGGGCTGGAGAAATTCCAATCACTAGGCTTTAGAAATATTTTATACCTTTTCGAGCAACCTATGCCTTTTTTTCTAGCAACCTATTCTTTTTTTGTTTTGTTTTGGCTCTCTGGAAGGAAATGGCCAAAAATGGTCATGAAGCCAAGTTAAACAGGTTAAAAAACAAAGAAAGTTGACAGTATGAACATGGCAGGGACACGGTTTCCCTGCTCTGTCCCCCGTTTCCCTGCGTAATTTGGGGTCATATCCATTTTCTTTTTAAAGATCATGAAACACTGAAAACAAATTCCCGAATTTTGACTGACTGTTGGCGACAAAGGATTCTTCTGTGGCACCGAGTGCGACATAGAGGATGGTAAAGATGACACTTGCGATAACCAAGTGTGTTCCAAAACATCGTCAAATGTCTCCTGGGAGGCACAGTGGCTCCTGGTTGAGAACTGCTCTCTCCAATGAACGCATTTTTACAGCAATTCTACAAGTCTGAGGGTTCACCTCAGGGAGGCAAAATGTCCTGTCTGAGACCACCCAGGTCTCCAGAATCCGGGTTCAACCTCAGATCTCAGGCCCTTTCCATAGCTCTGAGGCTGCCCCATGGATTGTGTCAGAAAATTCTGGGCGGCCAGAAGCGGGGGCGGCCCATCCTGAGTTCTGTCTGCTGGACGCAGCAGAGCAGAGCCTCCTTCTCAGTGTGCAGAGGGCTTCTAGATCTGGCTGCAAAAAGAACAACACAGCCTCTGTTATGAAGAAACCCGCAGCTTAGAAAAAAAAAAAGTAGGGACACATCTGATTCATCAGGATGACTCATACCTGGGATCACTTCGCCTCCACTCGGTGGGGCCTGTCCCGGCTTGTGAAGGGCCATGGCGACCCGAAGAGAGAAAACTCCCCTCTTGAAAGCTGGGGACGGATCCGCCCGTCTGGGTGCAGGGAAAGCTCAGTGCAGCCATCAAGATAACTTTATCAGGAACGTGGAATCAAATTGCAGAAAATCCAGGCGCGCGGCACTTGGAAGGTCCTTGGAAGTTTCCAAACCTGTCCTGGCCAGCTCACTGCGCCTTCCGAGAATAGCTCAGGAGCCTGGGAACAGTGGCCAGCCCCAGTGAGCAGAGGAAGGCATTTAGTAGTTGCTTAGCAAGACCAGGGCTGGAGGGGAAACGGATCTTCAGGTGAGAACGGGGGTGTGATCGCCAAACACATCAAGCTGCTGACTTACATACAATCCCATCGCCACCTCGGTTCCACCAGGCCTCCGGGAAGCCCTTAGTGTGTCTATTATCAGTTGATAGATGACTCTGTAATCGCACTCATGTCATTTTCTTGAGGACAAGAGGGTGTAATCTTCTTGCTTCGAGGGTCTCACATTTCTCGGCGCGCAGTTAACCCCCCATCCCGCTTGCTGAGTGACGGGGTTGACAGAGGAGCTGGTGAATTTCCATCAGCCCTATTAGGGGTCTTTGTGCCCCTTGAGCAGACGGTTGCCCAAATTTCACCCATTAGAGGAAAGAATGGGCTAATTAAGCCGCCAGCCTAATTCTGCGCTTTCTAATTTTGCCCTTTAAATGCATCGTAATTATCAGATGCAAAATACATTTTCAAACGCAGAGCCACTGACGGGTGTATTTTTAAATGTGCAGGGCTAAGACGGGAGCGAGCAAAGAAGCAGGCAATATTTTTAACTTGCTTCGGGGCAGGAGAAGGCCACATCCACGCTGGTTCCTGCCGTTGTATGTGCAATGGAAATAGCACTTATTCAGTGTGTTACCGCCATGGTGGTTACTGTGGCCCTGCCCTCGGCAATGCTGCTGGCCGACATGTCCCTTGGGGCACCCTGGGACAAGTGGGGTATGCGGTCACAGCCTTGGGACTCCTGGCTTCACATTCAGGCCCAGGGTACATGCCTCCTTGGAGTCAGGGTTGGTGTAGACATGAACTTGGAAGAGGTGGTTGTGATTACGTGATGCAATTCCCTTATTAGTATCATCGTGTTTAAGGTTTTCAATAGTTTTTCTTTGTTATTGACAAAAGCATGTATCCATGGCCTTTGGTTATTAGAGCTTTGGGGCAGAACTGTTTTTCCTTCTCTCCAACTGATCCTGAGAAGCATGATCCTATTCAAAGTGAATGCTGAAAACCTTCGGTCATAAACGTTTACATACCATATTACGTTTAAAAGATAACAGTGTTTTGTTCAGCGTATGCAATCCACATAAAGTGCACACCATACACCAGTGTAACATCGTGTACTTCAGCGGACCCAGCAGAAGAAATAACCACAACAGCATGTCAGCTCGGAGCTGTTCAGTCTTCAAGTATAAGCACCCCCATTTCATGAAGAGCTTCCTTTACAGATGGGGAAACTGAGGCCCGGCGAGGGGAAGGGCGTGCTCAGGTTGGCATGGCACGTGAGGGAGGAGCAGGGTTGAAACAACTGCTCCTGAATCTCCTCCTGCCACCTTCACGACAGAGGACACTGCAGCCCCTCCAGGTGGACCTGCTGCCCCTTGAATCCTGACGTTTGTTTCCAGGGGGTGTCAGCATCTCACTGCAGGACCATGGGCTGTAAGAACAGCAACTTACCTGCAGGGTTCTGCCAACAGGGTTCTGGAAGTTATTGGGCTCTGTCTGGAAGTCCCTCCTAATTAGGCACGAGGAAACCGATGACGTGAATGTCCGTGGCAGTGTCATTCATAATCGCCAAAAGGTGGACACAACCCATATGCCTATCAACTGGTGAATCGATAAACACACTTGTGTTACACCACACAACGGAATATTGTTCAGCCACGAAAAGGAATGAAGGACGGATACAAGCTACGATGTGGTTGAAACTTGAAAACGTTATGCTAAATGAAGGAGTCACATTTTCTATGATTCCATTTATATAAAACGACCAGAATAGGCAAATTCATAGAGAGAGAGAGAGGAAGCAGATTTGTGTTTCTGGGGCTGGGAGTAGGGGGAGGGGCAGTGCTGTTTCCAGGTGTGGAGCTTCTTTTGGGGGATGACGAAAATTTTCTGAAATTGGGGATAGCTGCACAACCTTGTGAATACACTAAAAGTCACTGAATTGTACATTTTAAAAGCGTGCATTTTATGAATTGTGCCTCTGTAAGAAGTATTGGGTTACACTACAAAATTAAAACAAAAGATTGATTATCTCTGCATTTTCCCTCAGAAATGGAACCAAATATTAGTTTCCATATTGATTTAGTGGCCTCTGAGGTCCTTTCTGAGCACTGTCCACGGGTTCACCATCGTGATGTCCACTTGAGGTGAGAAACGCTGAAGAGCAGAGATGACGGTCCGCTCTGAGAAAGGCAAGGGCCTTGATGGGGTCACTGATGCCAGTGTAAGAAAATCAATCAGAGCAGAAATGCGCTGCCCCTGAAGCCAGATGGCCTGGGTTCAAATCCTGCCCATGCCACTTAGAGCTGTGTGACCCTAGGCAGATTAATTAACCCCTCTGTGCTTGAATGACCTCATCCGTAAAATGAAGATACTAACAGTACTGACTCTGAAGAATCTTTATGGAGATGAAAGGATGAACTGTTATTTGTAAGGAGTTGGAAAGGGGCCTGGCACTATATAAACACTACATACACTTCCTGTTAGATAAAATAATTTTGGAATTGCATTAAGTTCCTTTTGCCTCTATAACTGCTAACCACAGACGTAGCGACTTAAAAGAACACAAATTTATTATCCTCCAGATCTGGAGGTCAGAGGTTCAAAATGGGTCTCGGGGGCTATAATCAAGGTGTGGGCAGGGCTGCGTTGGTTCTGGAGGCTCCTGGGGAGAATCCACTCCTCCTTTTTTCCAGTTTCTAGAGGCTGCCTGCATTTCTTGGCCTGTTGCCCTGTGTCACCGTGACCTCTGCCTCCTTTGTCACATCTCTTCTGGCTCTGACCCTCCAGGCACCCTCCCAGAAGGACCCTTGTGAATATGATGGGCCCACCTGGATAATCTCCCCATGAAGACCCTTACCGTAATCACATCTGCGAAGTCTCGTTTTCCGTGTAAGATAACATGCTCACGGGTTCTGGGTTTAGAACGGGCACACCTCTGGGGGGCCTCTGTTCTGTCTACCACAGGCATATACTAAGTTATGGCACAGATGGTTAGAGCTGCAAGCAATGGGTTGGGGGGTTAGGAAACACTGGCGACACTGAGATTTCTATTGAATTCTAATACACCAATGGATCGGGGTCTGGCTGGCACCCTGGGGCCGAAACCTCAAACATTCTGTCTCCGGCACATCCGTGGTGGGAGCGGGGAGGCTTTGCCCCTCCTGCAGGCATCCTCTAACCAAGGGTCTAGGCGCTCTCTGTTCCCTCTGCCTGAAAACAGTTCCCTGCAGGCTTCCTTCACCTGTTGGCTCAGATGTCACCTTCTCAGTGGGGCTCACCTGACCATCCTACTTAAAACTGCACCCCACCCCTCTGCCCCTGCTCTCCCCACCCGCCTCCTCTGCTGGCTTTCTCTCCGTGTTACTGTCTGATGCTCTGTATGAGGTATGTATTTATTTGGTTTACTGTTGCTTCCTCTAGGAGGGATAAGGATTCTGAGGGTCTTGTTCACAGGCACCTAAAACTGCCTGGCCCTTAATATCTGCTCACTGACCGGCTGAATGAGTGAACCTCCGCTGGGGCATTTACAGGCCGTAACACACTGTAGATGGAGACTCCTCTGTCTGTCTTCCTCGCAAAGCCCTGGAGGGCATGCCCGAGCCTGAGTCCTCTCTCGAGGGCTCTCTGAACAGCGAACACTGCTGTCTGGTGAACGACCCAAAGCGAGGTCTGAAAACAAATGGAAGGACACGCAGCTACGGTGCGGGTGAGCTACGTGTCTAGCGCGGACACCTGGGGAGCTTGCAGCACAGACGGCAGGGGCGGGCACACCAGGCTTTCCTGCCCTCTGATAGCAAAGCAGGCAGGTTCTCCTCCTCACACGATTTAGGACTTTTCACATTTCACCGTTAATGTTATTATTATTTTTGCACAAGTGATTCTGCACAAGGGAGTCTGTTCTCAGATGGTTCCTCAGTCGTGGCGACACTGAGTGCCTGTGTGTCTCGACTGGCACCTTGAGGCCAGGGGTAGCTGGGGATGTGCTGTGTCACTGGGCATGGTGTGTTGTGAAAAGGCAGATGTGACCGATCCCCCGCTGCCTGACACCAGGCTGGCTTGACGCATTCCTGGGACCATCGTGCCTGGGGAAGCATCTGCCTAGAGCACCCACCGGCACACCCTGGAGTAAACTTTACAAGCGCGTCCATAGGAAAAACGTAAAATGTCACTGCAATGACGCCCCCATCACAGCAGATGCAGACACGGAGGCTCAGAAAGCAGAGCTGACTTAACCCATATCACAGAGGGACTAGTGCTAGGGAGGGACGCAACTGGTACTCAACCATCTTGGCTTGAAAACCAATACTCTCTCATCATTCCCTGTGACGATGCAAGAAATATTCTCGCTCGCTCACCCATTCATTCATCCAACTGCACATTCAACCAATCGCCCAATCAACCCTTTCCCCGCTCCTCTCCAGCCTGTCTCGCATCACGCTGCCCCTTGGTCCTTTTGCTCTTGACGCACTAGTCCTGTTTCAAGGCCTAGCAGACACCATGGTTTCTCCTACCGCAGGGCCTTTGCACATGCTACTCTCTCCTCCCTGCCTCGTTTCTTACTCTTCTGCTCTCCTCAGGGGAGCCTCCCCTAACTTGCTGGAGTCATATCCCAATATTCTACACTCTCAGTACATGATGTAATTCCCCTCCACGGCACCTGCCACAGTTTTCAACTTTCCTTTTCTTCTGTTCACTTATTTATTTTAAAAGACGATCGGATTACTGCCTGCCTCACCAATTAGACAGTGAGTTTGATGATGGCAGGGGCTGAGGTGCTCAATAAATGTTTTGAATGAATGAGCAGATGAAGATTGAACAAATGAACTTTAAAACTGACAACAAGCAGGTGGTAGGGAGGGAAAGAACTAAAATGAGAGAGAAAAGAATTCTGGAATGAACAAAGGAGACAAAGAGAGAAAACGCGTTGTGTGAACGGTTATAATTCAACTTGGGAAGTGAGACTCCAGGCTGTGAGTCTGCTGCCATGGTGGAGACTGAGGGACTGGTTTGGGAAGCTTCCCAGAGGGAGGCGGGTTTTAACCTAGACTTGTCCTAGGGGACCCCACAGTCTAGCAGACAGGATGAGGCAAACACCAGATGCTGCTGAAGGGCTGTGAGGTCACAGAGTCTAGGGCTTAGTGGGCTGGTCCAGGTGACGCCCATACAGGTGTGTCCCCCAAACAGCCTCTGGGGGCCCAAGACTAAGAGAATTCCTTGGGAGCCAACAAGCCTGATAAGGATGGGACTTAAGGCACCCAAACCAGCAGGTGGGGCAATTCCCACCCCTTCACCCCATAAATGCGGAGGGGCCCGAGGCTGTCCCACATTCCAAGCTCTAGCAGCTCCCTGGGGGAGGGTGATCCCCTCCAGGGGATATTCTGTCCCATGACCATTTGGATGGCAAAGAACTCGGCACTTGCCTCCCCAAGGAGCTCTGCTATCCAGAAAACTCACGGCATTGACAAATTACTAAACGTGTTTTAAGGCAACGAAAGACAGTAGCAGGACACACTCTAACATGACGTTAAGATACCTACAGCGTGGGGCTTCCCTGGTGGCGCAGTGGTTGAGAGTCCGCCTGCTGATGCAGGGCTCGCGGGTTCGTGCCCCGGTCCGGGAGGATCCCACATGCCGCGGAGCGGCTGGGCCCGTGAGCCATGGCCGCTGAGCCCGCGCGTCCGGAGCCTGTGCTCCGCAGCGGGAGAGGCCACAGCGGTGAGAGGCCCGTGAAGGCATCCAGTTCACAGAAAGGGTGGAGACGCACAGCACCCTGAAGGTAGGTGGCATCTCCAGTTCTTCTAGCCAGTGCCAGAATTTCCCATCTAACATATTTTGTTCAACACACTCACTCCGTCTATGCTTGGAGACGCCTAATGGACCCACGGCAGAACTAACCAAGGGTGACCAGGTTCTCTGTGCCTCTTCCCCGGATGCCTGCACGTCAGGCGAGGGGTGGGGGAAGGCTGCTTCAGTCTCCCATCTTCCCTCCCCACAGCCATCTAGAGTGTGTGTTCCAAAGGCTGCCCTAAACAAGGGGTCCACAGGAGGTGTGCTTTTCCCACAGGAGGGCTTCAAGAGCCCCTGGAAACAAGCCACAGAGGAACAGAGCCAATGAGGTTCTTTTCTGCCTAAATCTAGGCAAATCGGTGCTTTGTCCTCCAAACACACGTGTTTATCTCAGTTTCCTTTTGCAGCTTGAGCAACTGGAAACGAGCAGAGAAACTGTGACCCCACCTGCATTCTGCCCCTCTGAACCCGTTTGCTCCTCCAAAACCCTCGCACCATGACCCCATCACCCTTTACCAATGAACAAGCCCGAAGGTGTCCATCTACTCTGCTCCTCGCGTGGTCCTGAGAACGCCTTCCCACCCTCTTCCCAGACTCCTGATTGTCTTTGCACCAAAATTAACTTCCATTCAACGATGGAGACATTCTTGGAGCTAAAAGGCAGAGACCACTCTCCTTAGCCCTCGGGAGAATGAAGCGCAGAGCTAGTAACTTTGGTCCTTCCTCACACAGTGAGGATATTAACACCTGCTAGGTCCGAATGAACACCAAGTCTGACGTTTTCACATTACAGACAAGAAACTGAGGCCAGAGTGAGGAAAGGGTTTGTGGACGGATGATGACCTAGTATGTCGCTCAAAATGTGTATCTTGAGGGCTGCAGACGCACAGCGTTGGGACAGCCTGGTACAGAGCTCGGAAAGCCCCCTCCAGCCAGCCAGGGATTGTACAGAAGCTGCAGTGGAGTCTGGCGTTCCCAGGCACTTTATATACGCTATCTCCAGCTACGTGAAAAAGTCTAAGGCCGCAGTGGTTTCCTTCTTTCTTTTTTTTTTTTTAAAGTCACTAACCTAGTTAAAGAATCTGATGAAATCTAAAACTCTTTCCTTCATAAAAGTACACATGTATCAAACATGACATTCAATTTTAAGGGCTCCTTAAGGACTCCTGGACTCCAGGCTAAAAGCCCCTGCTCTAAGTTAAATATTATTATTTTCCCCATATAGGACATGAGCAACCTGAGGCTCAGAGAAGTTACGTGTTACGCGTAGCATAGCATAGCACATCTCATGGCAAGGCGATACCCTTAAATAACAGACTGACTGGATTCCAAACCTCAAGTTGATTCCTTCCCCCAGAATACACTGAGATGAAAAGCTATAGATTCCAGAAAGCAAATGTTCACTCATTCTTTACCCAATCAATACATGTGTGTGTGTTTTCTTTTTTTTTAAAGCATCTACTAAGTGCCTGGCATTGAAATAAGAGATGGCTCCTTGGAGCTTGCAAAAAAAGTTTTGCACAGCTATTAGCTAGCTTTCCTCTCTCCAAGAGACAGCCTTCAGCTGGGAACTCATGGCCGGCCTTCCCATGAGTTCCCACTTCCAGTAAGAGTGGAAATACGGAGGTCCTTAGGGAAGGAGGTGGAGTGGATGCCCTGCTGAGGAAGTCCCTGGCTAAACAAGGAGCAGTGGAGGAAAAGAATCAGCTAGACGCCAAGTGCCTTCCATCTAAGTTGATACGCAATGTAGCCGGATCCTACAGAGAACGTCCCATCCTGATATTTTTAAGATTCAGAACTTAGGTTTTGTCTCAGAGTTGTGCCGTGGTTTAATACGGCCCCTTCTCTGTCTTCTGTGGAAATGATGGGGCTGGAGCCCACATAGCGCCTGGCGGACCCTCTCTACCGCCCTCACGGGTATCCAAGTGATGCCTGGTTACTGTAAAGGGTAAAGAGCCAGCGGTGGGAGTGGAGGCCCCCAGGAGGGTCCTGAGTCTGGCAAGAGAGAGAGACGGTTTAGAACACAGCACAGAGCCCAGCTTGGTTTGCAGGGGCGATGTGAGGTGATGGGTGGATTTGCTTCTCACTCCCTCTTCTGCTTGACTCAGTGACCTCTCCTCAGTCTCTGTAGAAGCTTGGATTTCTCTTGAATCTGGTCCCAGGATACTTTTCCTGATTTATGACTACTAGGGTTTCCTCCACCTGCCCTCAGAGCTGCTGAATCTCTTTTAGAGACTCTCCAACAGCCTAAGAGTGATCTCAAAACCAGAGTTCCTATATTGAGATAATGCAATTCTGGTTTCTTCTTGCTAGCCTAGCTCCACACTGGTCTTCACGGAGATGAAGCTTGGGAAATCATCCTCCTTGGTGAAGTATCGTCAGAAAACGTTGCGAAGGGGCCTGGGGCAGAGTAGGGGTGGGTCGATGGGTACACTAGGCTGACCAAAGTTCAGTGGCCAATTAACTGATAACATTAAAGCCAGGGGAGTGCAGGGTGGACTTAATGGTCAGCATTCCCATTGCAAGTGGTCACTCAGTGGCTCCCAGCCCTCCTGCATATGAGGCCTTGAGTTCTCCCGCTGCTCCAGCCACAAAGTCTCAGTGATTATGAGCATGTCCCTTCTCTGGGGGATTCTCCATCTACATTCTGAGTGGTACCACGTGGCTTCCCCAGGTCACTTTCTACTCCCCAATTCTAGGCTTTTCTTTGTTTGAGACTTGAGAAACAATGCATCCAAAGTGAGTTCCTTAAACTGAGTTTTCATTTACACACAGAGAAATGCTCTTCAGCGCCCTGGTGACTGTGTTTTGATGAATACATACACTTGTGTAACCTCACCGCCTCTAACCAGGACACACAATGTTTCCATCACCACAAAAAGCTCCCTTGTGCCATTTTCCAGTCGATTCTTCACCTCAGAAATAACCTCGGGTCTGATTTCTACCACCGTAGCTTAGTTTTGCATATTCTAGAATTTCATATAAATGGAATTGTACGTACGGTTTGTACTTTTGTGTCTGACTTCTTTCACTCAGTACATTATTTCTGAGATTCATCCATGTTGCCACATGTATGCAGCTTATCCTTCTTTTTTGCTGAATAATATTCCATTTTCACTATATCCAAGTTTCTTTATCCATTTTTCCTATCAATGCACATTTGGTCTTTTTCCAGTCGTTGGCTCTTATGAGTAAAGCTGTTATAAACATTCTCAGACAAGGCTTTTTGTATATTCATGCCTTCATTTCTCTTGGATAAATATCTAGGAATAGAATTTCTGGGTCATTAGGTAGATGCGTATTTAACTTTTTTGAGAAGCTGTTAAACAGTTTTCCAAAGTGGTTTTGACAATTTTATTCTCCCTCCAAAAACGTGTGGGAGTTCAGGTTGCTCCAAATCCTCTCCATCATTTTACAGTGTCACGCTCTTTCTCCTCAGCCATTCTAGTGAGTATATCAGAGTTCACAATGATTCCTACATATATTTTCATTTCTTATATTTTCCTTTACCTAAAGCAGATTATTAAGACCATTTTAAAGAATTAAAGATACTTTAAATGCTTGTTAAATATCTACATTCTTTTGCAGATAGCTGGTATGCAGGATCACGCCCCATTTAATGAATCTATTCATTCCAGGTTGTTTTATCCCATTTCTTTTCATGAATATGTACCAAGTGCCAAACATGTGTAAGTCTCTGGTGGTAGATTTCCATCAGGGAGGTAATGAAAAGACCTCATTTGTGCCCTCAAGGGCCTTACAGGGGAGGTAGAACCCAATCAAAAAATGTTACATTGTTGCTACGATGTAACCTGGGGGGCATATACCCCAATAGGAGAGACAAGTATTTTGAGGGTGCTGGACAGGGAAAAATAATTCCCACCATACTCATCGAGGAAGGAGACAGATGTGTTTTTGAGAATCTGCAGGTAAAGCAATATCAGAGGCACCGGGGAAGGAGGGGGAGGGAGGTTAAAACCTGATTGTGCCTGTTTGCCAAAGTGGTGTGAGGTGGGCACAGAGCCATTAGTGGAGCCCAGGGAGTTTAAGGATTGCACCAACAAGTGGACAGCCGTGGGATATGCCGGGGCTGCCCGAGATGGGCAACGGGGTCACGGGAGCTGAGTGCAGGGCATTAAGAAAGAGGAGGTGGTGGCTGGGTTTTTTCTCCAAGTCTTGATCTGGAAAGCACGCTAGGCATCTGAGGAAGGGATGCCTGGCCTTCTGTGAGGAATACCTCCCCAATCTCCAGACTTGGGCTGCATCTCCTCTGTGATGTCAGTGTTTTCCTAGGCCCTGGAAGAGCGATGGTTCTGGAAACACAGTGAGGAACGCACCCTGGCTAGGGAAGTGCTGGGGAAGCATCCCTCTCTGTCCTGGCTGGAGTCACCCCAGTAGAAAGATCCCAAAGAGTGGGCCTGTCAGAGGCCCATGTATCCTCCGTCTGGCTTCATGCTGACTGAGCCATCTCCCATTCCTTCTTACAATATCTGACATTTATGGTGCACCTACCGTATGCAGTATACTAGGCAAACTGCCAGGGATGCACAGATGAAAGTTGTGACCCCTGAGTTTAAAGTTTAGTCATGGAAAGAGGAGGAGGAAAGCAAAGAATGAAAGGTCACACACAGAGGCCAGCAAAATTACGTGAGCTGCTACTGGGTGAGGGCGTGGGGATGAAGACGTTCCAACTAGGAGTCCAGGCCACCTATTCTGGAGATGATCCCCCAGCCAGTTCTCCTTCCTGAGAGCAAGTGGAAAGAGCCCCCTGGACTGAAAAGTTGAGGGTCCTTGGAGCCTACAAAGAGCGGGGACTTGAACCATAAAATCTCCAAAGTCCCGAGAAAATCCCATGCTAAAAAAGTCTTCTCTCCAGGCTAAGCGGGAGTCAACTCTGGCCACTAGTGTGCTGTGGGTCGGGGAGGGTAAGAGAGCCCAAACGAAACTTCTATGCGTTGTTATGAATGACAAGGCACAGTCTCAATGCAGGCAGGTTAAAAGTAGCTGATTAAACAGGAGCTTTCTCGTAGGTACGAAAGTACAGGAAAACACATAGTATACACAGGGCTCAGTACCATCCGAGGTGTCAGGCATCACTGGGGGGGTCTTGGAACATATCCCCAGAGATAAGAGGGGACTAGTGTAAATAGTCCAACTGTTGATATTATCATTCTATTAAACCGCAGGACTCCCTCTTCAGATTTGCTACTGGGAGTTTGCACTCCTGTTTTCGGCCTTGATTTTCCTGATGACGTTTCTTCATCTTGATACCACAGGGTTGTAGGAGACGGGCCAATTCATACACAATACTCTCTCTTTTCCTCATCATCAAATAAAAAAAAAGCAAGCCTCCCTGAAATCCCATCCGTGACTGTCCCCATTAGTGAGTGTGGCTGACTGCAGGAACTCTGGGGGTGTGCGTGCGAACAAGAGGGGGGCAATCGGAGCAAAAGGCTCACTCGCTCTAAAAAATACAGAATATATACATTATGACCATATGTTTTCTCTTCTGAATGTGTCAGCTGGAAGCTGAAAGTCTGGCTTGGGTCTCTGGCCTAAAGCAGCGACCAAAAAGGGGCTATGACCTCATCACCTAGTCTTGCAGCCTCAATGAGAAACCTCATTCCTCAACTTAGTGAAATCCAAGAAGTGATTATGTCTAAGAATCTAGGGAAGGTCTCATTCTCTTCGCACTTATTACCGCATCCAAAGCAAACACAGCAATGCCTATTAACACCCAAGGTGTCAGCTTGTGTGTGGGTCCTTGGAAATGCAGAAGTTACCACTGGCAGTTTCTATCAAGGCTGACTACACTTAATCTGTCAGAAGGGGTTGAAAGATTTACCCAATTTAAATCCCTTCCATGACCTTCTGGTCTACTGCTGTGCTCTGACCTACCACAGACCAAAACAATCATTCTGTTTGTCAAATTCACGGTTGGCCATTGTGCAAGAGCCCCAAGTTACTCAGGAAAGATCTTCAGAAACGATTACGGCAAATCCCCTGTTATTGTTGGTTGCCTCTTGTTTTCGTTCAGAGCCTTGCTCAACTCTCGGTCCTATCTATCTTTCCTTTTAAGTTTTCACAGTGTCTTTTTTGAAGTAAGGGTAGCTGTTCTGGATTTATAAAATGATATAGGGGCTTCATACCAATTTTTTTTTTAACAGAGAGAGAATAATTATGGGATTCACCTTGCTCCAGGGACTGTGCAAGAAACCAGAGTGGAGGGATTGCATGTTACCATCATGATGACCTGAGGAAAATGTTATGTCTACGAGGAAACTGAGGTTCAGAGATGTCATTTCCCTTGCCTCAGGTCGCACAAAGAGTAAACAGTGGAGACAGAATTAAAAACCTTTCAGAGCTTAAGCCCAATTCCACACATCGCGTTACCCTGTCTTCTTTATTTTTTTAAAATACCTCCAGGGTTTTGTTTGCTAGCCACAGCTCTAAGCGAGTTTTTCCATGGTGGTGGACAGTCAGGGAAAAGTCATAGTGCCATCCCAGCAGGAAGGAGAAAGAGCTCTGTGTCTCTCCAGAGGTTGAGAAGACATACTGATGGGCCAGAAATTAACTAATACCTATTCATCAGAGGGGAGAGGGTTAAGACAGAGATGTAGGAAAAGCGGCCTGCAGAGATTTCCTTCTGGTTGGAAAAGTTGGTGTTCTTTATCTTAAAAATAGAAAATCAATTCAATTATAGCACTGAAGATAACGTTTCTTTCTAGGTACACCCAGAGACGATTGACTGCATCTCTGAAAGTGAAAAATTCTGCTAAAATCTTCAAGCCCTGGCATTCTGATAAATCCTGATCTTCCCAAATACCCCCATTCACAACAGAGATGAGCCTCAAGTCTTCTGTTGGAAACACCAAGAGTCTATCTTGAATCTTAAAGTTTGCTGCTGCTGAATCGGAGTCCCTCCCACCCAGAAGAGACTGTTCCCAGTTGGATGCTCTCCTGCCGACGAGAATTGCCGACAGATTTGTAAGTTCCAGAATCTGGAATAGCTACATATTAATTGCATTTAATTACACAAGACTAGAGATTATCAAATATCTTCTAGGTACTTTGTTCTACGTTTCAGGTACTGATGTAAAATTTGAAGGCTAAATAATGCAAATTTCCCTTTTGGAAAGCTTAACTAGTCCACCATTCTACCTAAGGGGGGGCTATTCCTTTGCTGTTGTGAAATGAAGTTTTCCTATCTGCACTGGAGTTGTAGGTAACCAAAGAATCCTTGCCCCAGCAGACAGCATTTGGCCCTAAGCAATCTGTGAATAATTAAGCACTGAGTCCAGCTGCAGGTTCTAAAATGTTCAACATTTAATACAGGTTAAGTAACATTTCTTCCTCCCATCAGAGAACGGGAGACCAGACAAAATAATTGTCTAGATCTAGTGCCCAAACTCATCTGATTTTTCATATCAGTCATTTGATGATTACTTTGTTTGCAGACCAGTGTTTAAGAACTGTCCCCCGCCACCCCGAATGTAAGTTTGTGCAGCCACTATGGAAAACAGTATGGAGGGTCCTCAGAAAACTAAAAATAGAATTACCATATGATCCAGCAATCCCATTCCTGGGCATATACCCAGACCAAACTGTAATTCAAAAAGATACATGCACCCTTATGTTCATAGCAGCACTATTCACGATAGCGAAGACATGGAAACAACCTCAATGTCCGTCGACAGATGAATGGATAAAGAAAATGTGGTACATAAATACAGTGGAATACTACTCAGCCATAAAAAAGAACGAAATCATGTCATATGCAGCAACGTGGATGCAACTAGAGATTCTCATACTAAATGAAGTCAGAAAGTAAGACAATACTATAGGATAACACTTATATGTGGAATCTAAAATATGGCACAAATGAACCTATCTATGAAACAGACTCACAGACATAGAGAACAGACTTGTGGTTGCCAAGGGGGAGGGAGTCGGGGAGGGATGGAGTGGGAGTTTGGGGTTAGCAGATGCAAACTATTATATAGAGAACTGATAAACAACAGGGTCCTACTGTATAGCACAGGGAACTATATTCAATATCCTGGGATAAATCATAATGGAAAAGAATATTAAAAAGAATGTATATATGCTTTATAGGTTTGGTTCAGTAAGCAAATTATGTATGAGAGAAAAGCTCAAAAATACCACCCCCCCCAAAAAAAAAGAACTTCCCCTCTTGACCAACTGAGGCCACAGGCTCAGTAAAACTTTATGATGGCAAAATCTGTCCATCTTGAAAGAGAATGATTGAGCTGAACAAGCAGTGTGGTTTGCTGGAAGATTCTAGGTTCTGTACCTCACTCGCCCAACATTTGCCGGGGGACCTTGGGTGGCTCCCAGCATAGCCGTAAGTCTCATGTCGCTCCCCTGTAACATAAGAGGATTGGCCCCTCTGATGTCTAAGACCCTTTAGAGCTAAGGGTCTATGTATTTATGGCAAAGTACAGAAGAACCTGAAATTGTTCCCAAATATAATGGGAACAGAGCAAATGAAAACCAGAGTAAGAGGTTAAAGAGTGGGGGTGGTGGGCTTTCCTGGTGGCACAGTGGCTGAGAATCCGCCTGCCAATGCAGGGGACACGGGTTCGAGCCCTGGTCCAGGAATACCCCACATGCCGCGGAGCAACTAAGCCCGTGCGCCACGACTACTGAGCCTGCGCTCTAGAGTCCTCAAGCCACAACCACTGAGCCCGCATGCCACAACTACTGAAGCCCGCGTGCCTAGAGCCCGTGCTCCGCAACAAGAGAAGCCACCACACTGAGAAGCCTGCGCACCGCAATGAAGAGCAGCCCCCGCTCGCCGCAACCAGAGAAAGCTTGCGCACAGCAACCAAGACCCAACACGGCCACAAATAAATAAATAAAATAAAGAAATAATCATAAAAAAAGAACATGGTGGTGAGGAGCCAACATTTGCCAGCACAGACCTGGGTTCAAGTTCTGCCTCTACTGCTTACCGATTGTATAACCTCAAGGTACTCTCCCTCTCTGAACTTCCAGTTCTTTCTTTGTAGAAAATATTTAGTGATACTACATGCCTTGTAGGATGGAGGTGAGCATTAACTCTGATGAATATGAAGCACTTGATACAGGTCTGAGACAGAACAAGCTCTCAATTGCTGAATCCAAATAACAATTGAAAAAGTAACTGGAACATACCTGTATCTCAGGTGTCTGTTCCCTCGGGCTATTTTCTTTGGTCTGTCCATCCTCCTCTTGATGGGCTCCTTAACTCCTTCTGCTAAGCCTCTCAGATTTCAGTCTTCTGTCTGAAAAGCAATGCCAGGATGTTTGTTAATTGTTCAAAGTAGGGCCATCTAAGTTTCTTCTATAGTCCACAGAATTCAGAGCAGGTCTTTCATTGGACATTAGTAGGGGTATTTGTCTATGATGTATACATGCTGGCGTCAAACTGGTCTCCCCACAGCTTGTACACATACTCCCCAGTCTGTTCTATGCAATGTGCCCAGACGATCACATCCCTCTAAGGTGCCACTCTCTGTAACAGCATCCCACTGATTTTATTTGTTGATAAAGCAGAGATTCTTAACACAGCCCTGCTTATTTCAGACCTTCGCAATTTCACTAGACTCACTTTGTATCTTTACTTTCCCCAATGATAAGTTTCCTCTTGGAAACTTAAAAACAACATGCTCTTCTGTGCATCAGGACTATTGATTGACACAATGATTCAGCCACCTGAAATATCAGCCCCCTCCATGTACACTCTTGCACTTCATTCACAGCCCAGCTCAAAAGCTTCTTCCTCCAGGGAGTACTCCTTGAGATATATATATTTTTATATTTATATATTTATTTTTTTAAATTGAAGTATAGCTGATTTACAATTTTGTATTAATTTCAGGTGTACAGCACAGTCATTCAGTTATATATATGTGTGTATATGTGTGTGTGTGTGTTTACATATATATGCAGTCTTCTTCAGATTCTTTTCTCTTACAGGTTATTACAAAATATTGAGGTTATTCCCTGTGCTATATGATAGGTCCTTGTTGGTTATCTATTTTATATATAGTAGTGTGTATATGTTAATCCCAAACTCTTAATTTATTCTCCATCCATCCAAGACAAGATGAGGACTTCTTGGTAAATGTGTTCATAGGAGGCCTACCCTGTTTAACTCTTTGTTTTAAAAAAGCAATCATTACAAGGAAAATTTACGGGGCAATCCATAATCTGATATCTAACCTTTCCTCCTCCCCAGTTCAGGCTGGGCCTGTCCTTTCCACTTCTACGTTCACACTGCCCAATCCAGTGCCTGGCGCGCAGTGGGGATTCAATAATGGTCAGCAAGTGAATGACTGGCTCTTTGAATGAAGACATATACATACAAAGTGAAGGAGTTTCATCCTGTACTGCAGGATGTGGAGTTGGAGGCTCATACATTATTTACACAGTTAGAAGTTTGACAGGAACAAAATGATCCTGAGATCCTGAGAGGCTCCAGGATGTACAGCTGTTGAAATGTCACCTTTAAGACGTGGGTATCGATTTACAGTTTGCATTCTTAAGCGCAGAGGATTCTGTACGAGCAGGGGAAAAAAAAAACAAGTTTTGCGTCTCAGTGAAGGAGAAGGCTAAGTCAGGTTTGGTATCATCTGTCGGAAGGCTGTGTGGGGAGTGTGTGTGTGTGTGTTATGCGCAGGCACGTGCTCATTTAAGAGGTTTACGCTGACTGGCTTTCTTGATGGTAATAAGAAAAAAGCTTTAAGACTGATGTTTTTCATCAGAGATTAGTTTTTCCTATTTCAATACTACAACTGAACGGAATCACACAGGAGTACAATTGTATCTGCCTTCCGCTCAGCATGACGTTTTGATGGTTCATCCAGGTTGTGATGTGTTAGTAGTTTGTTACTTTTTCTTGCTGTGTGGTAATCTAGTCTATGGCTATATCACAAGGTGTTTATCTGTTTCATTTTGATGAACATCTGGGCTCTCTTCATAGTTGTTTATTAATGAAATATCTATAAATATTCTTGTTAAGAGTCTTGCTGTGTATATATGCTTTCATTTCTTTTGGGTCAACATCTAAGAGTGATATTGCTGGGTCATGGGGTAGGTACAGGTTTACTTTTATGATATTGCTGGACTGATTTTCAGGGTGATTTTACCATTTTGCACTCCCAGTGGGTCCACATCAACATCTGGTTCTGCCAATCTCTTTTATTTTAGCCACCCTAGTGGGTGTATAACATTATGTCATAGTTTTAGTTTGTATTTTCCTGATGACTAATGTTGAATATTTTTTCATGTGCTTATTGACCATTTGATATTTTTCTTTGTTAAGTTCTTATTTGAGTCTTCTATTTTATTTTATTTTATTTATTTATTTATTTATTTTGCGGTATGCGGGCCTCTCACCGCTGTGGCCTCTCTCGTTGCGGAGCACAGGCTCCGGACGCGCAGGCTCAGTGGCCATGGCTCACGGGCCCAGCCGCTCTGCGGCATGTGGGACCTTCCCGGACCGGGGCATGAACCTGTGTCCCCTGCATTGGCAGGCGGACTCTCAACCACTGCGCCACCAGGGAAGCTCCTTCTATTTTATTTTAAATGGTGTCATTTATCTTTTAAATAAGAGTTTCATCGGTTATATATGTATGTATATATTTTGAATATGAATCCTAAGTCAGATATATGTATTGCACTTATTTTCTCCAAGTCTGTGTCTTGCCTGTTCACTTTTTAAAGTTAGCTGTCTTTTGAAGCACAAATTGCTTAATTTAATTGAAGTCCATTTTTACCAATGTTTGTGTTCTAAGAAACCTTTGCTCACTTAAATGTTGTGAAGATATTCTCCTAGTTTCCTTATAGAAGCTTTATAGTTTTAGCTTTTATGTTTAGGTCTGTGAACCACCTCCAATTGATTTTTGTGTATGATGTAAGATATGAATCAAAGTATTTTTTTTTCCATACAAATTTCTTTCCCCACTGAATTGCATTGGTCCCTTTGTCGAAAATTAACTCACCATTCCTAATTATTTTACATTTAACTATGTTCTTTAGATTATTTACATCCATTGTATGTGTATGATAAAAATATTACATAATGATGTGCTACTGTACTTCTCTTCCCAACTTTGTGTTCACTGAGGTCAGGTTGGTAGCTTGAAATCAGCCATTCTGGGAATATTTACACCACGGAAAGAGGCAAACACTACAAATCAAGGCTCAGTTTACCGTGGTTTTGTTTCTGCAGAATTGAGAACGTGTTGGAAACAATGTTAATAGTACAGATTAACCTTAAAATCGTGTCTGCAACTATGACAATGTGAATAGCGCAAAAATTTGAGGGAATATTCTTCCAGTATTTGAAAGCTACTATTCGGGTCAACAAATTAGTCACACATATCATTAATGAATCAGTAAAGCTCTAGTAAACATCATTCACCTTCCTCTTTCCATTAATGTAAACAGAAATATCAGCAAACATTCACACACGAGCTATCCTCACCTTCCTATTGCAATCGGAGGTGTGCTTCGGAGGTGAGTGCAAGAACGCCGAGAGAGGGCTTATACACTGCAGGCTGCTATGCAAACTTGAGGATTATCGTTAGATAACATTCAAGGTCTTGGCCAGTTTGCAGAAAATTAAGAAAAAGCTTTCCGGGGGAGGGGCCCTGATGGTTTTGAAGGAGGAGGTAAAAGGGCCATGCATCCCAGGAGGACAGCCCAGCTGAAGGTTCAGCCTGAGCAAAAGCACACAGGTGGGGAGGCCGTCTTGGAAACGGTCCTCCCTCCAGGTCGGACAGGGCGATGGCAGGTCAGGGCTGATGGTGGGGAAAAAAGCAGGGCCAGTTGCACTGGAGTAATTCTGTGAACTCCAAACTGCAGAGTTTGTACTTGTATCAGAAGGCAGTAGGGAGCCGGTGAAGATCTTTGAGCAAAAGGAACTCACACGGCCAGAGGTGTAGTTTCTGATGGATTGTTAATCTGGCAGCTGGAAACAGGCCACAGGAGCCCAGACTGAGCCAGTGGTCATCAGAACAGAAAGGATATGAGTAATGGAAGAAATATATCCAGGGTAGAGGTAGCAGGACTGGGAAAAATAGTTCTACTTTAAGTGTTTTTAAGTTTTATTTTAATCTATAATTTTTATTTTTTATGGAGGTTTGAGGATGTAGGGAGGTGTCAGTGAATCCGAAGAGTGTAAAATAAAGACATTGAGGGAAAGTACTCTGGAATTTTTACATCAAACCCCCATTTTTCTTCATTTGAAGAATCTGGGGTTATTGAGAGTGCTTCTACTCCGGTGAATACTTACGTATTTTAATTAATGTCCGTCTTAACACTTATTTACCACTTCCTTTCTAGGGGCTTGTTATTTAATAAAAGGAATAATATAAAGGCTTGCTTTTTTTTTTTTTTAAACCAGAAATATTTAAAGAATGCTCTCTGTTTGCCTTTGAGTGCATTCTGGGCGAGGTGACTTTAGGCCATAAAGACTTGAGCGAGCCTTTGGGTCATGTCCTGTCACTGAGCTCTCTGGCTTTGTCTTGTTTACTTGGAATATAGAGGAGATATTGTGGAGAGCACTTCATTCTCAGGACCATCTGAAACCAGTCAGGCATAATTCTCGAGAAAAAATATATTCTTTTAAAAATGATTTCTTGTTGGAAACGATAGTATATTAGAATACTTTAGAAGTTTTAGACGTTCACAGGGGAAAAAAATCCTGAAGAGAATATTCTCATAGACCATACACAGACCATAAGCAACTGGTGAACTGTTATTGCAGCTAAACTGGTCAAAAAGAAAGCATGTCTTTTTTTTTGCAAATCAGATTGCATTATTTTAGGTCATCTTCTTCCTTCTGTGATTACAAAAAATATGACTTTAGGTTGTCAAGTAATTCACACAACACACAGGTAAACAGTGGAACGCAGGGGCTCAGAGGGCTCTTTGCGGTGTCAGAATATCTGGGCCTGTATCTCTAGAGCTTTATTGTTCTGTGCCTTTGGCACACAATGTCTTAAAACTCTGTTTCTCTACTGTAATATGGGAATAATAACAGAAATTAACTCCTGGGGTTGGTGTGATTGTTAAGTGAGAGGATATATGTAAAGCATTTAAGAATAGTACCTGGCTATATGAGAGTTAGTAATAATTTAGTAATCATGATCATGATTTTTTTTTTTTTTTTTGCGGTACGCGGGCCTCTCACTGTTGCGGCCTCTCCCGTTGCGGAACACAGGCTCCGGACGCGCAGGCTCAGCGGCCATGGCTCACGGGCCCAGCCGCTCCGCGGCACGTGGGATCTTCCCGGACCGGGGCACGAACCCGTGTCCCCTGCATCGGCAGGCGGACTCTCAACCACTGAGCCACCAGGGAAGCCCTTGTGATCATGATTTTTTTTTACAATAACAGTTAATTATAAAATTTTAAATAGCACCTGTCACGCAATAAATGCTCAATAAACTATTATCTTTCAGACCATGAGGTGAAAATCTTCCTGCCTCAACCTCCAGAGATAATCACAATAAACATCACCGTGAATATGTAAATACATATGTATGTTTATGTTTTCATTAAAAATGGGATCACACCATACATACTGCTCTTTGACTTGCTGTTTGACTTAAACTTTAAAAAGTACTCATCATACAAATACGTCCAACTGATTTCTATCCAAGGTGCAGAAGCAATTTGATGGAGGAAGAAGAGCCTTTTCAACAAATGGGGCTGGAGCCACTGGACATTCAGAGGCAAAAAAAGGGAATCTTGACCTCAACTTCATAGCTTATACAAAAATTAACTTCAAATGGGTCATGGTTGTAAATGGAAAACAAAAAACTATAAAACTTCTAAAGAATATGAGAAAATCAGAAGCTAGGTCTAGTCAAAGAGATCCAAAGAGACTTGATACCAAAAGTATGACCTACAAAAGGCAGAACTGATAAACTGGACGCCATCAAAATTAAGACCTTTTTCTCTGTGAAAGATCCAATTAAGAGCATAAAAAGGAAAGCCACGGACTGAGAGAACAGAGTCTGTCATCTATCCAACAAAGGATTAGTTTCTAGAACATATAGAAAACTCTCAAAACTCAACAATAAAAAAAGAAAGCAGTCCAATTAAAAAATACACAAAAGACATGAATAGACATACCACTGAATAGGAGCTACAGGTGGCAAATAAATACATGAAAGTGTTCAACACCATTAGTCACTGAATAAGTACAGCTTAAAACCACACTGAGATTATCACCACACACCTATCAGAATGGCTAAAATAAAAGAGAGTGACATCTGGGACTTCCCTGGTGGCGCAGTGGTTAAGACTCGTGCTCCCAACGCAGGGGGCCGGGTTCGGTCCCTGGTCAGGGAACTAGATCCCATATGCATGCCGCAACCAAGAGTTTGCATGCCACAACTAAGGACCGGTGAGCCGCAACTAAGGAGCCGGTGAGCCGCAACTAAGGAGCCGGTGAGCCGCAACTAAGTAGCACGCCTGCCGCAACCAAGACCCGGCACAACCAAATAAATAAATAAATAAAAATACTTAAAAAAAATAGTGACATCACCAAATGCTATTGAGGATACAGAGAAATGGACCATTCATACACTGCCGGTGGAACTGTGAAATGGTACAGCCACTCTGGAGATCAGTTTGCCAACTTCTATACAACTAAATGTACAATTGTCATATGACCCAGCCATTACATTCTTGGACATTTTCCCAGAAAAATGAAAATGGACGTTCACACAAAAACCTGTAAATGAATATTCAGAGCAACTTTATTCATAATAGCTCCAACCTGGAAGCAACCCAGGTGTCCTTCAGCAGTTGACTAGTTAAACAGACTGGAACATCCACACCATGGAATATCACTCAGGGATAAAAAAAAATGAATGAAGAATTGATTCATCCACCAACTTGGATGGATCCAGGTAATTACGCTAAGCGAAAAAAGCCAACCTCCAAAGGTCACGTACAGTGTGACTCCATTTTATCCAGCATCCTTGAAGAGAGGAAATGATAGAAATGGCCAGGCATGAGGCAGAGAGGCGAGATTACAAGAGGGTGGCACAAGGGATCCCTGTGGTCATGTAACTGCTCTGAATCTTGACTGTGGTGCTGGATACAGGAAACCCCTCCTCATGTGATAAAACTGCATAGAACCAATGAGTAAAAACAGGGATATCTGAGAATCAGTGGATTGTAGCAATGTCCATATCCTGGCTGTGACGTTATACCATAATTCTGCAGATGCTACCATTGAGGAAAAGGGTAAAGTCTACATGGGCTCTTGCTGCATCATTTCTTGCAACTGCTTGTAAACCTACGGTTTTCTCAAAGTAAAACGTTTAGTTAAAATAAAGTAGTATTTTATTACTGTAAGCTGAAGAGGAGATACAGATGGCAAATAAACACATGAAAGATGTTCAACATCCTTGGCTAACATCGTAAGCTGTTAGCCAAACAAAATAAAAACTAATGGTTTCACTTAGGGTTTGACCATTTTAGCTGTTTGCACTTTCTTTTTTCTTTTAGGCACTCACTAGTCAATCATGAATTGGCCAGATTCTACCTTTTATTGAAAAGGATTCCAGCAAGTTCTGCGGGGACAATGCAGGCTGAACTCAGTAGATGGAAATGGTCTGGGGGAAAACTGCGTTAAAGATCTGGTACCAGAGTTGTGCTCTTAATAAGTTCATTGACTGGGCACTTCTTTGCATGCCCCCTGGGAAGGGTAATGAAGCAGGGAGGCTGAGTTGAATAGCACCTTCCTCAGGAAGGCCACTCTGGATGGCCTTTACCAGGAGAGTCAAGATTTAAGCAACTCCCATCTAGTTGGGAAATTCAAGCCCATTATCTCTTACTGGGGAGGCAGTAATGACCGTCATGGAAGGAGACTTCAATTGAGGCACACAGCTGTTTTTCCTTGACAACAGAAGGGTAAAGGGGGCTCAAGTTGGCCCTTAGCGAAGCCAGCCATGGAAAGATCATTGAAACAGATTCTCTCATTGAGCACAGCCAGGAAAACGCTCAGCCTCACTCCCTAGCCCTGCCCGGGGAAAGTACAGTCAAAGAAACCTGTTTCTCTGGGAGTCCGGCAAAGTCAAGAGACCCCATCCCTTGCTGCCCTGGTGTCCAGGCCTCTGGCCGGGCTGCCTGGCTGGGACCGGGCTCTCCTAAATTTGAGGAAGTCTGTTTGGAGCCCCAGGCTGGGAAGCTGTGTGGTTTGTCCAGAGGGAGTCCCTGTGTCCTGCTCTTACCTGCTTATCTAATGCCTGACTGGTGGGCGCTCGGGTCAGGTCAGTTTTCCTTGGCACTGTGAAGGGGCTTAGCGTTAACATTCTTCTGACCTGCTCCTGGCCTTTGCAGGGGAGAGGGCTCGCCTGCAGCACTGGAGGGCCGTGCACAGCCCGCTCGCTGTTGACAGTCAGCTGTGATTTTCCATCAGCTGCATTTCATTATCCCGTCAGGGCTCCCTCTGCCTATCGATGGGAAACAATGTGTAATCACTTGCAACTGATTGCAAATCACCCTGCCCAGCCTGTGCAAGCCTCCGCCCATCACCACGCGCCCCAGACTGCCAAGTGGTCCTCTGGGGCCCCTCGCTGCCTTCCTAGGGGGCCCCCCGGGAGCCTGGAGCACAATGGTCATCCTTTCTTCCTGGCAGTGGAGTGGGAGAGAGGGGGCCGGTTACAGGGGGACATTGGCTAATCACAAACCCCAGGGAATGACAGGTCCAGAGTGGCTATTTCGTGGGACTCGTTTCAGCGACAGAAAGGTGGCCAAGTCCCTTCCCTTCATGGAGAACTAGATGGGTTCTAGGATTCTAGAATCAATAATTGGGTGGCATGGACCACATTTTAAAAATAGAGATAGTAGAGCATACTTAATGTAGAACGCAGACACTGAAGGCACTCAGATCCAATTCACGTCCTCATTCTGACCGTTACTACCTGTGTGACGCTGGGCAAGTCACCTTCTCTCTCTCGGTCTCAGTTTCTCAACTGTAAAATGGGAATAACAGCAGTACCAAGCATTCAGAGATGCCTTAATGATTAAACAAGATAATAAAGACAAAACCTTTAAGGTTCACTGAATGCCAATTGTTGGTGTCATTAAATAATTTGAAGTTGATGAAGACACTCATTTCCTAATCTTGTCCTCTTTCCACCTAAAGGAGAAAAACATCCGTGGCAGAAGAATCCCAGGTTCCAAATGTTTTCTTCTACTGAGAGCTATACTCGTCCTACCAGGGTCCAAGAGAAGCAGATAAATGTGGCCAACTACATGTGGAAAAGGAGTTCACAGATCTCAAAGCACATTAGCACAGGAAGGTAATGAAGTTCACCACAGCTGCATATCAGAATCACCTGAAGAACTTAAACAAATTTCTGTGATCAGCCAGCCCCCCTACTTTAGACCAATTAAATCAGAATTTCTTGGGGTGAGGCTTTGGCATCTTTATTTTTAATGCCCTGCTTCCCCATCCTCCCCTAGTCCGTTCCTGCCAGGTGAGACTAATGTATGGCCAGGGTCAGAGCTACAGTAGCTAAGCTCTGAGAGACACTGTGATTATAAAAATGTGTCCAGCTTTCTTTTAAAATAGCATTTTCTACACTTCTTTGATGCAGCCATGACTCTCCTTCTTGCTTTTCTCCTTCTTCTCTTCCTTCTTCTGCTCTTCCTTTGAAAGCCATGGTGAGTGAGAGACCATTCTGGAAGGCTTCTCCGCTCTTCCTCAGTAGGAGGACGCTTGGGTGAAATGCTTCCTGACTTTACCCTTCTGTGGTATGAAAGATCTCCCAAGAGTCAGGACCATGAGGGGACAGTCTGTAGTCACCCTGATTCTTCTCTGCTAGAATGCCCAGAAAAGGCAGAGACACAGACACGCCCAGACCTTTCTGCAGGCATCCAGAAAGCTCGTAGGAACCCAATGGGGTCAGAGCTGGATCCTGGATATCTGGGGTAGCGGGGGCGGGGGGAGGGAGCTGTACATGTAGACCCTGCGGTTTGCAGGCCAAGGCGATGGGCTCCACGGTGTTAGGAAGTGGCCGAGCACCTTGGTCCTAAGAGCAAACAGCAAGGCTCCTTTTCCTTCACCGGAAAGTCTTTTCAACAGTCAGGTTTTCATAAATGCATGGCTCTGTTGTGAAGCTTTTTATTCAGTTCCATTGGTTTGTTTTTCTCTCCCTATAACATTGCCACGATTGCTATTTGCTATAGATCTACAATAAACCTCCAAACCTGGTAAGTCCCTTATCTTGTTCTATTTATTCAAAATGGTCTTGACTTCTCTCCTTTTTCACCTCCCATATGAAATGTTGGTATCTGTTCTCAAGTTCCTTGCTGGGGTTTTCACTGGAACTACTTTGAATGTAAATATAGATACACTGGGAAGAATGGCCAGTTTGTAATCTGCTCACCATGACCATGATCTATATCTTCACATACTGAGATTTTCTTCTATGACTTAAGACGACGTTTTCTATTTTTTATCATAGAGTTGTGTACATTTTTATTAGCGTTTTCCCCTAAATATTTATTATTTAGTTGCCATTGTAAATCACACGAATTTAATAATGCATTTGGTAATTACGTACAATAAGAACACAAAAGATTTATGTGTATTGGGGTTGAATCTAGAAACTTTGTGAACTCTTTGTGAACTCTCTTACTAGTTTCAATACTTTATATCTGAAACGCTTTTAAACATATGAGTGGGTTGGGGTGGGGGTGGGAGAGGGAAGGATTGGGAGTTTGGGATCCGTAGATGCAAACTATTATATATAGGATGGATAAACAAGGTCCTACTGTAGAGCACAGGGAACTATATTCAATATCCTGTGATAAACCACAATGGAAAATAATATGAAAAAAATATATGTGTAACTGAATCATGTCACTGTAGAGCAGAAATGAACACAACAGTGTAAATCAACTATACTTCAGTAAAATTTAAAAAATATATATGAGTGGGGTAGGGGAATGTCAAAATGTCCAGTTGGTTACATCTAGGTGGGAAGATTACGGGTGAGTTCTTTTTTGCTTCTTTATACTTTTCAGTACTTTAAATTTTTGTACAATAGGTGTCATCTCCTTAACAACTGAACTGAAAATTAAATTACAATAGTACTGATAACAGCCACCTTCTGATTAATCCCTATACTCAGCAAGCATGTGCTAAGTGCTCCATATACATAATTTCATTTCAATCTTGACAGCAACCTTGCGCAGAAGGTATTGCCTGTCACGTTTTTAAACAGGGAAACAGAGGCACAGATCACCTTGCCTAAATCGTTACCTACGCACTAAATGGTGGAGCTGGGTTTTGTGGTACTGTTATTTTCTAGACAAACTCAGAAGGATGCTTTCTTGTGGAAAATTGTGCTTCACTGAATGCAAGCTATAAAGGGTTACGTGGGCTAGTTTGTCATTGACATGGCTGTCTGCCCCTATCTCTGGGCAGGGCCTCAGGCACTCCAGAGAAACAAGCTTTACAAGGACTCCCTGGAGGGGCTCCAGCTCCAGGGGTCTGCAGCGGATGAGGGAAGCCAGGCCTGGAAGCCAGCTACCAGGACACCAATACTGAAAATGAAAACAAAAGTTTGAAAGGATGAACGATGGCTGGGAACCATGTCAGACTTCTCTAATTTCCTCAACCAGCAATGGCTCCTTATTCAGGAGACCAAGAGTGAGGCAAGGTGAAGATTTGACCTTTGTCTCCATAAAGGTCAATAATCACAAAGATGACTTGAGAGGTTTGAAGCGATCTAAACCCAGAAGTGTGTTACAAAAGAGACTAGGAAAGGAGACATGGGATGACTGGAAGTCATTTATGGCCTTTGTAAATCTTTTTCTAGTGGGTTAATCATCACAGGAATGTTAAAATACAACTTTTAGTAATTGCATCCAAGTCACAAGCCTTCTTTTCAGGCTCTCTAACTAGATAATGCATACGAAAGCCACCTCTGGAAGAATCTTTTACAACTGCTATCACCATGCACAAGATCTCACAACTGTACCATATGTGCCTCTAACTCTCTGTTGGCTTTGTCCTCGCCTCACCCCTCCCTGCCGCTCAGCTCCCTTCTCCTCCTTCCTAGGACTGTGTTATGTCTTTTGTAGGGAAGCCCTAGGCACTTTTGCGCTTGTGGGTCTCTTCCTCCATTAAAAAATAAAAATAAAAAAAATTAAGTATTATATTTTATGACAGCATTGGGATAAAGATGAGTATAATCCTGGAAGGATGCAATACGACGTGCTTGTTATTATATTCATTTTTTTCTTCTGGTTTTAAAAGAAATTATAATTAAAATTAAAAGAAATTAAAATTAATTTAATAACAATAAAAATTGAGAAATTAATACTAAAAGTATTGTGAATCCTAGACATTAGGTGTCCTGGGCCTGATGAAAAAGTCGGCCTTGCTCTCCCCTTCTCTCTTCCCCCCCCCACACCCCACCTTTATTTCTCTGTCTCCTTCTCTCCCTTGCTGTCTATTACCTCTCCTTTCCTGCCTAGCCTGGCATACTAACTAAGAAAAACAAGTTTTCAGTTTCTCCTGTATCTTGCTTGCAATCATTTCTGTTCTATGGAGAAACAAATAAGACATTTCCTTCATTTTCCTTTAAGAAAAGTGCAATCTGTGAATCTCAATTTCTCCTGGAATCCGACAGGCTTTTTCCCCCCCTACCCTCTCCTAAGCAGTTTATATTATCTAGGTTTTTCTTCTTTTCCGCTCTACCTAGACACTACAGAAATGTATGGCGACCCTGGAAAGATCCTTCAGCAATTATTCCTAACACTGGCTCAACTTCTGGGGGCATCCAGCTTTCTTTTATTTCTGGTATTCGGAGCCTCTGCTGGTACCACGGGTGACATGGGGATACAAGAAATGAGAAATGCGTGCCCTGTCTTGTCAGCAACAGAAGTTATCCTGAGACACCAGGCTACTTAAGGGAGCCCGTGCAGGCAGCACGGTCTCCCTCTTGCTTCTCTGAGCAGCAGCTAGAGTTGCAAAGCTCTTTTCCACTGCTCTTCGAGAAACGTACATGTATTCAGAAACGGCCCTTAGGAGTCAGGGGGCCTTCTTGTTTGCTTTTCTTAATGATAACTTTCTCAATATAGTAGTGGACTCAACAGGAGGAATTCACAGTTACACACTCAGCCCAAGTAATGGTGGGAGGCCCGGGGTCTTTTGAATTTGCAGGAGTGAATCTTTTGAGGCTGGCAGGGAGGCCGAGGGGGGTCAAGCTTGGCTGCTCTTGGCCGTGGGCTGGTGAGTCATAACCTCAGAACGTGCTCCGGGTTGAAGGGAAGGGACGCTTTAATATCGCGTCTACAAGAGGCCTCCCCCAGCCCAGGACACCTCCTGCCAGCCTCAGGATGAAGGGCCAATGGTCTCCCCATGGTGAGGCTGCTTCTGGAGCTGGGTGACAGCCCACGTGACCCTGGACACCAGGTACCTACAGAACAGGAGCTAGAAATGAACTGTGGTCAGAGATGTCAGAGCTTCCATTATTCACATAACACGGTGTCTCCCTCCGTTTCACATAACTTCACATCACGTAGGGGGGACTAGATAAGGAAATCCAAATAGTCCTTGGTTTAAGGACAGTTGGATACGACCGCTCCCTGAATAATAGGGGGGAAATCTGCACCACATTCCTTGATTCACTCTTCCGTCTTTGGTCCTTGTAATAATAGAGACTCTTTCTGGAGCGATGGCAAAGAGCCAGCCAGTGTGACACGTCAAGGCTGTGCAGACGCTGCCCTGTAGAGACCTGTCAGCAGCACTTAGAAGGAGTTATCACTGTCTTCTGTGCGCTGGAAAGAAACTGAGTCTCAGAAGAGGAATGCGCGCAAGAGAGAGAGACAGAGAGAGAGAGAAAGGGAGAGAGAGAGAGAGAAGGATCTAGCCGTTTTTCAATTTTATATCTGTGAGATGGCTTGATTTCTAAATGGAACACGAAACACATTTCCACTTCCTGGAGGTACGTGAGCAATCATATTCTCTCTTCCTAGGTGGGAATCTCCTTCTAGAGCACTCCTTTACCCACAGCAAAGTCCCCTGGACTTGGAGTTGGGATTTTAGGGGTGGGATTCTGCATCCGCCCCTCACTACCTGCTGGTGGCTAGAAGAACAGGAAAAGACAGAACTCCACTCCTCTTCCCAGGACAGAGCAGGGCTGTCTGGTTTTGTCCCCCAGCCACCCCGGAAGGTTGATACCAGTATTATCTATTTAACAAATAGAGATTTTCGGGGCTGAGTAACTTCCCCAAGTTCACAAAGGTCAGGAGAAAGGGGGTGGGGTTTGCAAAGAGCTGACTTTGCCCGTTTCCAAAGCCTATGCACTTTCCCATCTGCCACCCTGTCTGGTACCAGGTACTTTCCGAACCTCCCTTTCTTGATCCGTGAAGCAGGAATTGATGGTATCTTCTTTGTGCTCTTGCTGTGCTATTGTGCGTGTCAAATACAGTGTCATAAACAATGATGCCTAATGTATCACCTGACACATGGCTGGAAAGCAATACGTGCTAATCGCGATGAAATCAGAATCTCATTTCCAAGGTGTTTTAAGATCTTTTGTCTCCAGCACAGCTTCCTGGATCAAATGGGGACTTAAAGAAAACCTGACTACATTTTGATTGGATACTTTAAAAAGAGAGAAGGGCATGATGGAGAGCATTTTGGCCAATGTGGGCCAAATCTTGTGCTGTGTCTCCAACTGAAGTCTAACTTTGTTGGTCTAAAAGAAATGCTGTTTTCTGTAGACCATGGATTTGATTTCCTTACAGGAACACTTAACCAATGTCTCCATTATGAAAACAGCAATGAGCTATTCTTTGCCTCTCTTCACGGAAAACTTTTGATCTGAGCTACCATAGGCTTATCTCTCTGTTCCAAACATCTGAGCAACCTCTAACCCCTGTCCTATTCAAAAATAACTTGGGAGATTTTAGGGAAAACAAACCAACCAGCAAAAATGGTTGCCTGGCCCTAAGCCACGAACTTTGGAACTGTATTGGTTTAAATAGTTCTTGAAAACAACAATTTTTTGAGTTCTCTAGGTAATGTACAGCCAAGAATAAGAAATGCCGTTTTGCCAAACTGAACCTTTTCAGCTTTGCAAGATTACCATTCTTCCTCAGGGCCTTTGCACATGCTGTCCCCTCTTCCTAGAACTCTGTTCCCTCTAGGCTTCACTTAAGTAGGTCACACTCATCCGTTGGGTCTCAATGAAACACCTCTTTCAATGAGAAACCTTCCCCTCCTGTGGTGAGCAGACCCTAGGGAGTCCCCCGTGATTCCTGCCCCTGTGTTCACACCCTGTGTGATCCCTGCCCCTGTGTTCACACGCTGTGTGATCCCTGCCCCTGAGTTCACATGCTGTGTGATCCCCTTTTTTTGAGTGTAGGCAGAACCTGTGACTTGTCCCTTGCCAATAAAATACATGGCAAAAGTGAAGGGATTTTGAAGATATAACAAGGTCCCAAATCCGATGATTTTGAGTTAATCAAGAAGGAATTACAGTGAGTCCCCTACATACGAATGAGTTCCGTTCCAAGAGTGCATTTGTAAGTCCAATTTGTTTGCAAGTCCAACACAGTTAGCCTAGGTACCCAACTAACACAATCGGCTATATACCGCTGGGAAATCAATTCTGTCAATAACTTGGATGAGCTTGGAAGCAAATTACTGTCCATTTGAGCCTCCAGATGAGAACACGGCCCAGCTAACCCCTTGATTACTGTCTTGTAAGACCCTGAGCAGAGGACCCAGCTGAGGTGAACCTGGACTCCTGATCTATAGACAGTGTGAAATGATAAACGTGTGTTGCTTTAAGACACTAAGTTTGTGCTAATTTGTTATGCTACGAGAGAAAATTGAACACCTTCTTCATTCTCCCTCACAAATGCTTTCTGGGACTCCTGACATTCTTTGCAGCCCTCAGCACGTCTCTGAATATTGTGTCAAGTTCTGTCTCCCCAGTAGATCGCAAGCTTGGTGAGAGCAGGGCCCTTGCTTACCTTACTTGCTCACTCCTCTGACCCAGCACCTCACTCACTGCCTGACACATACGTAGCAGGCTCTCAATAAATGCCGCTGAATGAGTAAATGACTGCATAAGCAAGCAAACCGGGCTGTGTTCCCATTTCTGTCTTTCTCCTGAGTCCCATCCACATTTGCGGTACGCAGGCCTCTCACCGCTGTGGCCTCTCCCGCTGCGGAGCACAGGCTCCGGACGCGCAGGCTCAGTGGCCATGGCTCACGGGCCCAGCTGCTCCGCGGCACGTGGGATCCTCCCGGACCAGGGCATGAACCCACGTCCCCTGCATTGGCAGGCGGACTCCCAACCACTGCGCCACCAGGGAAGCCCGGAAGCAACTATTTTTAAACTTCCAGGCTATTTCCTTTCCATCCTTTTCATTTATTTCCTTCCCTTCCTCCCATTCTTCTCTCTTCCCCTTTTTCTTCTCTCCTGCTTCTCCTTCTCCTATTGTTTTGCATAGACAAGAGCATAATCTCTGTCTAAATGCGACTTTTCTCTTTTTCTTGCCTGCAGTAGTATATGCAATTCTTAGGTGATAGAAAATGTACTGTGAACCAGTACTTCTCAATGAGGGGAGGGGGTGATTTTGTTCCCCAGAGGCCATTTGGCAATGTCTAGAGATGTTTTTGGCTGTCTGAAGTAGAAGGAGGATGGCTCTTAAACATCCCACAACGCACAGGGCAGTAAGTATCTGATTCCCAATGTCAGTAGGACGTCAACGTTGAGAAACCTGGCTGTAGACATACTTTTTGATGGTTGCATATTGTTCTATTGTCTACAAACCTCTTATTTATTTAAACATCAGTCCTCCTGGTTGTTGGATATTTATTTTGATTTTTTTTTTACCTAATACAATAATACTGAAACATGCTCATGTGTTTTGAATGAACACAAAATATAAATCATTTTCCCTCTTTTCCTATAAATACTGGACCAAATTAAAGCTGTGACTATTGTAAGTGTCCAAGGATCATGGCCCATCGGTAGTGCAAGCTCCTCAGAAGCATGGCCTGCGATGACTTTTTCGACCCTCAGGGCCTCGCAGCCGTCCTGGAGCATAACAGGTGTTCAGTGGAAACTACTGTACGATGGTTAGTAAACTTCATCAGTGCTTGTTGGTGGGGAAGCACGTCCAGGTTCTTCTACACCATGTTCAGCCCCAACTTCTCCTTCAGTCTCTTTGCGTGAACTTTGTTGAGAATCTAGGCTGGTAGTGAGACAACAAGTGTTAAGTCACTCTGTCGCTTTTGTGGTGTCCTGCCAGCGTCCCGGGTTTCTCAGTGTTGTTGGCATGAGCGTATGGTTTGTGTGAGATCAGCCACCACAGCGCAGAAGGGCGTCCGTGCAAACACAAGGACTGCGTGCCCACTTTACAGATGGGAAGGCTGAGGCCCAGGAGGAAAGCAGCTCCACGAATTTTATACGTCTTCTGACCTATCAGCCACAAGCTAACAGGGGAGGGCCATCACCTCTGCGGCCACTGCGCTAGCCCTCAGCTGAGCTGGGCAGCAGCCCTGCAGAGGCCTCAGGGGCCTGGCTCTGTAACAACGGAGAAGAAACTTGCCCGCCCGGCCCTGGACCCTGCAGCCCACGGGCTCGGCCCCACCTCCCCGGACCTAGAGCTCCAGCAGAGTTTCTCAAAGTGCAGTCCTGGGCCATGACATCCCAACCCCTATTAACCTTCAGACTCCTCCCCCCATGGGCCGAATGTATCGGCGCCCTCTCAGATGCTCAGACATGCTGAAACGGGAGCCCACGTTAGGCCTGCCCAACGCTCAACGAGTGTTCTCCCTAAAGGGCCAGACGGTAAATATTCCAGGCTCTGCGGGCCGCACGGTCACTGATGTAATGGCTCCCCCCGGGCACTGCAGTGAGCAGCTGTGGAGGGTGCATAAGTGGGCGGGGCTGGATGTGGTCTGCGGGCCATAGTTTGCTGACCTCTGGGCCAGACGGGTCAGTCAACCCAAAGAACCTGGAGCCGGAACGCTTGTGTAAGTCGGTCTCCTTTATTCTCATTTGATGACAGGAGACTCTGCATGAGACGCCGGGTGACACACTGGGAGGTCTGGGTTGATGGCGAGCTCTGCTCTCATCAGACTGTGTGGCGTTGGACTCAGTTTCCCCATCTTGTACCAGTGGACCCCTTGGCCCTCCATCAGCCTTCACCCGTCTGCCTCTTCACTCTCTCGGCCATCTGGCGGCCCCCCTGCCGCCACCTCTGTGTAGGGAGCAGAGGGTGCAGTGGGCCCGCCCAGCCCAGGCCTCGCTCCCCAGAAGCCTCCCTGGCAGCTCCGGCTGCTCGGCACAGGCCAGCGCTCCAAGGGCCAAGAGTGAGTCAGAGGGCGGGTGCTGGGATTTGCTCCGATCACGCCCTCTCTCCGGGGGCTGCCCTCCATGGCCGGGGCTGGAGGCCCTGGCAGCAACGGAGGGAGGGGCAGCCCTCCCCCTGCCGCCACCCTTGCACCACCTTGATGGCCTTCGATGGGCAGGATCGACGGGGCTCCACCCGCAGTCCTGGGCCTCTTCTCCATCCTCATCTGCCTGTCCTTGTTCAGAAACGCCCAGCAGCCCTGAGCAAATGCCCATGCGACCACGGAGTTTCAGTTCTCTTCCACACAGCCTTCCCTCTGCCTGGGATACCGAGGGCCTACCTGGTCTATCCGGCAGATCCCCGCTTACCCCCGTGTGCCACTGCTTCCGAGAAGCCCTCCCTGGACCCTGAGGAGGCCTCCTCCACTCTTCGATGCCCAGCAACCCTTGCACACACCTCCTCTTGACCACCTCTCAGCACGTGGACTTTTGTGGTTGCTACTGTGAGCCCACACACCCGGCAGGGACAGTTTCAAGGGCAGGGACTGTCAGTTACGAATCTTTATACCCCCGGCCTCAGCGCAAGCCTTTGTCCATACCGGGAGCTTAATCAATGCATGTCCAGCACGCGTCATAAAGGTCGATTCCATTCTGCGCTCGGAAGAAAATGAAACAGGGCTTTTTCTACCAGGCAGCAAACTGACAGAGACCTTATTACCCCCGGGAAGTGAAATAAGCAACACTGTGGATTGACTGTGGGGAAACTGAGGTACGTGAACGCTGAGAGCCTTCTGATGGAGTGTGGTTATTTTCACGCACTTTTGCTTTCGCCTCATTTCTCTTTCTCCCTCGCCCACCCCTGGTCTCCTCATGGTGGACACTTTGCAAATTTGGATTTTCAGTCTTCCTTTCCTTTCATTTCTCCGTCTTTAGAATTAAGGTCCTCAAGCTTGAGAAAGCCTCAGAATGTCTTAGGCAGCTCGGTTAATGCTCAGATTTCACCCTGACAGGGTGGGGATTAGCAGGGCTTGGGTGGGCTCCAGGAGATGGCATCTCTAACAAGCTCCTGAGGGGCCGGCGTGAGGGTGGCCCAGGGGCCACGCTGGGGCAACGCTGCTCCACGCTTTCCATCCTGGCTAACTGACCTGTTCTAAGACCTTCAACTGGCGTCTCCACACAAATCGCTACCAGCTACTCACTTATTTGACAAGGATTTTCTGAGCGCTGACTCTATGCCAGGTCTTGCTCCGGGCCCTGAAAATTGGATGGAGAACCTAAGAACGCTCCTTCCCTCATGGGGGACACGTTCAGCTTTTTGCCCCAGACACTCTTCCATGACATCATTCAGACCGAGCATATCTAAAATGCCAATTCTCACCCTGTCTCCTCCTGTCAGCTGCCCCAGCCACTGACCTTCCCGCCTCCATCTGGGCACCGGCATTCTCAGTCCGGCCACCCAATTCCTGTGTGGCCTGTGCATTATTTCCTCCATCCTTGTAGGCATCGTGCCTTGCTGATTCTCCACCCACAACATGTATCTCTTTCCATGACCCTTGTCATCACAAACAAGGCGCTTAGAGGTTCACGCTAGAAATCTGCAGGAGGCTCTTACGCTGCCTGCAATCTCTGTGTATTTTAATTCCTTTAGGTTGATCTCCCAGTGCAGCGTGTCTCAGCTGCAACATGTCTCAGAATGACCTGGAAATCCTGGGGAAGATGAGACCCCAGTTCAGCGGCTCTGGAGGACGGCCCTGAGAGTCTGCAGTCTGACACGTTCCCAGGTGATGCTGAGGCTGCCAGTCCGTGGATGTCACTTTGAGAAGCAGGGTCCCAGAGCACATCGCTTGCTCTTTGGAACTCTCTTCTTCACTGACTGTCACCCACTAGGTTAAACCCCTACATTTATTTATTGATTTTTATTGGAGTATAACTGCTTTACAATGTTGTGTCAGTTTCTGCTGTACAGCGAAGTGAATCAGCTGTGTGTAAACATATATCCCCTCCCTCTTGGACCTCCCTCCCACCTGCCCCCTCCCCGACCCATCGAGGTCATCACAGAGCACCGAGCTGAGCTCCCTGTGCTGCACAGCAGATTCCCACTAGCTATCCATTTTACACATGTAAACCCCCCAATTTAGACTGACATTCAGGCCCTGAACGTGTTGGCCGTCTTCTTATTCATGTTTCATCTCCCACTGCATAAGTTACTTTCTTTGCATCACAGATCTCCTTCCTGACCTAGTTCCCTACCCTTGTTTATGTATCTCTCATACCAAGAGTGCCACCATCTCTCTCTCTATTCTTATAATCCTTACCCTTCGAGTCAAGTTAAGCCCAGGTCCTATCTCCTCCACTTTTCTGGTTCACAGGCCCCTGGCCAGCCTCTGAACTCCCAAGACATCCACTTTTGATTTTTTTACCTTTGTCTTTATCATGTGCTCTGTCCTGGGACTTTCCAGTTCCTTCCACGACAAGAGTGGAGTACACTTCCCTGCTCTTGACTTTCTGTTCAGCCGAGTGTCTTATTTTGCCAATAAAACAACAGGGCAACCAATTTCAAGCCTAGGACTTAAGATATCTTGTGTTTCCCTTTCTGCTCTTGTATGTTTCTGCCACAGCCGTGAAGAGTTCATGACCGGACAAGCCCGCCGATCCCAGGAGGAGGATGAGAGACACGTGGGGTGGAATCAAGTTGACACCACAGCTGATCACCGGAAGTGTGAGTGAGCCCAGGCAGGACCAGCAAGGGCGCTCTCTGCACTCAGCCTGGACGGCCCATTCTAGCCAACCCACACTTCCTGGGAGTCAAATGAATGCTTATTTTTGCAACAAAAATTGAGATTTTGTGGTCATTTATTATGCAACTATAGCTAACCAAAAGAGGCATGTATGTTTTTAAGCTACTATTTTTAAAATTGAAGTATAGTTTATTTATAATACGGTGTTAGTTTCAGGTGTACAGCACAGTGATTCAGTCTCTCTCTCTCTCTCTCTCTCCACACACACGCATATATATATTTCTTTTCAGATTCTTTCCTCTTACACGTTATTATAAAATAGTTCCCTGTTGCTATACAGTAGGTCCTTGTCATCTATGTTACATATAGTAGTGTGTATATGTTAATCCCAACCTCCTAATTTATCCCTCCCCCAACCCCACTTTCCCCTTCGGTAACCAGAAGTTTGTTTTCTATGTCTCTGTTAAGCTACTAATTTTTGAGCAACACTCGTGGGCATCATGCTAAGGGGTTCACGTACTGTGAGCTCATAGACTCCTCTCCTCGTTTCAATGCTATGAGGTGGATATTGACATTATTCCAATATTACAGATGAAGAAATCAAGATTCAGGGTGATAAAATGAGCGCAGCTGTCTGGGTAGGTGCTTCTCAAACAAATGCTCACTCCTGAGGCTTGTCTTTCCAATGGCTATCCTGTCCTCTGAGGGATATATGTATGTGTGGATACACAGAAGATATTTGGATTTGGTTAGGGCAAAGGGAGCCTGGATACTTTAGCAGCATGCAGGCAGAATCACACCATCTTTAAAGCGAGCTCCAATGTCTACGAACCCCATCCTGAGAAGGCGATTGTGGCCATTCTGGTGTCTTTAAAATACTGCACAAACCAGGGGGGTGGGTTTGCTGTTAATGGTGCTGCCTATCTGGTTTTGAGGACTCGAACCCAGACTTTGCTGGGTTGACTCCAAAGGTCTAGGAACTTTGTGTTCCCCAACAGGGCAGGCAGCCAGAACCCGTGTGTTCTTTAACTATTTGTGCCTTTGGGTTTGCAATGGCCATGGAAAACAGGGGAAAAATAATAATGACAGGAATGCTTACGTTGTGCTGGGATCTTCAGCCAGAATGATCTTTCAGAATGCACAGAGGACAGTATCACACCTTGACTTAATCCCTTTGATAATTTCTTTGGAACCTGTCAAGTCAAAGCACAAATCCTTCACGTGACCCAGAGTGACCTCAATCTCTGTCTTGTTCTCTCTGCTTTTAGTGTCACCACACTTTCTTTGGATCTCTGAATATATTATCACACCTTCTCCAGGCTCTGAGTCTTTGCATATGTTGTCCCCTTGGTGTACAAAGCCGTTTCTTTTCCCTTTACCTGTCTAATCTCTACTTACCCTCCAGGTCTATACGACAGCCTGTTCCTCAGAGAAGCCCTTTCCCAACCTCTCCGACAAGTTCAAGTCCTTCCATAGTGGCCGTTCTCAGAGCTGATAGTAGACAGTGAACTTGGGCACACCACTATAACCAGTTAAAATACTGAAAATATTTCTGTAGTTGTTGACAATTAACTATGGCTCTGAGCCCCCAGTGCCAAGCTCTGGTCAATCTGTCCTTCCCTGGACCACTGCCCCCTGCCTACTCCCCACTTCTACATGATTGAGCGACTCAAGGTTTCTCGCGTGGCACTGCAGAGGACTTGCAGAACTGAGATCTGGGTTTGCGTCAAGCCCATGCTCATACTTCCCCCTACGACTATTTGTCTAACGATTATATTGTTTGACAGTGAGTATTTCCCTTCTTTGCTATGTCTGAATCTCCAGAAAGCAGGGACAAGTTTTGGAGTGTAGAAGGCCTGGCACCCAAGAGATCCAACATATGTACATGTTAACTGCATATGCCATCCATCCTCACAATGGCTCCAAGACGTAAGAATGCTCATTACACCCATTTCATTATACCAGCAAGGCTTCAGAAGACGAAACGACATGCATACTGACAAGAAAGAGATGGAGGAAACGCCAGGCTCTAAGGCGCGGGGCTCTGCAGTCTTGGGACATCACAGGAGCTGCCAGGGGTCTTGACGGCTGCTCTTTGGAGCTGCTGCCATGAAATGGTTGGGGAGGGGGCCACAGTGGCCATACCCCAGCAGCTGTCTCCTGTAGATGTAGCCGAAGTTTCTAATGCAGTTGTACCTGGGGCTGCCCAGCTGTGTCAGGAGCTGAGACGTGTGCTACCAGCCACGTTATGCTGGGGTGCAGTTGAGGCTCACATCCCTACCCATTTTGGTCTCCATCTGGGTGGCTGGCAGCCCCCAACGTGGTCCCCCATGGCCCCTGCCCCCTTAATATGCATGTCCTTGTGTTATCCACTCCCCAAGAGTGTGGGCTGGACCTACTGGCTGACTTCTAACAAATAGGCTATGGTAGCAATGATTGGATGCCACTTCCAAGATGAGGTTGTGAAGATAATGCAGTTTCCGCCTTGCTTACTCTCTCTTGCTCCCTTCTCCTCGGAGGGAAGTCAGCTGCCACTTCATGTACTGCCCTATGAACAGGCCCACGTGTCAAGAAACTGAAGGAATGCTCCCTAGCCAACAGCCAGCAAGGAACTGAGGCCCTGAGCGCAGCTGTCTGCAAAGGACTGAGTGCTGCCAACTGAACTTGAACCTTTAGATGAGACTATAGCCCTGCCCAACACCTGGATTGCAGCCTTAGGAGAAACTTTAAGGCAAAGGCACCCAGCTAAGCCACACCTGAGCTCCTAACCCACAGAAACTGTGAGATAATAGATGTTTACTGTTTTAAACCGCTAGATTTTGGGGGCCATTTGTTACCCAGCTATAGATAACTAACACAGTTTGTTAAGGTAGTATTCCAACATGTTTTGTTTTTTAAACTGCAGGATAAAATTAACACCTGTGCATAAACACTTGAATCTCTATTCTAAGGATTTAGTTTTGGCTTGTATTTAGCTCTTCCTGAATCTACACATAAATATTCAAATTCGCTTAACGTTGAAGGGAGACCCACCATGTGCCAGACTGTGGGCTGTGGATTCCTGGAAATGAAGACCTTGTCTCACTCATCTCTGCACCACGGGACCTAGCACAAGGCTATCCCATAACAGCTATTCAATAACTACGTGCTAAGTTAAATGATCTCATCACCAGTTAGCTATTATGACCCACATCTTACTGACAGAGTTTAAACGATTTAGAGAGGGTCATATAAGAGGAGTTAGGTCTTGCACCCACATTCTAAGGCTGCCATCTGGGAACCCCAGAACTTCTACATAGTGGGTAAACTAGCCCACTACAATCTCAAATGGCGTTGCTTCCCTTCAGCCCTAAAATACCAGCTCAAAATAAGCAGGTGGCTTAAAAAATGCTTTTATTCAAGGATTTTATCCAAAAAAGCTTTGCTATCCTTTTCTTTCCCCCTTAAGTACAGTGAAATGGCCTTTACCATATTTTAAATGGATTCCTGGGATATAGTTCCTCAAGGATAACATGTTAGAAGTAAGTAACAATTAGGTTATTTTAGTCTCAGTAATAACGTTCATGGAGAAGTTGGTGTTGCTCTCTGAGTTAATAAGAAACATGTGCAGCAAAAGCATGAGACTGCAGATAAAGCCACTGGCAAGAAATGGTCTGTTTAAATACCAGAAAACAGCCCGTATCCAAACAGGTATGTGATAAAACAGTATAAATAAACTGCTCTGTATGCAGTTTAGCCCAAGCAAAATTGTGTAAGAAACTTTCCTTCTGCTCTGAAAAAAAAAATAAAAAAAAATATATATATATATATATATATATATACACACACACACACACACGTACGTATGTGTGTGTGTGTATGTGTGTGTGTGTGTATACATACATATATCCAAACCAGGCCTCTTGTATCCTCCTCAGGCTACACAGCTGAAACACAGTTCTTATCCAGACAGCCAAAAGTAAAACTTGTTAAAAAAATTTTTTTTTTAATGGCCAGATAAACAAAACCTTGCTAGGGAATGATTATACTTTTGCAAATGTGGCCTTGAGCTAGAATCTTGGGAAAGACTCACCTCTTTTCAACCTTTATGAAATATGTCTGCCTCTTTGAATTAGCGATGGTCACTTCGTGTTGTGTTATGATATTCCTGAAAAATGTTTTTGTTGTCGCAATTTTCTCAACCATGCGGGCACTTAGCATGTTCAGAATCTAGATGCCTGCGAAATCTGTTTGGTTTCCATTAAGACCTGCTAAGTGCACAGGAAACACGGTTTAGAGCTGAAAGAGGTTATAAAAACTGTCCTTCACTTCATGCCACTTCCTTCTGGCCAGGAACAAAGGTGGGGCAAGGAGTTGGTCCATGCCAGAAAGTCTGGAAGTACGGGGGTTAAATATTTCCCCCTGGGCTGCTTGTGGTGTTTGGGATCATTTATTCTTTGCCAACCTGTGTCTAGGGGGGAAAATGCAGATGTAGCCTGCAGCCCTGGAGATCCCTGACAAGAGCTGGCAGGCCTCTGTGGTGAGGAAGTACCACGGTGGAAAGTGCAGGGTCCTTTGTTTTCAGCAGTGCAAATCTCCCTCAGCTCCCCGCCGGCGTTCTACTTCAACTATTGTTACTGCCCTCCTCAAGAAGTTTCCTCCTGGAATACATTCCTCCTCTCACTGCACATATCTCTCCATCCCTCTCTCTTCCCCTTGGAAAAGCTTTTCCTATGCACCCTGTGCAGAGCGGAATTATGCCAATGGGGCTAGGACGGAAACCACTTATGTGGAGGTCACTTGGTGTGGCATTCAGGGTTGTGAATCCTGAACTCAGGCCTGCTTCAAATTCTAGCCTGTTTTCTTTCTAGCCAGGTGATCTCTTTGAGCCTCAACATCCTCACCTGTGAAACGGGAATAACAGCAGTACATCCTTTACTGAGTTGCCCTCTTTAAAGGGCAGAGCGCAGATGCTGATGGGCCCCTCAAGTGCTGTTTTGCGTGTGTCTAGCGAACCACACAGATGGTGGTATCTTCAAGTAGTATCTTCCAGACAGAGGTTCTTCAACTGGATTCTGCCGTGTCTGTCATGTCTAATCCTAGTAACTGTTCCAGGTGGGTCCACAGACTGTAAATAACCGCTTCAGAGCCAGCAATCACTGGTTCATATTTCAAACCCTCTGAACAAACATTTGACTTACGCCAAACTTAGTGTTTCAGAACCCAGTTCTGGCTGTGTCTAGAGTGAGACGGAAAGCCAGCATTTCTCTTTGGAACAGAATTTTCTCTAAGAAACAATCAGTGAATCAGGATAAAAGTTCTCCTCTCTGTTATCAATGAGGGCTGGAGATGTAGTCAGCATCCTGGCCTAAGGGGCCTGAAGTACATTTGGTATCGTTTTATGTTGTGTTCTCACTCCTGTTTTGCTTTTCCTCCCCCCCCCCCCCCCCCCCCCCCCCCCCCCGCACCCTCGGTGGCAAGTATTATAAATAGGCCACCTTCTTATCTGATCTTCCCCTAAATGTTTTTCATTTGAAAACCACAGTTAATTTTAGATAATTGTCTGAGATAATCTCAAATTTGTGTGTAATATAGGCCCCAGTTCTAAGAAAAACATGACATTTCTGGGGGACCTGGTTTTGGTCCCTCCAACCGACTTCCCGCCCTTTATCAGAGGCAGGTTGTATCCTGGGCCTGCGGGCCCCCTTTTCCAGAAGCAGAGAGACGGCCTTCCCCTGCAGGGCTCCTCTTTACTCAAGAGCTTCCCAGGTACGACTTTTTTAAAGCTGGAGAAGAGGCTCAGGGCGGCAAGGAGTGAGACCCCCAGCACTGCCGCCGGGATCAAGTTGGCAGTGACGGCGCATCCTCTACCCTCTGACTCTCACTGGGCCAGGCCGTCTCCCCAGCCCCCCTAGATAACTGCAGTTGTAAATGTTGTGCAAAGGCTGCTGTACAGCTCTTCTAAATCACAGGCTGTTTCTCAGAGCCTGGGCCACATTTGTCCTGGCTCGAGTTAAGAGGTAAAGGACATTCCAATTGCGAGCTTGGAAGGAAAAAATATATTTGAAGTTTTTTCAGCTAACAAGGTAGGCAGAGGACTCAAATTCCAGTAAACGAAGGCTGGTTTGCAGAATGCAGCCATCTCGCCCCCTCCTCCTTCATTTTTCCATAAAGTACCATAAAAGGCCTCTGCACTAACAAACATTTTGGGAAGGGAACAGGCTCCAGGCCAAGAAGCCGGAGCTTAAATGGGGGCTGGGGGGGTGGGGATCTGAGCCCTGAGGCACAGTTTCCTGAGCAGAGTCATTATTCAAGAAGGGATCAGCCATTAACAGCACTACCCTGACCAAATCTGCAGCAACCCTGGGCTCCCGGGCACGCAGGTCAAGAGACAGCCACCCTCCGCCACTGGACTCGTACTCTTCAACTTGACCCAAGAAGTGTGGTGTGAGTGCTTCTGCACGACTCAGGTTCCACACCTGAGAAACACACATGCCTCTCTTAGTTTAAAGAACGAAAAGCAAATCCAATGCAATCCAATCGAAACTCCAGCTGCATTTATTTATTTTTTCAGAATTTATTGTTGTGAAACACAGAACTATTATGCTAAAATGGATACAGAAGAGCAAAGTTCCCCAGAGAGCTAGGTCAACCATGGAAAAGAAGAAATGGGGGAGGGCTTCAGCCCACAAAATATTGACACACTACAAAACCATAATAATAAAATCAGTATGGTACTGGCTCAAGAACAGAGACGCATGAACACGGCCTATTTATAAATGAGGGCTTGAAATATGATTAACACAGTTTATAAATCATCGGGAATGATTATTTAGTAGATGGTATGGAGAAACTCACCATATGGAGAACAATAAAATCTGTATCCCTATATTATACAAAGGTGGAATCCAGATGAATAAGGGATTCAATGAGAGGCAAAATTATAAGGTTAACAAAGAAAATTGAGAGGACTATTTTTATGACTTAGAGGTGGAGAAAACTTTCTAAACAAGACCCAAACTCACAAAGTCTAAGGGGAAAAAATGGGTGATTCTGATCATTTCAAAACTGAGGATTTCTTTTTAATAAAGGATAGCAAAGATGATGTTAAGAAGATACAAATTGCAACACAGTATTTGCAATGCCCCAAACGGACTAAGAACCAGTCTAGGATATGTGAAGGACGTTTGTAAATTAACGTGAAAAGGATCATAACATGCGATGGAAATGGGGTGAAGGGTACGACAGGCAGCTCACAGAGGGAGAAAGAAATCCAAATGGCTAACACGATAGGAAGAGGTGTTCAACTCATGCGTCATCGGAGGAACGCAAATGAAATCTAGTGAGATATAGCTGTATACCCCTCAGACAGGCAAGAACGAGAGAGCTAGACAATGCCAAGTATAATGCCAAGTGAGATGCGCGAGCTCAGAGATGTGGGAACGAGGCGACGCCTAGTTCCTAAAGAAGAGTTTCCTGAGACTGAGTATCCACGTACATTCGAATCAACAGTTCAACTTCTGGAATATCCCAACGCATCCTCACTTGGGTCCATGCGTGAGAACACACGAGGATGTCCTCGGTACCTGCGGTTGCTGGGCAAGGCAGGCAACCGTGGGGTCCCTAGTTGAGGAAATGGGGGAGGAACAATGGGGAGGCGCATTATGGAGTCCTATGTGGCAGCAGTTAGAAGAAATGTGGTGGAACTGGCAATGGCAATTAGCAGCATGTGAAGTTCTCACAAACTCGGCACTGAGTGAACAGTAAGGAAAGCAAACAGTCGTGATTGCTGGGAGGCTCAAACGGCAATAAAACACTCGGTGCGGCTACTGGCCCTAAGGAGGTATTGGATTCTGTCAACAGGTAGGTGGGAAATCAGAGGGGTCAGCCCATCCTGACAAAAGATTCCGGGTTGGAGGGTAGCGGGTGGTACCTGGAACTATTCCAGATGGAATCTGTGGACTGCCGGCTGCCCAGTTTTCTTTGCCGTGTCCTTTCTCTCTCACTTGGTGGCTGAAATGGGGATTCTACAGGGAGAAAAACTCTGAACATGAAGCACTACTCGACTAGCAGTCTCCTGTCCTGATGGCAGTCCTGAGGTTCACGTGTCGCCCTAAGCCAGGTGCTAGGTTTGCCAAAATTAATTCTTAGCACTTCATTTATGTGGGTTCGTCTTTCATCACGGCCTCCCTTGACCTTCCACATGCAGCCTGTGTCCCACGGTCGTGGAGGGAATCTGTTGGACGTCCTTTCACTGGCGTGTGCTTCGCAGAGCATGCGGAGTCAATTTCACACAGGCTATGGGAGAACCAACTGTGATGGGATGGAAAGAGATTTTTCTCCCTCTTGTTCCTACCGTGCATATATTTTAAAGCATGGCCATCCAATGAACGTGCACTACCGAAATGCCAGTGCCCGACAGCTCTAGGAGTGAAGGAGGGCAGTGGACGAGCTCATCTCACACTTGCTCTGGGAAGCCTGGGAGAACAGATTCCATTCTGCAAGAAGGAAGCCAGGGAGTTCTCTCAGTGCAGGAGACAGCAGGTTATTTACAATGTATTTGCGATCAGGGGTCACGGAGAGGGGCCGGGAGCTGAATTCCAAGAACGGCACAGAATCCAGCTCTCTCTGTAGGAAATTCAGGGTTTTGAAAACCCCAAGGGGCAATAATTCAACTGGGCTAACCTGATGAACTGTTTTTAAATGAGTTTGAAGAAATATAGTCAAACATTGAACAGCTTCCTAGAACTGCAGCAACCGGGCAAAGGTAACCTTTTGTTAGACCTTAGCAGTACAGCCAGGGAACTGGTCAGAGTGTAGGGCTCAGCTCCACTGGGGAGGGGGGGAGGAAGACTCGGTTTTATTCTCCCCATTAGGAAGCTGTCCAGCGCAAGGCATGCGTTTTCCACTTCCTGATAATGACTTCTTCGAAGCTAAAGTATCAGGCAAATGAAGTCAACTCAGTGTATTGAACGCCTCCTCTGTGCACGGTGATCTGCTGGGGCTTTTCCCTGTCTTATCTCGTGTAAGCCTCTCACAAGCCTTCAAGGAAGAGATTATCATTCTCCGTCTTTCAGAAGAGGAAAGGGAGTCTCTGGGAGGTTAAAGAGATTCTCAAGGTCAGATGGCTTTTGAAAAGAAGATGTAGATTCAAACCCAGACAGCTGATTCCACACTGGAACTTCCTTCAACCCAGACATTTGCTCTTAAGGGATGTCAGGCAGCCTGGAGGGTCCTGTGATATGGGGGAATGAAGGGATAAACTGTCCCCTCCCCATCCAGTTTCAAGCAGGGATGCTGGAGGAGAAGCTGTGCACTAAAAGGAAGCTGGGGCAGAGTTATGATCATTATAATGACAGTGAGCTTTTGTTGAATTTTTATGTGCCAAACACTGTGAAAAATGGTCGGCAGGAGCCACAGTCCTATGAGCTGGTTATACTACTATCTCAATTTTTCTGTTTGGGAAAACTGAGTTTCAAAGTTTAATTAACTGTCCAAACTCAAATACTTAGTACTTCATGGTAGAGATGCTAAATATGTCTGACTTTCAAACCAGTGTTGTTGTGTTTTTAAAAAACAAAACACTACTCAAGATTGCTTTCCTAGGAAATGGCAGTGTGGGGCAATGACAGCAGTAGCAGCTATGGCAGTGGTGTTACAGCAGCTGTAGCAGTGGTGATGGCAGTGGTGGGATTGTTCTTGGTGATGGTGATAGAGGTGGTGAAAGTGCTGGTGGTGGTGGTAGGAGTGTGATGATATTAATGGTGGTGGTGGTCTAGGTGAGGGTGGTGATCGAGGTGACAGCAGTGGTGGTGATGGGTGTAGAGGTGGTGGTACTGTTGGTAGTGGTGGCTACAACAGAAGTGACAGCTGTGATGGTGATGGTGGTGGTGGTGATGCTGGTGATGGCGGTGATGATGAAAGTGATGGTGGTAGGAACAGTGATGGTGATAGCGCTGATGATGGAGGAGACGGTGATCCCGTTGGTGGTGATGGAGATGGTGGTGGTGGTAGTAGTGGTGACGGGGGTAATGGTGATGCTGGAAACGGTGGTGGAGGTGACGGTGCGAACGATGATGGTGATGACAGTACTGATGATGGAGGGGATGGTCACCTTGCCGGTGATGACGATGGTGAAGGGGTGGTGGTCCTGATGGTGGCAGTGGTTGTGGTGCTGATGGTCACGGTACTAGTGACCGTGGAGGCTCTAAGTGGTGGTAGCTCCGAGGGTAATGGTGGCTGCTGTTCACAGACTCTCCTCTGGAGGCATTTCTGAGACCTCCTCTGGAGAGTTTCTGAGAACAAGAGCCTTCTATTTTCTGTGTGCCTGGGAGTGTTGATTAGTTTTTTCTCCATAGGCTGCCCTTGAATTCCTCTGCCTCTATTCACTTCCACGCTGTTGACAAGGCCGGAGCTGTCCAGGACCAGCTGGGGAGAGACAGACCCCGTGACCATTTCCCTGAAGGCGACCTTTGGCCACTCCGCACTGGAACACATGACCCCCTGCCTCGCCCCTGGCACATTAACCAGGTGACTGCTTGCCAGGGCCCAGCCCAGTCCAAAGGGATTTGGGATTCAGTGTCCCAAACAAGGCACTGATTAGCTGGCAATCAGGCAGCGATTAGCAGGTCGGGTCACCTGCAGTTCAGTGCCCATTGTTCCCTGCAAAGTCCTGGGATGTTTGCCACGCGGCCAGAGAGTCTGAATGTCTGAGGATCCTGATGCCTGCAGCTCTGCCGGGTCAGCTGTGATTAGGAAAAAAATCCTCTGTTCCCCTAAGCCCGTCCCCACCAAGGAGGCAGTGCCGAGAATCCCCTCTGTCTATTCACACACGAGGGCTTTGAGAACGGCCTGCTTAAGCGCCCAGCACTGACTGGGAAGGGAGGCCCCAAGGATACGCTGAAGAACCAGAGGCAAGTTAACCCACTCGTCTTCATGCCTGATGCTAAGAAAGCGAGCGGTGACATCGGACAGACCTGGGTCCAGACTGGGATCCTGCGGTGGTCTGGACGTGCGACCCGGGACAAGATATTTAACCTCTGAGCATTGGCTACCTTGTTTTTGGGTTTTTTTAAAAAATAAATTTATTTATTTTAGGCCGCTTTGGGTCTTAGTTGTGGTGCGCGGGCTTCTCATTGCGGTGGCTTCCCTTGTTGCGGAGCACGGGCTCTAGGCGCGGGCTCAGTAGCTGTGGTGCTCCGGCTTAGCTGCTCTGTTGCATGTGGGATCTTCCCCGGACCAGGGCTCAAACCCGTGTCCCCTGCATTGGCAGGCGGGTTCTTAACCACTGCGCCACCAGGGAAGCCCCGGTTACCTTGGTTTTTAAGACGATTAATAATAATACTTGTTTATTAGGATTGCTTGAGGTTTAAATTAAAAAAAAAAAGTAAAGCAGTTACTACAGTCTCTAGAACAGAGAAAGCACCCATAAGTGCTATCATCATTACCATCAGTTGTAGTAAGACTTATCACCAGTTTTTTGAAATCCTTTATTTTAAAAAGTCCCCAGTAACGCCCCTCCTAAGGTGAGAATAGTCCCTCTGCCACAGGATGCCACCATAAGGATGAGGTGAGATGATTCTTATAAAGCACTCAACACAGGCCCTAGCTTATAATTAGCACTCAATATGTGACAGTAATAATAATAATAATTATAATAATATATATTATATATATATTATATATATATTAAATATAATAATATATAATAATAATAATATATTATATTAATATAATAACAATAATAACTGTTATTATTATTTGCTCAAAGATGAATGCAAAGGATATTTTTCCAGCGTATTTCACTACACTGCACTATATAATCATGAAAATTTAGACAGAGCCTGATTTTGAATTAAAAGGGGATTCATGAAGTGATTCATGGTACATTCATACCATTGAGTCCCTTTCAGCTCACATCACCCGGAGGTCTCGTTAAAATGCAGATTCTGATTTGCTAAACCTGGGGTGAGGCCCAAGAGTCTGCATTTCTAATTAAGTCTCAGGTGATTCCAGGGCTACGGTTCATGGACCGTATACACTTTCGTAATAAAAGAGTATGTATATATCTATTTCTATACAAGTAAAGAAAAAATTCCTAGATTCTATTCAAGAAGAGTCATGTCTAAACGAGGGTCTGGGAGTGTTTTTATTTTCCCTCTTCCCTAAAATGTTCTGTTTTTCTCCAAAATTTAATAATGAACATGCCACGAGAACATTAAAAAAATGCCCTAAGTGTCATGGTGATAGAAAGCTCTCCCCTCCCCTAAATCCTGTCTCGCGGCCCCGTCTCCAGCACACTGTGGCCAGGTCTGCGGGCCTGATGCCTGATTTTCTCCTACAGCCACTCGGGGCCTTTTCGGCACCGTGACCACAAGGAAATCCCATTAGTGGCCGCTTGTCCCGTCGGCATCAGCTCTCCCAGAACAGGTGGGCCAGCGCAGATACAGCAGCTGGCCCGGGTTCAGGGCTCGAGGCACGCACACCAGCCAGGTGCGCAATGGACAGCTATTAACTTAGAGGAGCCCAGAGCGTTCTGAGGGCAATTCTGGCTGCACGTGGAGAGGATGCTTCAGTGAACGCGGTGGGGCAGTCTCCAGAGCTTGAGAAAGTCCGTCCTGCCAGCCCTTCCTCTGAGGGGTGGGCGGACGGAAGGACCCCCGGGACCTAAGGGTGGGTGGGCAGAGGATCTCCTTTTCCTTCTGAGTCCCCTCAAGAGAGAACTGGGTGCGTGAGCCCGGCATCTCGGCCTCATCAGACGGTTCCTGTCCCTGAGAGGTTGGTCTGAACGAGCAGAGATGGAATTGCACAGAGCCTGGCTCAAATTCCGACTCTGCCACTTAAGAGCTAAACTGCTTAGACTTAAGCTGAGGCTCTGCGTCCCCGCACGGGAAAGGGGGCAAGCGTTGCCATGATGGTATCCTCAAGATCGGGGAATCGTGGAGCTGAAGGGCCTAGCCTCCGGCCAGGCACAAAGCAGGCTTGCCAGTGCCAATACTAATAATGACCACGATTTTGGCCACAGTTCTCCTCACCTTAGCGTACCCTTGTACCTGCCTAGAAGACCCCCCTCCGCCGTCAGCCACTGTGAAGTCTCTCGTCCTGGCCCCCATCACCCCTCCACGGGACAGCTGGAGACTGCAGAGGGGCAGACGCACACTCAGATTGGGAAAAGCAGGGGAGTATAATAAAGGGACTTTTCACCGAGGTGAAGGCAGGGTTTAGGAAATCAAGAAGGGGCCACGTGAGGCCGCAGGGTTGGCCACGGTGGCAGGAATGGGGGATGAGAAGGTGCCTTACACCCCAGCCAAAGAGAGGGCCAAGGAGAGGATGCAGCACAAGAATGCAGGGGCGGCAGCTCTATGGAGAGAGCTATCTGAGAAGGTCTCTGGCCTTTATCATGGCAGGAGCCAACTCACCAAGGCGGCGGTGGCCAGCGAACAGAGCCAGCTTCCTCTCCTGCTCAGCTCTGATGTCCTGCTCGTAACTTCACGAAGATCTCGGCTTGCTTCTCCCCCGATTTCACCCTGACACTTTCTGATCTTGTTGGATGGCTATCTTGTGTGCACTGATACAGACTCGAGAGATGAAAGCTGTCTTTCCACACAGGACGGCAATGGATATAACGATGCGTGACACACAACCCAGAGACTAAGCACGTTACAAGTGACAGCTGTGAAAATTATCTTAAAACTGCTCTGTAAAGGACCATTTCAGGACCCTACATCCTGGACGTCCACTCCTACCAATGATCTAACCGTGAAACTCACTCAAACACTTCCAGGAGCAGATAACTTCTAGAGGCAGAAATCTTCCTCCCAAGATTCTGTGGAACAAGATGATTGGCAACTCCTTTGGCAGAAGCCAAGGTGAGGCCAGATGGCAAGAGAGGCTCTGCTGTCACGCACAAAGGTCGCCTCCGGAGGGTCCAGAGCAGGGTGCAGAGGGAGGCCAGTGAATCCGGAGGGACAGTGGGGGCATTGCAGCAGCCCTGCTGATCCGAAGCTCACCCTTACTTCATGAAACCTTCGGGACAAGCCACCCTGATGGATCCTTCCTTACTTGAAGCTCACACATACCTTTCTTGCAGCATTTGACTCCCATCAACTCATATTAATTCTTTATATGCATGAATCATTTCCCGACTAGACTGTCAAATCCTTGAGGGCAGGAAGGCGGCATAATATAATGGATAACATCCTGTGTTTTCAGATGCTTATGAAGATTTAGAAAGATTATATATGCAACATCTATAGCGTGTTACTGGGTACACACAGAAAGTGATGGATAAATAGATGTAGGATGATTAATTATTCCTCTGCTCTTCACGTCCCCCACCAGGCTGAAGATACATCCCTATGCCACACCCCCAGAAGGAAACGGCATTTCTTCTGCACCTTCTGTGGGCCATTTAATACACAGAATTTCACATCCATTATCAGAGTATTTTCCAACTTAAATGCATAGGATCCACTTAAAGTACAGGAAAAAAGGCTGACGTATTCTTATAAGGAGGCTCTTATTTAAATATTTAGAAAATAAAATTCTGTTTAACCTAATGCTTATTGCTCCAATGAAATGATAAATTAAAAATTTTAACACAAACAAAGGTAAAACATATTCAAAATTCATGGACACCATTTTAATTAAATGTGACAGGCAAGACGGTTCTGATGAAACTGGTTCAGAACTTGCCACGTAAAAGTGCCACTAAATGCTACAGCACAGGTACCCTTCCGCTCTAGGCGCCCTCAGGACATGACGACTCTCTTACTCCACACTGTTCCCCATCTATGCTGGCACTGTGAGCTTACTTGGCATTAATTTGACCGTAATGAATGATTTTCAACTTATTTCCCCTTTGTTCTTTTCTCATTTATAGACTCAATTAAATTAGTATTACAAAGTGCCAACTTGCTTGCAATCACTGACATCAAAATGTGGCCACAACTGTTGACTCTAAAGGGCCATCCAGGTAATCCAGAACATGCTTTATAAATTTTACTTTAGATCACGTGTGGAATGAAAACACAGCATTTGAGAATTCTAGTAGAGAGGGGGTCTCCCTGCCCCACGCCTGGGATACGGCACCTGGTACAGGCGCCTTTAATCTCAACAGCTTGGGTGCGGTAGGTGTTTCTACAGGAGGACATGAGGCTCAGGGGTGTTCAGCCATTTACCTAGGTCCACCCACCTAGCAGGTGGCACAGTGAGACTCAGATCCTAGGCTGTGTGTCTCTACATCCGGTCTGTTGATTAGGCTGGACTAATCTTTGAGCACTGCTGAGTGGTTAATGCTATGATACATATTACTGAGGTGGAATGGAGGGCGGGGTGTTGGGGAGACAGAAAGCGAGGAGGGAACCAAACGTGCTGGGCCAGAGATGGCCGTGTAGACCCAGTCCACTGGGCTCGTGTGCGGTGGCGGTTTGATCACAAGCAGTGGGGAGTCTGGAGCCATACGGAAGCCAGGGAGCCACACAGATGAAGCGTCCCTCCCAGGGGCTCTCGGGCACACCTCCAGGTGGGGCCGCTCCGGGCGTCTCCACAACTGGCTTAGCAGTAATCAATGTACAAAGGACTGAAGGGCATGGAAAGAAAGTTCCGGGTTGCACCTCATCACCTGACCCACGCTCCTAGTTCCAGGCACGTGCTGCTTCCTGCTTTGAGTCTGAAGCTGGAGGTTCTTTCCCAGCCCCCTTTGTGTTAATCCTTTCGTGTCTTCAAAGGGTTATGGGAAGGGTGACCCTTAATTCACATCCACAAAGCTGGGGCCCTCTCTGCCTCCAGGACTGGAAAGAGGCCACGGAAGGGGCGTCGTCAGCCAGTGTTCCCACTGCGGAAAAGCCGAAGGAAAGTGCTGCCCATCCCTCTGAGTCCAAGTGTTGAGATTTCAGGAAACTAAGAAACCGAGGTAACCAGCGGGCAGATGTCATAAACACCCACTTCGATCCGACAGGCTAACAACACTCAACACAACTTTTGCATGGCTTTTGCATTTCCTGAAAATACAAATTCATCTGCTACTAAAAATCTCCTTCCTGTAGCAAAGTTAACTTTCTATTATTTTGGGACGGCAAATTGAGTCATGTGAAATTTCAGGAATATCACACACGCGCGCGCACACACATCAGGTAAAGCCATAATGAAGTTCTTCTAGCTTTCCATACATCTCGAGGACAATGAAGCCATTCAATCGGTGCCTGTATGATAATTATCTTTTTGGACACATGACCTCATACTTTCAATCTAGTAAGCACATAAAATCTGAAAATGAGTGGTGTTAGTGAGAGGTACTGAAATGGATACAAGGGAACTGAAACAAAATAAAGCCAGCTTTAGTCCCGTAATCCCCGAAGGAAGAAGTGCTAAGAGGATGGTGACTTAGGACACTTAAGAGAAAGAAAAGGACCGAGAAATAACCTGGTGGATGCATGACGCATTTTACTCACTAGATGCCTGACCTTCACTGCGTGAGGTCACATGAATTTGGGTGCAGGAGGGGTAGCGGTTGACTCAGGTGTGGGCAACAACTGTGATGATATGCGATTCCACGTAAAATGACTGGGTCCTCTACTGCCCCTCAGTTATTTCTGGTTTTCTATTAGGATCCTACATAGCCACTCACCTTGGGCTGCTGGAGCCAGTCCACAGAGGGGTTAGCTACAGAAACGACTGCTCCCGGTAGTTTCACCTTCATTCTCGGGGCAATCTCAGTCAGATTTGTAGACTCTCCTTTCTCTAGAGATGTGGGTACAACCTGCACCAAGGTGGGGCGTGTTACAAGGTGTGTGACCGTGCGGTGCTGTTCTCACAAACTCCATTCACTAATACAGACCCACCGGTGACCCAGGAGACAGTGCAGGCACCCGGCATCTCTCCAATTTAGGGTCAGCTTCCTACCTTTCTGGAACACTTTCTGCACAGAGAAGGGGCCGTGTTACCTGCTCTTATTATGAATCTTAATTTCTGTGTCCTGGACCCCGCTATCTGTGGTTCCAAATGCATTGCTATTATTTCTCCTGGAAGGCCTAGAAGTGGGAACCCAGGCAGATGGACACCTTGGGCGGGCCCCAGAAGTTCTCAGGTGGGAATGCTGATCCAGTGTCTCCACGGCCCATCCCTTTACCCCTCTTATGCCCCCCACTCCAGTCCCCTGGAGACCCATATGAAAAAGGCTTCAGAGCAGGAAGCCTGGTTGATGTATTAATCAATCAACCGACAAGTATTTATTGAGAGTACCTAATCTTTACTCAGCAAATGCTGACTGGAGGGGATGGTGCAGTAACAGGTAATGGAGGACTCTTCAAAGTCACAGAGGACTTGAAACGGTTACTCGACTCGCCATGGATTCATTCAACAGGTAGTTACTGAATATCCAGGCGTCAACTGTGCTGCATTCTGGGGAATGGGGGTAAGGAAGACAGATTAGACTCTTATTCCCATGGAGTTTATAGTCTATCAGGGTCATGATTTTTTTTTAAGTACTTAAAATAAAGGTAATCTGTATCATAACTGGAAAACAGGCTGCTTAGGCAGCTTACCGTAGCTAAAGAAATGAGGACATTTAAAGTTGCTTTAGGTTTTGAGACCTGGAAGGATACAACCAAGTGGCTTTTGGGAACCTGATACTGGTGGTGGCAGACAAGGTGGACTGAGGATGTACTGGGTTGAATAACGTCCCCCTCCAAATCCATGTCTACCCAGAACCTCAGGATGCGCCATTATTGTGCCATTATAGGGTCTTTGTAGCTGTAATTAGTTGAGATACGATCATACAGCTTTAGGGTAGGCCCTAAATCCGGTGACTGGGGTCCTTATATGCAGGTCTTGTGAAGACGTAGATGCCCAGAGGGAAGAAAGCATGTGAGGATGGAGGCAGAGACCAGAGTGATGCGGCTAAAAGTCAAGAAACACCAAGGATTACTGGCCGCCACCAGAAGCTAGGAGAGAAGTATGGAACGGATTCTTCCCTAAGGCCTTCGGAGGGAGCAGGGCCCTGCTGACACGTTGATTTAAGACTTCCAGCCACCAGGACGGCGAGAGAATAAATTTCTCTTGTTTTAAGCCACCCAGTATGTAGTAATCTGTTACAGTAACCACAGGAAACACGGGATGACTGTCCCGAGTCCAGGAGCTCGCCAGGCTAAATGATGTTCAAGTCCTGTCTGAGGCGGTGGAGGGCTCAGGTGAGAAAGAAAGACAAGTTCAAGTCTGTGTGGTTGCAAGGTGATGGCTGAAGACCCTGGTGGAATAAACAGGATACATCTTTCCAAGCTTGTTTTATGATCAACAGACAGCCTCAAGGACCATGAATAGACAATTCTTGGGCCTCTGAAGGCACGTCTCCATTTATGGGACAGCATGAAAAAGGAGCAGCAAGCCAAAGGTGAAGACAGAGTTACTGAAAATATTCCATTCAAGTCAACAGACATTTATTGAGCCTTCACTGTTTCCTGCCCCCAAGAAACTCAGAGGGCTAGTCAGTTTCAGAACAAGAGAATTTGAAACCAAGGGGATATGGGCCATGACGCAAGTAGGCTGAAGGGATGGAAACAATGCAGAGGAGAAAAAACTGTCCCTGGCGAGGGTGGTCGGGGTTTCTTCATAGGAAAGACGACATCCGAGCAGGGATTGAAAGAACCGATGAGGGTGGGCCAGCAGTTAAGGGTGGAGGAGAGGGGAAAGAACCAGAATCTGCTGTTGTGTCTGAAGCTCCTTGAGTAGAAGCCACGCCAGTGCCTCGTGCAGCTCACGGAACTGCTGGGCCAGAGGATGAATGTGTGAACTAATGAAATGACCCAGAAGCCAGGCGAGGAGAGCGCTGGGCAAGAAAGAGAGGACGGTGCACATCGTCGAAAGCCAGAGAGAGGCCGGGGAGGACGAAGATGGACGCAGAGCAACTGAGCAGTGCAACAGAAGCTTGGAGAGATCTGGGCTTTGGAAACGTGAGAAGGAGCTCCTAGGAGTTAGAAAGAAACGAGTGATCCAGGAGGAACCAGGACTCTGAATAAAGGTTCAAGTCACTTGGCAGAAAAAAAAAATACTGAAGCAGGTTTCAATAGAGTGTTGGAGGAAAAGACAGTGTTTGAAGGTAGAGAAGAAGGAAACTTGAAGATGCTGGGGACGTACGGTGCCTTAGGAGCCAGGGGTGATAGATAAGTGAATCAACCCACATTTATTGAGCACCTACTAAATGGCAGGCACTGTAGCCATTTTCAAATACATCTTCTCTGCACCTGAAATCGAGACTTCACATGAAATGTTAGCTTCGGAAAGAAGAAATAGGTTTTCGTCTAATGGGGAATGGGACGCGATAGATGAATTTTTAAGGAAGCGGGGTGAAGGGGGTCTCACCTCATTCATCAAATATCCACTGGAAATTTCCTCTCTGCTAGACACTCTGCCAAAGGCCTCAGATCCATTACCCAAGGGGAACCTTATGGCAACTCTAGAACTCTGCTGTGCCGTGATCCTCATCTTGGAGACGGGGAAGCGGAAGCTCTGTGAAACCTTTGCCACATTATTTCAACACGCAGGCAGTTACTAGTGAAACCAGGACTCGAAACCGACTGTGTCTGGACAAACAACTAAGTATTTCTCAGCTGCGGTTCCTTCACCTGTAAAACTACCTCTCAGGGTTATGGTGAGGCTGAATCATTGAGAAGGTGCTCGAGAAATGGAAGTTCTCGTTTTCACTCTTACTCTCCTTTAGAGAGGGACCATCAGGTTCTCGCTAGACCCTCACTCCTCTGCAATACTCTCTGCCACTTTTTGGAGTCGGAGGCTTCCTGGGACACCTCCCCCCACAAAAGAAGGTGCCAGAAGCATTACAAACTCAAATCCATCTGCTACCTCGGGCCCCAGATGTCTGCTCCTTGCTCCCAGAAAAGAAGCCACATCGAGGACGCAAACTAAATACGGAACCCGACCAAAGAGCAAAGGGTGTCTCCAAGAGGGATAATGCAAAGCGAGACAATAGTTCACAGATCGATAGGAGACCTTTAAAGGCCACTGATGAGCTAGACGGCAGGGATGCTCCTGCTGTAGAAGGAAAATAAGATGGATCAATAAGAGATGAAAACCGATATGAAATGGCCGAGATGGACTGCCCGCTGCCGGGCGCTCTTCACCAAGCTGGTTCTCCGGTCACACTGTTCTTTCCCTTCCTCCCGTCTGTGATGAGACCCCCAGGCCCTGGAATAAGAAGAAAGGGGCCCCTGAAAGATGGCAGCGGAAAAGCCAATAAGTCAGACCTCTTTCACCGCCCTGGTCACTGGTTACCACACTGAGGGCAATCTGCCTGAATGCACCAACCTAGGGATAAGGGAGAAGTGTGTTTTCTTAAACTCAACCCTCCACCCCCACCCTGTGATCCCCGCTGGTGTGGGTGTTTCAGCAATGTGGTACATTTTAAAGGTTCCTGGTGCCTTTAAAGGATTCATCTACCAGCTATGCGATCCTGGGCAAACTCTGTAACCTCTGTGAGTCTCAGTTTCCTTATCTATAAATATGTGAGCATTGTCGTGATGAAATAGGATAAATGATCACTGTCACCTTCCTCATCGCCACCACTACCACTACCAGTCGCCAGCCCAACAATTAATACGGATGTGGCTGAACGCCCACACGGCTCTGTCGGGGGAGGTTTGAGGCTCAGACAGACCACTAGCTGGGCCGTCTTCAGTGAGTTGTAGATCTTCCCGGACCTTCATGTAATCCATCGTGGACCCAGGACAACATCATCTCTTCTGTTTATTGTGAGAACTGGAAGAGGCAGGTAAAGCGCTTAGCACGTGCCGGGCACATAACGAGTGGTCAGTAAGGGTCCTTTCTCTTCCCTCGTGACTCCATTCCATCACTGGTCCCAGCAGAGAGCTTGAAGCTGAGATCTTGGAGAGCCCAGGCTGACAACTCAGAGTCCAGATCGAGAGGAAGACAGAAGGGTCCGTTTGGGGGAGTGAGAGCGGGTGGAAGGCTTCAGGGTCTCGTCGGCACAGGACTGAAAGAGGTCCAGGCAGGCTCCGGGCCCTTAGAGAGAAAGCTTCCCACCACCACGCCCTCAACTCCTTGTTGCTCTTTCTCCCGCCCTGGCACGGAGCCCAAACCTTCAGTCCAAGCTGCTCGGGCACCTGTGCACTGCACAAAGGGACGCAGAGCTTCTCTTCCTGGGCCCTGAGCATCCTTCTCCAGCCCTCAGCGACAGGGCACTTGGCGGCTTCCTGTCTCCCCACTCGGCGCCCTCCACCCCACTTTGCTGCTAGGGTTCTAGGCTCCATTCGTGATCCAGGACAGCAGGGTCCACAGGGATCCATACGGCCATCCTCCTGCCGTAGGTGTGGGTTCATTCAACACTACCTGGGCCCCTACTATGTACCAGGCACTGTGTCAGGCAGCAGAGAATACGAGATAAACAAGACACAGGCCTCACCCCTGAGGCCATCCTGTACCGGTCAGTGATCACAGATGCCATGAGCTCTGCACCCCACCACGACCGTTTTTGCCCTAAAGAGAAATCTCCTGAGAACCTCCAATTCTCTCCCATGCTTTCTGAACAACTCTTTCACGCCTCCTGCGGCATAACTGACGATCCGTGTGTGAACATGTGTGGACCCCAGTCGGTTGGGTCTGTGTGACATTCATTATACAAAACGGTTATTGGATTATCTCATTCTTGAGTCCTACTAAGGGGCTTGGTGCTGGCTTCGGAATGACTGTCTTCTAAGTGACGCTGCGTTCAAAGTTGTACAGTGAAAAGGACATAAATTTGAGCAAATCTAGGGCAGGGAGAAGAGCCGGAATGCCTGAGTTCAAATCCCAGCCCTTTCTATCCGGATGACTTCAGGTGATGGGGCTGCAGGAGCACCGTCCTTATAGGGTTGCTACGGTCTTTCACCTCCTGACTCTTTCCTCCTGGGGCTCAGGGCGAAGGTCTCGCTTGGCACATGGAATGTATAACTGTACACCAATGATCTCGTTCTCTGTGATGTAGCTGGACCTACCACTTGTTAGCTGTGAGACTCTTGGATAAATCTCTTGACACCACCAAACTTCACTGTTTCCTATTAATAAAACAGAGGTAATATTCCCCGTGTTGAAACTTTGCCAGGAGCCTCCAGTGAGATAAGCCACGGAAAGCTGCTAACTCAGACCACTGGTGGACGCTGGTGTTTTCTTGCTGAACACATGCCAGTTCTCTTTTCCTCCGTTTGCGACAGCTCAAAGCGCTATGTACTTGGGATCAGTGGAGGAAACCAGAAGAAGGAAACGAGGAAACACAGAAACTTTGGGGCTGGATGTGGCTGAGGACCAGCCTCATGGGGACAGCCAAGGAACCTTCCATTCTCTGTTCCCACCAAGGGGTGGTCTGGCTCGAGTAATCCACTGGAGTGCACCCCACCCCTTGCCCAGATGGTCTCCCAAACTGCGTGATGAGTGGCCCTGCAGACATGGCTTCTTGAAGGGTGACAGTGGTGATGTGAAAGATGATTCATGTCTGCATTGGGCTCTTTCTGAGTCGCTGTGACTGGCAGAAAACAACTGATCAATACCACATTTCCAGTTGTCATTAGAGTTTTTAATAGCTTGATGCTCTGTTGGAAGGCAGCATCAGGGGTGCATGTGTTTTTGGAGACAAAGAGATATGTGAAGAGGCTACCCTTTGAGTTTGGACTTGAGGACACCTTGGGTCCTCTGAGGGATTTATCTCCTTCCAGAAGCTGCATGTAGTTGCCTTGACACGAGATGGTTCCCCCGTCCTGCCGGGAGGTTGTGTCCCCCTGTTCTTCTGTGCAGTCGGGCTTTCCCTGGGGTATCATGAGCTTGGTCCCTGGGTCGTTCCCCAAATTCTACTCCTCCCCCCCTCATACTCACTGAGCTCTGACAACAATATCACTCGAATGTCGACCTGTTTGTTTATCATAACGTCTATAGCCCAGGTCAACTCTCTGGAGATACACCAACTAAGGTGATCACCAGGCCTCCGGACAGCCAGAGTGAGCTGTTCAAATGGGATGTGACATGCGTCCCTCCTTACCGATGCCGAAAGCGGCTTCCCAATGCCCTCTGACCTCCCCACAAGGGCATGAGGGCCCCGCACGTCTTATGAAACCCATCTTACACCTCATCCCCTCTCCTTCTTATTCTAATCCCCTAACTCTTTTTTGTTGTTGTTTCCAAAACACACCAAGACTTTGTATACTCATGGTCGTCATCTCTGACGTTCCCACAGCCTGGTCGACTGTGGCCCGAGCCCTGCGCGAGCCGGTTTCTTCATATTGTTCACATCTGGGCTTATGTGTCTCCCTCCCAGGGGCCTTCCCTGACAAGTTCATCTAAGGCACTGCTATTCCAATTGCCATCGTGCTCTAGTATTTCCTGTTATTTCTTTCCATAATCTGAGATGATGAGTGACCTGCCTTATCTATTTGTTTTAGTGTGTCTCCTCCACATGGCCGAAAGCTCCCTGGTGACCTGGGTCTCGTTTACCACTCGTCCCCCACGCTGTGCCCGGCACCCAGGCGGCCTGGAGTAAACGTGTGCTGAAGGAATGAACGAGTGAGCGACGCACGCTGCCTCGCTAGGGAGGCTGGGAGGCCGCCGCCTTGTCCACGGGGTGGGGTAGGGGCCGTGAACACAGGAAGAACCTTGCCGCTCCCCGCTCCCCTTCAGGGGCTGCCCACTGGCGCCGGCCACAGCCCTGACTCAGCTCTGCTTAGGAGCCTCTCCAAACACTGACTCGACACTCTCCCTTCAGCCTCCCCTCCCACTCCGCCTCCCTGCTGCCTCCTCTGCAGACCAGGCTCTGGCTGCTCAGTGAACGCCCACTAGGCTCCACTGCCCCGTGTGCTCTGAATTCCGTTTCTCATCCAGGACCGCGTGGTGTGACGCTGCCTCCAGAGAGCCTTTTCTGAGCCTGGATTCCAACTCTGTGGCTGTGTTGTGAGCCCCCTCTTTGAGCTTCCTGCGCTGTCGCCTAAAACCAGGGTCTCCAAAGCGGGGCGATGCAGGGCCTTCCTTGGGGCAATTGCACAATTAATTAGCGCATTAATTTCTAAATTCCTACCTTTGTATGCTTGACAATATGCATAAAATATTAGCATACCACTGCACATATGTTAATTTTAGAAGAGGAAATAGAAATGTGTATGGGGGAGTATGGTCAAGAAATTTATAAGTGTTCATGGTCAAAAAAGGTTGGAGACCACGATAACATAATACTCCTCACACAGCCCTGTATGTGCTGCTTCTTGTCTGTCGCTTCCAAGACCCCTTTTAAAGGAAGTCATGAGGGAAGGAATACCAAAGGTGGTGTTACCCAAAGGTGGTACAGGAGCCGGTTTTAGATGGTACTTCAAAGAAGCACACTGATACCTCTTGAGAGCGCACTGCCCTTTTCAATTCTCTTCCATTCTTTCTCTTCCACGCAGGAGAAAAATCTCAGCTGGGTGTCAGTATGTTTCTAACACCTCCGGGTAATGCTTGCTAGCTTCCCTTTTCAACAGAGAGATCAGGCTTCAGGTTCAAGACCTTGGAGAGGGCTTCTCATCCAGTCAGAAGCCAATAAATCGGCCTTATTTTCATTTCCCCTTTCTATTTGTGACAAGTAATGTTGGTTTTTCTCTGCTAAGTTTGCAAAATTCATTAAAACAGATTTATCTAAAGAGTGAGTAAATTTTTAAAATACTAACTAAGTTAAAATATATGAGTAATTGAATATGGCAACTCACTTACGTTGGGGAAACACTAGAGACGATAATCAATGCCACCTTTGAAATACGCAGACTTTGCTAGATTTCTAGCTCTGGCAAGGACTAAACCTGTGGTCACTGGTGAGTTATTCTCTGAATCTGACTGTAAAATGAGATCAAAAATACTTAGCTTTCAGAGGTTTTTTGAAGATTACTATTAGTGTATTTGAAGACATGTCCCAATGCCTACCTGATTGGTAATAGAGAGACGTCTGTGCAAGGAACGAAGGGTGACGACAAATGAAATAAATCTGAATCAATGCATCAGTAAACCTGGCTCCCCCCTCACAGCCCCATCCCTCTTTGCTGGGATGAGTCAGGCCCTGCAGCGTCCCATTCTCTCTTTCACTCTCTCTTTCGCGTTCCAGACCCAGCTGACAATTACCCAGGAGACTTGGGAAAACTAATGACCCCTGCCTAGCCCCTTAACTCTCTCCTTTGGGGTGATGAGTGAGAGAGGAGAATGGAACGTGAGATCTGGACTTGTTTGTGGCTGCGCTGGAATCTTGTTAGAACTCTGCAGAACATGAGCGTCTCTAAATATAACTCCTGCCTGGGCAGTGGATGAGTTCCCCATACAAAGCAGTGCCTGAGACCAAAGGAGGTGACCACCATCTGGCCCAGGTCCTGTCTTATCTTTTCTCTAAGAAACATCATGTTCGTCATCCTGAAAACAAAGAGACACTTTGAAGGCATCGTGAACCAGGTCCTGAATGAGTGTTTCTGGAATCCACGCGTAGTCTCTGCAGATCTGATTTTAAAGGCCAACGGTCAGCCATGCCCCGGTCCAACACTCACAAACACAGCTGCTCCACTTACATTTCAAAATGAGAGCTATGTTTTTTAGAAGTCAAAGCACCTAAAATTTTTTCAACGACAAATAAACACATGAACCTTCCCTCTCCACATCTTTTCTCATTTTTCAGTAGTTTAGCCCAATCTTCTTTCCATGACGCTTGGGTCAGGAAAGGGTACAAGTGGAAGCTTCCAGACTTCTTAAGGCAGAGTTTCACTTCTGCTGGATTCTGTTAGTCAACACAAGTCAGAAGGACAGCTGACATTCAAGGGAAGAGGACACCTCCTCTTGACAGAACAAGTGGCATGTGTGCACAGGAATGGGGGGAATTGTTGGTACCTGTCCATGTAGACAGTCTAGTGCATGTGCACACACACACACACACACACACACACACACACACACACACAAAATCCAAGTCATGAAATGTAGGACTCACTCCTGCTAACACATGTCAAGATGAGCATCAGTCATCACTAATTTCTGCCATGGGATGCCCATGGAGTCTCCACTGGATCCCCAGGGGTGAAGCCCTCAGGTCCTTCCACTTTGTTTTCATCTTCATTTCCACCGGAGGGAAATGCGAGACAAAAGGGCTAGAGCTGCAAAAGACTACTGTGCTTTTGTGGGACCACTCTGGCGGGAGCTAACAGCTGTTTTAGACTATAAGGCAACGTTGTGAGGTGTCCTGTGATGACCCGCTCTCAGTCCCTCTTTTCCGGCCACTCAACCTTTGCCCAGACCATTCCTCATGCATGACTGACTTGCCTTGGGCACAAGACCATGTCTTCTCTCTTCTCTAATTAGCAGATCAAGGTCCACGTACTTCATGCCCCCTCAACATGATTCTCCTGATGAAAACAAGTCAAACAGTCTTGATTCTTCTTTATTCTGAGAGATGTTAGAGGATGGACTGGAGTTGGCTAGATGGTAGGGCAGACCGTGAAAGGAGAGGAGGCAGACTATATAAGTCAGCTCTAGAAGAGAGAATGGCTGCATGGTTGTCTGGCCTCACCTCAGAGAGAGACTTCCGTGGGGTTACGGGGTGAGATGAGATGGGCCTCATAAGGAAAAAGGATATGCACACATATCCTATCTGCAGAGGATAAATGTTGAAAAAGCATTTGAGAATAAGGTCACAACATAAAGGAAATGTTTACGTTTGGAGATTTATATTTGACTGAACTTGTTTCTGGCAAAGAAGATAAATACTAAAATGACTGTAACAAATTTCAGTGTCCTCAGTGATGGTTTTCCCTTATTACCATCCCAAGGCTGCTGCACCTGTCAGAAGGTAGCCAACTCTATTTAACCGAAGGGAGAGAATTTTCTGTTTAGGTCAATATATGCATAACTTCATTCACCAAATTTAAACAGAACCATTATTTTAAAAACACTGTACCTCAGAGAGTACAGTACATCTACACTTGCAGAAACCAGTATAAACTCCCAACCCTGGAAGCAGTTGTCATGAAGTGAAAAACCTCTCTTCAAAAATTAACTCTGATCAATGAAATCAAAAATTGTTTCTTTGAAAAGATCAACAAAATTTACATACCTTTAGCTAGACTAACCAAGAACAAAAGAGAGAAGTCTCAAATTACTAAAATCAAAAACAAAAGCACTGCCAACTTTACAGAAATAAAAGGGATTATAAGACAATACTATGAACAGTCACATGCCAATAAATAAAATAACCTAGATGAAATGAACACATTCCTGGAAACACACAAACTACCAAGACTCAAGAAGAAAAAGGAAGATACTGAGTCAGTAATTAAACAAAATAAACTTCCAACAAAGAAAACCCAGGAAAAGTGGCTTCATTAGTGAATTCTTCCAAATATTTAAAGAAGAATTAACACCAATCCTTCTCAAACTCTTCCAAAAAATAGAAAAAGAGGGAACGCTTTCTAACGCCAAATGAAATCACATGGAAAAAAATAAAGCTATACACCGGTATCACCTGCAAATACAGATGCAAAAATTCTCAACAAAATACTAGCAAACTGAGTCCAGCAGCATCATTAAAGGATTGTACATCAATACCAAGTGGTAGTTATCCAAGGAATGCAAGGTTGGTCAAAATAAATCAATGTAATATACTGTATTGATAGAATAAAGAGGAGAAAGCCACAAGATCATATTAATAAATGTGGAAAGAGAATTTGACAAACTCCAACATTTTTCATGATAAAAACACACAACAAACGAGGAATAGAAATGAAGTTCTTCAACCTGATAAACAGCATATATGAAACTAGTTACTCTAAGCATTTTTAAATAAAATGAAAAAAAAAAACAGACATCCTGACTTTCTTAATTGTATTTGAAATGACTACTTAATTGATGATAATAAATTTCTATAGATATATGGAGTTAAAAATTAACGATTTTGTAATTCCTAATGAAATTAAAAGAAAAAGAGCATATATGAAAAACTCACAGCTAACAATATACTCGATGGTGAAAGACTGGACACTTTCTAAGATTAGGAACAAGATAAAAGTGTCTATTCTCACCACTTCTCCTCAACATTGTACTGGAAGTTCTAGCCGGGGCAATCATAAGAATGAATGAATGAATAAATAAACAAATGGCATCCAAATGGAAACAAAGGAGTAGAACTATCTCTATTCACAGATGACATAATCTTATATACAGAAAAGCCTGAAGAATCCACAAAAATGCTATTAAAGCTAACAAACAAGCTCAGCAAAGTTGCAGATACCAGATCAGTATACAAAAAGCAGTTCCTTTCCTATACGTTAGCAATGACAAATCAGAAATGAAATTAAAAACCAATTCCATTTACCAGAGGATGAAAAAGAATACTTAGTAACAGATTTAACCAAGAAAGGGTAAGATTTGTACACTGAAAACTATAAAACTTTGCTAAGAGAAATTAAAGAAAACCTAAGTAAATGAAAAGACATGCTGTGATCATAGATAAAAAGCCTCAAATTGTTAAGATGGTAACAGTCCCAAATTAACCTACAGGTTCAGTACAACCCTATCAAAATTACAACAGCCTCTTTTTTTTTTTCCTTTTTTTTACAGAAATGGACAAGCTGATGCTAAAATTCATAAGGAAATGCAAAGGAACATGAATAGTCAAAATCTTGGAAAAGAAAAACAAAATTAGAAGACATACTTCTGATATCAAAACTTATTGAAAAATGATCAAAATCGAACTGTGTGATAGTGGCATAAAGACAGACATATAGATCAACGGAATACAACTGAGAGTACAAAAATAAACCTATACATCTGTGGTCAATTGATTTCCAACAAGCTTACCAACACCATCAGTGGGAAGGAATAGTCTTTTCCACTAATAGTGCTGGGGCAAGTGGATATCCAAGTGCAAAAGAATTAAGCTGGACCCCCCCTACCTTATACCATATACAGAAAATTATCTCAAAGTGGGTCAAAAATCTAAAGGTAAGAGCTAAAACTATAAGAAGGAAATATGGGAGTAAATCTCTATGACTTGCATTAGGCTATGGTTTCTTAAATATGAAACCAAAAGCACAAGCAACAAAAGAAAAAACTAGATAAACTGTATTTCATCAAAATTTTAAAATCTGTGCATCAGAGGATACCATTAAGAAAGTGAAAAAGGTAAGTGTTATGTACTGAATGTTTGTGTCTTCCCAAAATTCATATGTTGAAACCCAACCCACTAAAAGCTTAGGTATTTGGAGGTGGGGGTTTTGGGTAGTAATTAGGATTAGATGAGGTCATAAGGGTGGAGCCCTCATGAATGGGATTCGTGCCCTTTGAGGGTCGTAAGAGACCTTGCTTCCTCTGCTCTGTTCTCCATCATGGGAAGACACAATGAGAAGGTGGCAATCTGCAGTCTAGAAGAGGGTTTGCACCAGAACCCAAACATGCTGGCACCCTGATCTCAGAACTTCCAGCCTCTAGAGCTACACAATATAAATTTCTGTTGTTTTTAAACCACCCAGTTTGTGGTACTTTATTACAACAGCCTAAAACCAACTAAGACAACAACCTGGAGAACTATAGTAAATATCTGAAAATCACATATCTGACAAATGTCTAGAATTCAGAATCTATGAAGAAATCTTACAAGGCAATAAAATGACCAACCAGCCAATTAAAATATATGCAAAAAAACTGAGCAGACATTTCTCTAACGAAAATAAACCAATGCCCAAAAAACACATGAAAAGATGCTCAACATCACTACTCATTAGGAATACGTAAATCAAACCCATAATTTGATATCACTTCACACCTACTAGGATGGCGAAAATTTAAAAATAAGAAATACCAACGTTGGTGTAGGTACGGAGAAATTGGAAACCTCATTCATTGCTGATGGGAATATAACATGGTGTGAACACTGCAAAAAAACATTTTGGCAGTTCCTTAAAAACTTAAACATAGAATTACCATATGACCCAGCAATTTTACTCCTAGGTATATACCCAAAAGAAACAGAAACATATACCCACAGAAAAGCTTGTAGAAAAATGTCCAAAGCAGCATTATTCATAACACCCAACAAGTAGAAACAATCCAAGTGTCCATCAACTAAGGAACTGATAAATAAAAGGTGGTATATACAAACAGTGGAATATTATTCAGTCATAAAAGGGAATGGAATACTGATATATGCTACAGCATAGAAGAATCTTGAAAGCATTATGCTAGCTGAAAGAAGCCAAACACAAAAGGCCACAGAGCATACGAATCGATTTATAGTAAAGGCCCAGAACAGGCAACTCCATGGAGACATGAAGTCATATAGTAGTTGCCAGTGGATGGGGGGAGGGGGATGGGGAAAACTGGGAGGTAAGGGATTTCTTCTTGGGTGATGGAGACATTCTAGAATCAGCGGTGATGGTTGCACAACACTGTAAATATACTGCAAACCACTGGATTGTATACTTTAAGATGGCTAAAATGTTTTATTATAGAAATTATTTAGAAAGCAATAGTAAAAGAGAAACACAAATATCATATGATATCGCTTATATGTGGAATCTAGAAAAATGGTACAAATGAACTTATTTACAAAATAGAAATAGAGTCACAGATGTAGAAAACGAACTTATGGTTACCAAGGGGGAAAGGTGCGGGGGGAGGGATAAATTGGGAGATTGAGATTAACACACATACACTACTATATATAAAATAGTAAGATAATAAGCCAATAGGCAATAAGAACCTACTGTATAGCACAGGGAACTCTACTCAATACTTTGTAACGACCTATATGGGAAACAGATATAAAATGGAGTGGATATATGTATAACTGATTCACTTTGCTGTACAGCAGAAACTAACAAAACACTGTAAATCAACTATACTCCAAGAAAAACTAATCAAAGAAAAGAAAGAAAACAATAGTAAACTTTGATTTGGGAAGATGAACTGTCCCCTTTGCCACTTTGTTCTAGGTTATTCCTTTGCCTTAGCATCAGCTGCTCTACAACATCATTCTTGGCCAAGCCAGTTATTAAGACCCGCAGAAGGGGAGGTATACAGGTTTATATATGGTAGGTGCCCAGCCCAGGTCTAGTTCTTTCCTGGGTCATACCCTGCCTCATGAGTGACCTCCTTCCTCTTCCTAACACCTGTCCATCCCTCCATCAGCCAGGCCAGAGCTCTCTGCCTGAGCTGGCCCGGCTTGTGAGAAAGCCAGTTTGCAGGGGTACCAGTTCTCTATTGCCTTGGGCTGTTACTCTCCATCGCTCTCTGTATTTTTGCCTGTCTCTCGCTGCTCAACTGGAAGATGATACTCCAAAGAACACTTCCAACTAGCCCTTCTTAGAAATCATCACTTCCTGCCTCATCTCACCAAAGCTTTCCTTCCAATGTCATGTTCCTCTTCTGTTTCTTACTCTCCCATTATTCCCAAACCCCAGACTGCACTGACACGTGGCTGTCTTTCCAATCCGAAGCGAATGTTCCACTGACCCACGTTTACATACAACATGCCGTGAGTACAGTAAGTCCCCTACATACAAACATTTATGTTGCAAACTTTGAAAGATTTGAACGTCTGTTTGCATGCCCAATCACATAAGCTAATTCCCATGTCTGGCGCACATCGTCACGTGCATGCATCCTCTACAAGTGGTTGTGCTTTGGTGTACTTTACTGTACAGTACTGTATAGAGTACAGCATCTTTATTTCAAGCCCAGGATGTCTGGAAGCAAGCGTAAAAGCAGTGGTGATATAGCTGGTACTATACTGTACTTTTCAAGGTATTGTACTGTAAGATTAAAAATGTTCTCTTTATTTTTTATGCTTGTTTTTTATGGATTATTTCTGTGAGCAGTGTTATAAACCTATTACAGTATAGTACTATATAGCCGATTGTGTTAGTTGGGCACCTAGGTTAACTTTGTTGGACTTAAGAACAAACTGGGGGACTTCCCTGGTGGCACAGTGGTTAAGGATCCGCCTGCCAAAGCAGGGAACACGGGTTTGAGCCCTGGTCCAGGAAGATCCCACATGCCGTGGAGCAACTAAGCCTGGGCCCGCATGCCTAGAGCCCATGAGTCACAACTACTGAGCCCGTGTGCTGCAACTACAGAAGCCCGTGCGCCTAGAGCCCATGCTCCGCAACAAGAGAAGCCACCACAGTAAGAAGCCTGCACACCGCAAAGGGTAGCCCCCGCTCACCGCAACTAGAGAAAGCTCGCGTGCAGCAACAAAGACCCAACACAGCCAAAAATAAATAAATAAATAAAATTAAAACAAACAAACAAAAAAACAAATTGGACTTACGAACGTGCTCTTGGAATGCAACTTGTTCGTATGTGGGGGACTTACTGTACAGTATGTAAACATGTGAGCGCTGACTCTGTGTCAGGCACTCTTGGCTTCACAAGAGTGCTTCCTCGAATCTTCAGGGAAACAACACAAGGTGGATACCGCTGCCTCCACTTTCTAGCTAAGAACACGGAGGTCAGGGAAGAAAGCAACTTGCCCGTGGATATGGGGCTGGAAAGAGGCTCAGTAATCAACACTGGGGGTGCCTGACTCAGGAGCCGACGCTGTTTCCTCTACACTGACATCTCGTGTTTTAAACACTGAGACCATCATTAAGCACCCTCCTATAACGCCATTTCAGAACCCATTCCCTGGGGAATGGCTGTCAATAGGCAAGGGATTTCTTTTTGGGGTGACGAGAATGTACTGGAATTAGTGGCAATGATTACAGAATTCTGTGAATACACTAAAATCCAGCGAATCGCACATTTTAAACAGTGCATTTTATGGTATGTGAATTACACCTTTTTTTGTTTTTTGTTTTTAAAGAACCCGTTGGTATTGTTATCTCTAGCAGCTCAGCCCAGCCAGAGAGAAAATGTGAATAATTTATCACCTCTGATGGTTTCCCATCACACTCAGAAAACATCCGAATGACTTTCAGATGTTCGCAGAGGCTGTGGGGCTCCACCCCGACTGTCCACCACTCACCCTCCCGGAGCACATCTGCACGGGGCACCCTACCGCAGACACCCACACCTTCTCACCTCCCCCCACCAACCTCTCCAGAAGAACCGGATGATGATGTCCCTGGAAGTGGCCACGAGGAACCACGGATGGGAGGAACAAGCAGTCCACGTCCTCCCCTCCAGAGGAAGCATGATGAGATGGGCTCGGTGTGGCCCGGAGAAGGCAGGCGACTGAGCCCACCTGCCCGCTGGCAGTCAGGTCAAAGACACTGCCTTCCCTTCCCTTCTCACTCCCCCACTCCCCTTCCCAGGCCTTGTGGAATCACCTCCTAAACAGTTGTCTACACCCACACCCTCGTGTCAGAGTTTTCTCCTGGAGAAACCAACCTCAGACAAGGCTTTCACGGAGGTAGTCACCGCCCGTCTCTCTGACGCCACCTCCCACCACTTGCCTCTCACCCGCCTCTGTCGCTCCCACACTGAACTCTCTTCCCAGCACGCGAGGTTGACCCCCTGCAGGCCCTGTGCACTGGCGCTCGGGTCTTCCTGCCGGGAAGCATCTGCTCCTTGCCCAGGCATCCATAGCTTCTTTTCCTTTTGTGGTCACAGCTCAAATGTCCCCCCTAAGACAGATCTTCCTTGAACTCTAAAATCGACCCCAATGCCCCATCCCATGGCCGGTCACACCCCCCGTCTTTCACTCCAAGGCATCTGTACACAGAAGGAGGTGCTGGAAGCTGTGATTGCCCCTCTGGGTCCAGTCCACCTGCCTCACCCTCTTCTGTGTGCAGGGAGGCTGATCTTTATGGACAACAGTGGGCTCCAGGGACCTCAGGCTACAAATCGGTTTTGGCCACCAGATGTTCTCGCAGGCAGTCGGGGCGATGGGGGGGAAGGGTGTGGGTAGAGTATTGATTCCCGCCATGTGCTCCCTGCCAGGGTCCTTGGTTCACCCTGAACCTGCCCACACCTACATAAATAGTACTTTATGAAATTCTCCTGAATTATTCACTTTGTGCCATCTGTTTTGTGATGTCTGTGTCTTGATGTGTGTGTGTGTGTGTGTGTGTGTGTGTGTCCTGTTATACATTCTCTAAAATCATTTTAATCTAGCTCTCCCTATAGGAAAGTAAACCTCATGTGAGGAGACATCCTGCCTGCCTTTTCCATGACTGTATCTGACTGTGTCCTCAGCGCCTAAAACCGCACTCAGCATAAAACAGGTGCCGGTAAATATTTTTTGAATGTATACATTCCATTTATTTGCAGGTATTTTACCAAGGGAAGCCTACGTATTGCTGATGGATCAGGTCACCTACATTTCTTTAAGTAACTTGTTTCGGGTCCCAGGCAACAAGGTTCTCTGAGTTCATGCTTATTTTCCTTAACCCCTTTGGCTGGGGGAGCTGCAACACAGGGTTACAAATGAGTTATTCTCTGGAATGGATTTAGCTGTCCCCTTCTGTTACAGGTTAATAAAATCTAGGAAATCACTTCTGAACAGCCAGAAGTACATTGTGGGAAAACGAGGAGACAGTTAAGAAACAAGGATTTGAGTTTTCAACATTTATGTTTGCTTTCACTCCTAATAAATATTTAAGTAAAACTGAATTTAACTTAACTTGATGATGATTTAAGTTTAATAGTCATCTGTTTATAGCAGTACTTTCCGCAAATTTTCAATTAAGAATCTTTGGCTCTTAACTAAAATACATTAAAAAAAAAACAACAAACACCTTTCTCCTTCTACTATAAATGTATAACTCCACATTCACTTATGTAATTGTTGTATGAAATCAATTTCAGTTGTATTTCCTTTGTAGAAAAACAGATGGGAAAGGACTCATTTGCATTTGGAATTGACTTGATAAGGTTTACAGAAAAAATGACAAATTGCGATAGGCGGAATAACGCCCCCCGCCCCCCAAAATGTCCATGTCCTAATGCCTAGAACACGTGACTCTGTTACTGTACATAGGAAATGGGAATGAAGGCTGCAGATGGAATTAAGTTTGCTAATCAGCCAACTCTGGAACAGAAAGATTATCTCGGATTCTCCAGCTGGGCTCAGTATAACCACAAAGGACTTGCAAAGCGCAAGCAGGAAGCAGAATAGAGGGATGTTATGTAAGAAGGACGACGCTACCCACTGTTGCTGGCTTTGAAGATGGAGGAAGGGTCACAAGCCAAAGAATGCAGGCGGCCTCTAGAAGCTAGAAAAGGCAAGGAGATAGATTCTCCCCTAGAACTTCCAAAGGAACACAACCATGCTCACACTCAGATTTTAGCCTAGTGAGACCCATGTCGAACTTCTGACCTGCAGAACTGTAAGACAGCTAACCAGTGTTGTCTCAAGCCAAGTCAGTGGTAACGTGTTACTGCAACAACAGAAAACTAATGTAGAAACACAATCACGTTCTCCCTTTTAGAGGGGCAGCCATAGCATCTCTCTTCTACATGAGGTATTTTAATTTTTGTGGGAAATTTCAAATCTGCAAACGTAACTACAGAGTCATTTGGGTAGACTTTTGGCATTTTTTTTTTTTACAAGTCTATAATACATTCCAAGTATTCCCATCAAAATGGGAGGTTCCCTTAAATTAAACCGGGTTAATCTTTCAATTCCCAGCTCTTTTGCAATAAGCAAAGGAGAAAAAAAATATCCAAGTGCCCAACAGTGTGCTGAGTATTACAATAATGTAGATGTGCCGCTCTTGCTTTTCCCACCCAGCACAGTTGGCGCACCGCAGGACGAGGGGTTAATACCCGTGAAGAAGATCAGCCCTGCATTGTGAGAGAATTAGCAGCTCCCTAGAGCAGTGCGTTATTTTGAAAGCACATCTTCCTGCTTCTTGCTTTCCTCTTCCGTGGTGTGAAGGGAACCTGGGTTTCCTGACATGTTCCAGCTAGTTCAGACGCTCCCAGAGAGCCAAATGACTCAGTCCCTGAACCACTACCAATGTTTTCGGGATTGAATCCCGCTCTTATTTTCTAAGGAACAATGTTTAACTGGCCTCTGTGGCACTGTGTCAACTGACATCACCCTTTAATTGCAGATATGTCACGTCAGACTACCACCAATATTGAGGGAAGCAACCCAAGACGAGTTAAGCAACACGACGGAGGCTGTAAGTGTGTTTTCCATATTCCTGGTCAAGGGGAAGGTATGGGCCACGAGGATGTGTACAGTTCAAGCCCTCTCAAACTGACCGCAAAAATGCTCCAACAGGTCAAATCACATTTATCTATCAAGTGCAGGGCAAGCCAGTGTGACAGTCTCTCTGAAGGGTACATTATTCTGCCCCCATGTATTTTAAGTAACTCCCATGAATCAGGTAGTACGTGAAACACACCAAGCTCAGTTCACACCAGAAGCATTTTTATTTCCCCCTGTGATGGCTATTGTATATGCAATGAATTATGGGACTCAAAATAAGCTATTGCTTAGGGATTTTGAAAGTTAATATGTGCATGGAAGGTGATGAAATCATGAGCCCAGTGGCCTCTGAATTAGTAAGATCCTGTGAAGGAGATCTTACCCAAACTTGTTTTCAATACCAGATCAGGAGCGGATACAAAGAGAGCTGACCTGTGTATGGGTCCTTTATACAACTGTTCATCCACATGTGATCTCACACATAATCACTGGTTGGCTTCTAATAAGACCCTCAACGTCTCCTTGACATAAAAAACAAGAGCTGCCTTTACAGACTCGAGAAGGTAAAAGCCAGTGACCTCTTTCCTACCTGTGAGAACTGAGACTGAGGACTCGCTGGAGGACCCTCACGAAGGCTCTTTAGTATTCCTGGGGAATGAAGCTGATCCACTGCAGCAGGCTTGATGAAGGTCTAGAGAAGAAAGCACGATGAAAAAACCTTTCACAATGTTATGCAGGTCTTTGGGTTTTCCTGAAAAGACAATATAGCTCTCTGGGTGATGGCCGCAGGTTTCCCCTTTTGATGGGTACATATGTAGAAGAATACGGGGCAGCAGCCAGCTCTAAGCAGAAAACTAAGATGGGGAAACCAAGAAACCAGAGTTTACAAAAAGGATGACACGTAACTTGGGCTATGATTAGAATCAGACAGCAAGATGGCAGGCCAGGGATTATCTAGTTAAGAGGGTTCTTCAAGATGTGTACACTGTGTGCTGAACTATCAATAATTTCATACAGACTCTTTGCTATGGGATTTCTTTTCTCAGTCCTATTCTGATGCCCATGTGTGAGCCATGTGAATTTTAAGGGTGCTATGGATTGAGTGTCTATGCCCCCTTCCCTCTGCCCCCAAATATTCATACGTTGAAACCTTATCCCTAATGTGATAGTATCTGGTGGTGAGGCCTCTAGGAGGTGATTGGGTCATGAGGGTGGGGACCTCATGAAAGAGATTAGTGCCCTTTTAAAGAAGACCCCAGAGAGCTCCTTTGCCCCTTTCTGGTGAAAGCCAAGTAAGCAGGCTCTCATCAGACACCAAATCTGCTGCCTCCTTGATCTTGGACTTCTCACCTCCAGAACTGTAAGAAGTAACTGTTGTTCAGGCCACCCTATCCACGGTACTTTTGTTATAGCAGCCCCAGTGTACTAAGGCAAAGGGCATCGTCTTCTGTCCCTGGAATTTGACTGGAGAGCTCTCTCTGATTGCCTGGATGGCCTGCTCCAGTCAGGCTCTGCTCTGTTAATGAAAGACGAAGGGGGCCAGAAATAGATTAGGCATGGAGGGGGCAGGGACAACTGCCTGAATACAGTTGCAGAAGGAATAAGAGAACAGCAGGGATCACATAAAACATTCGCAACGGCAGCTTTAAAACAGACGAAGTTGGCTGTGTCAATGTCATTCTGTTTTCTGCTCACCACCTGGAGTAGGTACTTTCCTCATAGGTGAGACACTGACTAGGTACCTTGGACATCACATGCCAGGGAGCTTGCCATTCTCTGTCTCCAACAGATAAATCACGGTCCTTTCATTGTAATAACACTCAGTTCCTGGCAAAGTACCAGGCACTTTCCATGTATTATTTCATGACTTCTCTGTCATGTTCTTTAAAAGAAGTCCCCAAAAAGTCCGAGGAATTTGGCCAACAACGTCTTGGATGTCCTGACGTTGTCTCTGTCTGCAAACGTACTGGATTAAGGCTAACGTGTATATTGTTTAAGCTAAGGGTGGATTTGAAAAAGAGCTGGATATTCTAATGCCTGTGTTCAATACTTTGCCACTTAAGCTGACTGCAGATTCTCAGGCCAAAAGTAGATATCAAGGCTGACAGAACGCTCTCCACACAGTTCAAGTAAACTGGTGAAAAGAGAAATAATCATAATCCTTCCCAATTCAGTTGCGTTTAGTTTCATATAATCTTACTATCTCCCTTAAGCTTAGGCACGTTGCAGAGAGTTTTCAAAGTGTGGTCCTTGTGGAACTTACCAGGTCAAGGCCTTTGTGAGGTGAGGCTTCACGAATCTAAACTGCTAGCAACACCCCCAGGAACACCCACTCGCAGGACAGTTTTAAAACCACTGTCTTAAACTTGGGCATCCAGGGTCGCTCCCTCCCCACTCCCTCCCTTTGTTTCTCCTTCTCTCTCTCCTGTTCTCTTCCTGTCCCATGGCTGTCGATTCTTTCGTGCTTTCATCTTTCTTCTTTTCTCCCATATTTTTCTGCCAAAGTTTACTTTTGTCCACGTGCCAGTGAGAATGGAGATACGGACAATTAAATCAAATGTAGGTAGGTAAGTAGGTAGGTTTAATTAAACGAAGAAAAAAGAAAGAATTCTTCAGACTTTTTCTCACGGAGAATAAGACATTTCTTTAGAAAACTTCCTTGGCAAGTAGGGGGGGATACAAGCTGAGGACCTCAGGGACCTGATTTGAACAGCAACGCTCTGCAGGGGGCAGAGAGAGGAATGTGTTTATTGCTTCTCAGCAGAGAAGGGGAGATAAGGGAGGATGAGGGGCAGGGAGGAGGAAGAGAACCAGTAAGATGGGGGAAGGGAGCTCACAAACCACAACGTGGCCACTCCCAGCACTTGCCCCAAGTGTAAATAAAATATACCCAAGTGCTCACGGAATCCATGTTAGTGGAGTTTTTCAGTCAACAATGAAAGCTGAATTCTGCATCTAGGTTGATCCCTGAGAGAACCAGAGAATCTAGGAAACCACGGAGGAGCACAAGGCGATACACCCCGGGAACTCAAGACACTTCTGGAAATCTTCGGGAGGGCTTGAGATTGCCGGGCACAAGCCATGAACTTGGAGTCTGAACTGAGTTTAAAGGTCTCTTAGGAAGACAGTAACCGTGTGAGTTATCAGATCAGGTCACTTTTGAGAGTTAAAGGGAGCACCTGAAAGATGTAGGGACAGGAGGCATATACCAGGGAAATGATCACCCCACCTAAAGAGGGTTCAGATATCTTGAATTCATGGGCAAGAGAGGACACATTGTGGAGCTCGCTCAGAAGGTTTCCCCTAAACTACACTCAGGCTGTTAGGGGGCAGAGGAGAAGGGAAAGAAATGTGACAGCAGCTGGAGGAGAAGCTCAGGAAATGAATTACAGACGCCTTTATGTCTGTGAGAAGATCAATTCCGGTGACCTTAGGTAACAGATGATGGTAGATTCAGTTTTATAGTAGATTCAGATAAATAACCAACACTGGTAAAAGAAATTTAAAAAAGAAATAAAGGAAAGAAGGCAGGCAGGAAAAAAGATGGAAGGGAGGAAGGGAGAGCAGGAGGGAGAGAGGGAGGGAGGGAGGAACGGGGAGAGGGAGGGAGGGAGGGAGGAAGTTAGTTTGAAGCTGTCTGTTCCACTAAGCGGCCTTTCTTAACGACTGATGGTAGAATTCAAAACACTGCCTTGAGCGATGCTTCACCGAACCTAGGGGTGGCTGACAAACAACGCCTGACTGCATGGCAGGCAACGTGGTGTCATGGAAAGCCTGCGCCCTGAAATCACAGAGGCCTGCCCTGCAGTCCCAGGGAAGCAAGATGAGGGCAAACCAGACTGGGCTGCACGGAAAAAGAGTCTCTCAGGGAGAGCTACGCTTTCCAATAATACCCTCTCCCTTTGTTTTCTATGACGCATCCATTAAAAAATCCAAAAAACCAAAACCAACTGTCTATTTACACTGTTACTGCATCTTGTAAAGATAATTGACAATATCAAAAATGTCCAAGACGTCCTTGGGATGGCTTGCCTTCCACTGTAAGTGACATGGCACGTATAGATCTCAGTGTGCGGGCTGCAGTAGTTCCCAAGAAGTAGACAGTTATCCCCAAAGTGGCTGAAACTGAATCATGGCTTGTCCTTGTTGGTATCAGTGTGTTTCTGGTAAAGGGTATGAAACAGAAGACGACGGCTTAGCGCGTGTTCATCTTGTCTTGAGGGAGTCCCTGTGAAAACAGAACCTGGGGGAAGGCCACCCTAGACCATTATGCTGATAACCTATGAAAACACCTCTTGACTATTCAATGGCTCAGGCTTGGGGAATTGTCTGGTTGTCGGACAACTGCATCCTGATCACCTGTCTGGGGTTATGTGCGTGGGGGGTGGAAGGATGGGGATGAAGATGTGTACTCTTGAAGAGAATGGAGATCCCCATCGTCCACCACCTGGGATGCGGTCAACACTAGGACAGAGTTGGAAGGCTGGTCTTAAGCCTGGGTACATGGCAGGCGCTTTCTTTCCTCTGGGTCCCACGGGTAGTCAGGCATGGACCCTGGGACTGAGCCACTTGTGAGGTCGTTCCCTGGAGGGAGGAGCTGCCCTCCCGGCAGACAGAGGTGTGGGTGCATAAGGCCAGGCAGCACTGCGGAGGCCCCTGGAGGAAGGGGCTGCGCCTGGGGCTCTAAGTACTGTCACATCCAATTGCAATTAATCAATTCATTTTTGGTTCCTTTACAGCCAAAACCACAGTCAAATCTTCCCCAAAACAAAACAAAGCGAGAGCAAGCAACAGCGACGATGGTAACGGAGGTCTCACTATGCGGAGAGGGGAGGGGGGCAGGACCCCTGAACTTGACCCCAGAGGTCAGCCTAGTGTGTCTTATCAGCATCTACCTGAGGAGGGTGAGCTGAGCTCTGGGGAAGCATAAGAGAAAGAAGCCTTAGGCGTGGCCAAGGCAGATGCTGGAGGCTTGGGTACCACCCCCTCCTGATACGCTGAAGAAGAGAGGGACCTGGCCTGGGGGCCGGGGGAGGGGTGCAGCCAGCAGGGGAGGTCCACCCGTGTCCACCCAGTGGCTCAGTGACCTCCTCCAGACCTCTAAGTTAGTGAAGCTAAGGCAACAGACACATCACAACAACGATGATGCTATCAAACAAATGATACCGTACCAGTAAGACCGTGACTGCTCTCTTAAAACACCCCTGAAAGTCGAGCTGGTCCTCAAATCTTGAAAGACTATAAAATGCTTCTCCCCCTCCCCTCTGTCATCCTTCCGAGTTGACTGTTCCCTGCGAATGAGTCATTCCAGTAGAAATGTTAATGTATCTGACATGTGCCAACATCACCCTGAGAAAAGCTGCTGGATGGTTTTACTGGCACACGTGGCACGAAGCGCTGAAGATGCGTGTGTCTGCCTTGGCCTGACACTAACGCGGCACGTTCAAAGCTAATCACTCGTGGGAGCCTGACGTCAGTCCAGTGAAGGAGGCTTGCTCACCACCTACGTTCCTGTCTCTCTTCCTTTTAGCAAAAAGTGTGCTCTTGAGCGAGTTGGCCTTCTTTCTTTCTAAACCAGAAATTTGTATGGAGACTGTACTGCATGTAGATACTGGCAGTATGAAAATAAAGCATCTGGAACAACATGCAAAATTGGTAGTACAGAGATGACACACAATAATATATGTGAGGGGCTTCCCTGGTGGCGCAGTGGTTGAGAGTCCGCCTGCCGGTAATCGTGGCTTTCTGATTTTTCAGTTTGCCCTTATGTAACAAGTACAAAAATGACATATAATGGCTTCGGTCATATGTGGGTATTGCTCATATATTAACTTTCCGTGAGACCCATTCTCTGGGGATGCTGACCCCTGAAAACCGTATTTCCCAGATTCCCCTGGGAACTGGCTTCTGGTTACTTTCGGTCACAAGAGGCACTGGTTGGAGTCTGGAAGCAGGAGATGAAGGGTAGCCAGGGTATTTCCTGCCCTCTCTCTGTGTCACCCTCAGCGTCTCCAGCTAAACTTGTCTCTCCTTCATGGTTCCAGCCCCACCCAGGAAGCCTCCACTATCCAGGCTGTTGTCACCCAGCTCCGGCTTTTGAGTTTGGATAAGACCGCTTCCTTCTTTCGTCTCTCTAGCCCCAAGGGCAGTAGGAGACCCCAGCCGTCGCCCATCTCCGGTTGTCTCCGCAGACCCTGCTTGCCTTTTGGCAACACCTTCATACCCTGTAATACAAGGTCCCACATTGAATTTTTGCCATTGAGCTCCCAGCTCTGACTCTTCTTTCTGACTGGAGTGTGACTGATCCAGAACATTCTGAAGGGTAACGTAAAAGTGGGACTGGAATTTCAGCCTGCTGTTGTCTGACCTGTGCCTTTTCAGTTCGTTTCCTGTCGGTCCAAAGAACATTCTGAAAATCATAGATGTTGTTCCGTTCAAACTTTCAGGGTATGCAGTTTTTAATAGTATTGTTGGCATATGATTCTCCCTATGAACAAAAACCAAATAAGACCCTGAGGGATTTACAGTCTGGAGGTTGTGGGTAGTTGAGGAGAAGTTTCCAAGACGATTCTGGACTTGGGTGGGGAGAAGTTTGTCCAAATCAAAAAAGACGGCACATCTTGGTGGAATAATCAGCTTCTCTCTCCGACGGCCATGTGCGCTCCATCCAGCTGAGCTATTTTGTGTCTCCTTTCACAAGACCAGCTCTGTGTCACTCCCGATTCACACGGGAGCTTGGCAAGATGCTTGTCTTACGGGTTCCCTTGTCCCTGAGACTTGTTACTTTTGAGAGAGAAGTTGGTCCCAGTCTGGAGGACTTCGCTAAGGGGAAGGTGAGGCCTGGCTTTTCTGGAACTTCAAGACAAGTTGTATCAAGGGGGAAACGGCTCCCAGGTCCAGGTGTGATCACACCGTGAGCACTGACGCACACAGGTGGTCTGCAGCTCTCGGAGGTGTGGTGAAGTCAAAACAAAGCAAGGCTCCACGGTGGAGACCTGAGTTTCCCAGGTGCTCACAGGAGCACATCCACAATGAGGCCACCTAAAACTTGGCCAAGAAAATCAGTGATGGGCGTACCTCATAAAACACTTAGGTTCGGGCTCACTTCAATTAAGCCTCTCAGAGCCTCAGGTGTTTGTCCAAAGCTTACCTGAGCCTGAACTCTGGGAACCAAGGGCGTTTGTTGAGACCTGCATGAACACGCTTGCCCACGAAAAGTCTGGTAACAAGAAGCCCTCACCCCCATCTCCACCCCAGTCCAAAAAGATCCCAGCCGACGACTACGAGAAGTAGCTTCCAAACACTTCTAAACTCTGAAAAGTTTGGATTTCACTTTAACCAGAGATGCCAAGTATCTGCTTTTTATTCGGGGGTGGGGTAGGGGGTGAGATCTCAAAAATTATCTTTCTGTCCCAGATGATGTTGTCACATAACATGGAATCAGAATGTCTCCATTAGACAAATAATCAGCGAAGGGCACCGCACAAAATGTGGTTCTTCCTTTTCTAATCTGGGTTGAAAACTGTGGACTGGATTGAGTTAGATTTGGGGGTCAGTTCAGGCCAAATGGAGGTGGCTTCCTCTCACTTCCTATAGTCGTTAGAAGTCTTTATCTGATATATTTAATGACAACAATAACTGACATTAATGGAACTCGTACTCTACACCGGCCTTGTGCTGAGCATTTTATAAGGGATTCTCTCATTTCATCCTCAAGGCTACTCTGTGGGCTGGGTGCTGACTGTCTACACTGCATAGACAAGAGAGAGAAGCTGTGGGAAGTTACATTACTTGTCTGAATTCACCGGTATTAAGTGGCAGGAATTGAACTCGTGTCTCTCCAGGCACAGAGCCCAAGCTCCTAAGCATTTTGCTGGATAAATCTCGACTGAGATGGTTTTCATAAGCAAGAACAAAGCTAACATCTGAATAAATGAAGCTGGTTCTGTTCATAAGAAGATGGGCATGAAACTGCTTTGAGAGTGGCAAAGCCTCACAGAGAGGTTAAGGTTTAATTATTACAAAGAAAGAAATTCTATGGTGTGGGAGGAACAGCAGAAAAGGGAGAGTGGGGAAGATACTGATGATGAAATAAAAAGAACCGTACCTTGGAAATGTATCAGTGTAATGATTCTGAATTTGTAAAACTTAAGTATTCAAGGATTGGAGGGGAGGAATATGGAGAAAAGGGGGAAAAGATTAATTTGTGGGGAGGTGTGAAAACAGGGACAGTTCTTTCTTTAATTTAGATTTCCATTAGATCATTTGTGCATATTAAAAAGACCCTATGAGTTCACAACGAGAACTGGGCAGTCAGGACTATTGTGTGGTTAACCACAGCCCTGCAGACACAGTCTTGGCACGTCAAGGTTCTGTCACTGAACAGTATTTGGAGGGAGCTCAGATTCTACATGGCAAATGTCTGTATTCTTTCGTAAGGCCACACTCTGAGATGTCGCCCTTATGAGAAGGAAAACCCTAGACTGGAAGAGGAGGAAGGAAGCAAACTTTGTGCCGTGACTTTAAAAAGGCTACAGGCTCCTCTGCGAGTTCTTAGAAATGCGAGTTGCGATGGATCTCACACCTGAATGTGGGTAAGAATCACCTGGTGACCCTTTAGGACTGCAGGTTCTTCAGATTCAGTCCTAGACACTGTGACTTAGAAGTCCAGTGAGGCCAGGGAATCTGTAACCCGTACCCCATTTTAACAAACCCTTCAGGTGGTAGGGATGTCAGCGGCCGGCAGACCACAACGGGACAGAGGAATTCACAGCTCAAAGGAGAGGACTTTATGCCCTGATTTTCACGAATGTGGGAACTGGTATTTGTTGTACGTCAGTATTACTGAGTTCATTCTTAGAAAACCAGATTTTCACGTTGGTGCACAATGTGAATTTGGGGAAAGCCATATGCTTAGCTCTATGTGAGACCTTTTCTATATAGTCTCATTTCACATACAGAATAACCTTGGAAGATTAGGATTATTTTTCAGGTAAGGGAACTACAGATCAAGAAGGTTTAAGTATCTTGAGTGAGGTCATACAGCTAAGAAGTGTGGAGTCAGGATTCTAAATCAATATGTATTTGAGACCTTTTCTGTATACCATGTACCTTCTAAACCTGTCTTCAGGTGAAACTTATGATGCATCTACTGTGATTGGACAATAGTTATTCAGTGGAAAAGGTGGACATTATAAATGGAATGACCAAATTCACAGAGCCAATGCCAGGCTTTAGTGCACACTGGCCTTACCCAGGGAATTTCAGTCCTGAGGGTTGAGTCTTTTCTTAATGGAGTCCCATGGTTCAAAGCATCTGCTCTAGGGTCATCAAAGGAACCTTTCTACTGATGGAGTGCCTCTTACTACCCTTCCCCATGTGGGACTCAGTCAATGGCTACCGCTAATCAGCTGCCATGACAGAGGATAAGCTCAGTACATCCTGTAACCTGGTTTGATTTTGTCATGGTCATGAAAACGGCGGGGGCAGGGGCGAGCGAGCATAACCTTCTCTGCAATTCCAACTTTTCTCCTTTATATGTTAATAATATTCCATTGTTATGATTATCGAAAGAGCACATCAACTTTTTCAGTGAATAGTTATTGAATTCTGTCTAAGGCTGTGTGCCAGGGAGGGAAGGGGATTTAGATTCCTGAACAAGACAAAGCCCTGCCCTTGGGAAGCTTATATGCTAGAGGACAGAGCACCAGTGACACACAGAAAATAAACAACTGAATACATAGGATGTCAGTGAACACCGGTGTGGAGAAGAATAACGCAGAGTAAGAAAGATAAGGAAGGGAGAGTGGTCTATATTGTACGTATTAACACATACGAAAGTAGATACTTTTGAAAACTCTGAACACTAGGAAAGCATTATAAAACATCATCCAGAATCCTCCTCCTGATAGATAGAACCACTGCTAACAGTTTGGTCTGTTTTCTTTCGGACCTTTTTCTCTCTTGAGTTGTGATCATATCCTATCAGCTTTCTTGGTGTAACCTGCATTTTTTTACTTAACAGGCCATAATCATTCTTCCATGTCATTAACATGATTTCATAGTTAAAGGTTTGCTAAGTGCCACTGCGGGAATGCGCTACCATTGATTTAGCTATTTCCTCTGTTGTTGGTCATGTAGATTAGTTCCCATTTTTCCCCATTACAAACATCACACTGATGCTCTTTCTTAGATAAATCGTTGTGTGGATATCTAAGTATTTTTTCAGAATGAATTTGTGTCTTTGAGTCAGTTTTCTGAGGCTCTTGATGGAGGTTGCCAAACTGCCCCCCAGAAGCAGGGGGGACTCGGCCATCTTATCGCAGTGTGTAGCAAAGCCTTCCCTAAGCTCTCTCAAGAGTTCTGTTCTGGGCCTGCATTTAATCTGCCCCAGTCTTGATTGAGGGTCTAGTCCTCCCAGGTCTGAGGATACAATACTCCTGTGCCACTCCCCAGTGTGACACTCGAAAGGACCCTTCCCATCTGCACGGTGGAGAAGAACGCCTCTGACCACATGGGCGCCTTCGCCAGGATCTGAAGAGGTGACCTTCCTCCCTTCCCCCAGTCTTTGCTCGAGTGAGTCTAAATCTATTCCTGGCCTCTCAGGCCCCCCACTCCAGGATGCGGTAATCACAGCACTAACCTGTGTTCACATATCCCATTATCGAGCAGAAATCCCCCTGTGCATCGACATAGCCTGGCTGCTTCCTAATGGCCCCAGCTCCCAACTTCTAATGGTCCCATCCTCATGTCTCACAGGAGCCAGCTCTTTTTGTTAGTGTTTTAAGATTCCTGGTCCAGATGAAATTTCCCCCATGATGTTCATCGGGCCAAATTGAAGGTGATGCAGGCAGTGAGACAGAGAGACGGGTGTGTCTGTGTCAACAGGACAGAGGAACGTCCAGGGCTATCCATCTTCCATCTCCTCCAGTGACATCTCACCGCCCCCTCCTTGTCTGCAATGTGGGGATGAGAGACGACATCCCTAATAGTTAGCGCCATGCCACAGAGACAGGGTGGGTGCGGGTACTCTGCTCAGAGCCCTCCCTTCCAGCCCTGACAGCACGAGAAGATGTTGCTTCTTTCTTTGTGGGTCAAACCCCTTCAGAGTGTGGCCCTTCCCCCTTTGCAGTTCACCACATGGGAGATGTAATCTTTGGAGGAGATGTTACCAAGGGCAACAGGGACTCTACGCATGTTGATCCTTCCTGGGGTCTGAGCTGTTTGTGCTATGCCTTAAGAAAGAAGCCCTTACCCACACTTGACCTCAACTGCGGCTTCCTCAAAATAAATAAAATGCTTTGCTGATGTAGAAATCATGCTCAGCAGTGATTACAAAGCACACTGCTAGCACAAAAATAATGACTGTTTTAAAAAAGGAAAATATTATAAGCACTGGACGATGCCAGCACCTCCATTTTTTTTTTTTTTTTTTTCATTCCTATGAAGCCACCTGGGGATCAAGTTTTCCATTTCTCCCTTCCTTGATTAAGGTGAGAGATTACTCATGGGCTTCCACAGCCAGCTGCTAAGTACACGGGTTTAAGGCTAGGCACCTATTTCTGGGAAGAGAGGTGGGGGAGTAAAAGAAAAAAAAAGTTCTTCAGTTACAAATTCAAGAAGTTATCTCTGAACTGGGATTTAATTGTTAAGCAGTAATTAAATTATGAAAACAAAGAAGTCTTCTTTCCAAATCCCCAAAGGATTCCTGGGGAGCAGACTGCAGCCTCTCTGTGTGACAACAGCACATGCCAACGGCAGGACGTTCCCCATAGGTACAGGTGCACCCAACTGCCTCCTGGAGCTGCTGCTCACCTTCTCCCAGGTGCCTCTAGCGTTCCCACCTCGCTCAGGTTTGAGGTAAAAGTCACTCATTAGCTCAGCAAATATGACGGGGCTCCCCCTTGGTTCCAGGGATTCTGCTGGCACCGGGGGTTCAGAAGTGAGCCAACTACAGAAAGTTCCTCCCTTCACAGAGCTTTCATTCTAGTGGAGTGAAGGCAGTTCAGCCACTGGGAAGGAAGGAAACAAACGCAGTAACTTCAGGGCACGTGTGGCGTCTGCAGGAAATTTAAAACAGCAGGTGATGGATTGAACGCTAGCGGTGTGAGCAGCTGATGGAGAGTGCTTCCCGCTGCTCCGTCCCCTATTTCATTCTCAGGAGCCAGAGGAATTGTCTGAAGAGGAAACCCGATCCTGCGTAATCATGGGAATTTGACATTTCATTCCTCGTCCTTTCAACATTGTCTTTTTCCATCTACCAGACTGTAAGTGTCCTGAAAGCAAGGATAGGACTGCTTTGCCAACTTCATCCCCGCAGTGTCACATATAGTAGAAGCTCAGTAAATATGTGTGGAGCGGATGGATGGACGAATGGATGAAGAAGGAGGGCTCTACTTGAGGAGGCTTCCGAGACTGATACTTAGGAGAGGCTCAAGCTACTTCATATCCATCAGGGAAGCACCCAACTGGAGGGGCAACAAGAAGCACAGTACGGGATCCTGTGGGCTTGGGAAGCCGACTCCAGGTGTCTGAAAATAGCACCTCCGTGGCCCTTCACCACCAACCCGCGCACAAAGCCTGGAAAGGTGACCTCAGAGACTCACTTTGGTGGTATTAGGTCTAGAAGGGTTTCCACAGGGAGACCACTGAGAAGTAGGGTTGACTCAATTCCTTAACATCATAACTCAAACTCCTAAGAAGGTAGGAGAGACTGTGGGGAGCGATGGGGGTGTAGCCCCTCAAGGGCTCTGAGACACGTAGATTAGGACCTCTATGAAGGTATCCTGGGTTCTTCCTTTACTGGCAGGGCTTCTATCACCTCCAGTACACCTGATTGCTATTTATGCCCACCAGCTTGGTTCAAACCTTTAATGAATGTCTTTGCTCAGAGGTCTTGAGGCTGAAGGTTTTTTTTTTTTTTTTTGAATCATCAAAGCCCTGAAAGTCAACCTGGCTTCATCAAAAAGGCAGTGAATTCCCTGTTAAAGGAAAGACTGAGGTCTTGTCTGGACATGTCAGGGGTGTTAACACAGGTTTCCCCCGCTAAGAAGCAATTACCTTTCTCCCTAACTGCGAAAACCCTCTTCACATTTCTTCCAGTTAGCGAAAACAGGTACCAATGCAGGTCATCACAAAGAGAACTTGCAAAACGTGCAGGGTATCTGCAGATCAAACACCGGATAAGAATTGAAAAACAAATTGCTCTGAACTGCTGTCCAAACCTGACCTTTTGTGAGCCTGTGACATAAAACACTCATTCTGTGAACCGTCAAAGGGGACTTTATCCTATTCCGTATTCATGTCACACACTGGAAGTCAGGACCCAAGGGTTTTCTGGGCCTTGTTTTTCTCATCTGCAAAAAGGGGTTGAACAGTTCTATCTCTCAGTGTGGTTGGAAGGGTTCCCAGGTGTCACACTTAGGGAGCACCAGGCTTCCACTCAGCACTTCATAAACCATGGAGGCATTTGAGGGTGAACTCTCTCAGTTCTGGGGCACTGAAAGTTTAACACTTCTTAATAATACTAATTACACTGGGCCAAGGCAGAAATCGAATACTCCAGTGTTCCTGCTCCCCGATTATGGAAGCAGTAAAAAAAAAAAAGTGTCAATTTTATCCCTTTGGTGACCTGTACACCCACCTAGCAAGACCAGGCCTAAACATGCGGTCCCGATTTCTTGTCTTAGGTGAAAGACTCATGTTCTTAGAGAAGCTGATTTTTACCAGTCTCAATAAAAAAGTAATTTCCCATCCATGGAGAACGGATTGGACTGCAAGAAGCCCTGCTAAATGTTCTGAGCAGATACGTGGATATCAGACCCAACAGAGGACATGTGCCTGTGCTGGTTCTTCTTCCTATCATACACTCACCCCAGCCTCTACACTATGTCCATCCATGAAACCTCAGCTCAAATATCACCTCCTCCAGGAAGCCTGTCTTGATTGCTATAAATGACTTTTAAGTTCCTTTATACTCTGTGATGGTGTCATGTATGTATGTCTCTCTTGTAACATGGAGAGCAGTTTAAGCTTGGGCTTGTGATGGGGTTTGGGTAATAGATTTTTCTCACTTGACTGCAAGCATTGGGGTGGGAGTCCCCAGTGCCCACCACAGAGGCAGAGTACCCTATAATGAAATGCTTGTGGAAGGAGAAAGGACATCTGTGTGGCTCTTGGCTATAAAGAACACTGAAAGCAGGAGACACAGCATTGTGTGGGTAGGTGTCTCACTGCCCTGCAAGGCTTGGGAAGGAGCAGAGGTTGCAACCAGAGGGATTTAGGTTAGTGTTCAGGAAGAAAGCAGCTTTGCAAACATTCTTTCAAATTCCAGGCTGCCTAAAGAGTTAAGAGTGGGATACCAGGGAAAACAGTCAGCAACTATATCAGCCTCTACAAACACAACAATCTGCTTTGCCCCAATCCTGATTTTTATTTTCCGTAGGTTTTAGAAGATAAACTTTATGGTGAAAGATTATGAGCAGGGTTTCGGCTAGGCTTCTTAAGCTAGGGGGATTTAAGGAAGGAGACAGTACTATCTTTCTGGGACCCAGGGAATCTCTGGGGACGCGTGGAGCTGGAAAGGCTCTCAGCAGCTGGGTAACCCTGGGTACGGAAGTTCAGACACATCTCCTTTAAGTCATCAGAAGAGAAACACCCCTTGGCTTCTGCTGGGTGAGGGAAAGGGGGGAGCACGACCAGATCCTCCCCCCCTGGAAAGGGCAGAGGGAAGGCTAGTCCGGGCCTTTCTGCTCAGCCTATTAGGCAACAGCAGACTGAGTACAGACATGCTTCGCTGCAGTGCCAGGCTCAAAACAAGGGCTAGGGTGGTAGGTAGCCTTCTGCCAGGTAGAAACCAGCCTTTTGCCAGCAGACACTCCTCCACCAGATAGTCCTGCTCCCAGCTATGCGGCCACTTCCCAGGCAGTTTCCAAACAAAAAACAGGACTAAGTTCATTTCTCACTGACTTTTTTTTTTCTCTCCTGCATTCCTGATCCCTACCTTTTGCTGTTGTTTTAAATTCCTAATTTATAGGCCATGGAGTTCTTGGCGAACAGAGACGCTAGCTAGGGAGCACACAGAGGAGGGGAAGTCTCCACTCCAGCCCTGGGTCCGCCACTGTGTTACTGTGTGACCTTGGCCAGAGGCACTGCGTCTCTGGGCTCACCGTGCTCACCTGTGAGTTGGGGTAATTCTGCCTGCCGTATTGACCACGCCAGCCAACGGTGAAGCCGTAACAAGGAGAACTGGAAGGAAGCCCCTTGAAAACACAGAAAAAAAGAAACTTTGTAGGACAAAGAAACACATTTTGTTACCTATGCTGAACTGGGGGGTTCTCCACAAAATTGGGAAATAGTGACTCCCAGCACGCAGGTGGGTTTATGTCAAGTGCAGCCGTGTGTTAGAGCAACGCTTTTACAGGCTGGTTCTACCTGGCGGGGGCCGGGGCATGGACTCAACTGAGACGCATGCCTAGATGGGGGACCCGGGATCCCCCATACCTCAGGGGCTATCTTAGAGTTCTGCAACAACACAGAAAGTGGGTAGAACCAAGGTTTCTGGAGCCAGAGACACACTCGGCTTCGAGTCCTGCTTTTGCCTGGCCACCTGGAGCAAAGTGCCTCAGTGCTCGGTGCCTCAGTTTACCCATCTATAACAAGATTTAAATAGGATGAAGCATGGCAAATTGCTTCAGAGCAAAAGCACAGCGTCTAATACAGAATAATAAATACAGTTGTTCAGTACAGTGTCTGGTACAGCAAGTGATAGTTATTATTTTACTACTGATGTTATTATTAATCCAAAGTACCGAGTGCGGCCTACGCCTCAATTCTCCTTCCCTCTTACCCAGGAAATCTCCCTCCTGAAAAACTTCGAAACTGAGGCCCTGCTTTGCAGCAAGAAAACTGTGCTCCTCAAGGCCAAATGCTCCAAAACCAGTGTCTGTGTGGAGACCGGGGTGGGGGGGGACTTTCGGGGGGGGGTGCAATTTACCTTTTGGAAGTGACCCAGAGGCCTGTTAGAGACAGGGGGGAAAAGGAGGGAGGCGAGAGAAGCTGCCGGCGCTCTCGCGCAAGTTCACTGAGTTGATAAAGTTATTAAAACATAAAACACGCACAGGCTCCAGGAGGGAAAAATAAATAAATACAATAAAACAGCCCGCGCGTCCAACCCTGTTCCCCCAGGCGGTGTAAAGGCTGGAGGGCGAGGGAGCCCGAGGAACAAGTCGGTCAGGTGAACCAACCTCCCGGGGCGCGGCGCAGGGAGGCGTCCGCCCCGCCCAGGCTCGCCCACAACTCAGTGCCGGCCCCTCCTTTAAAATTAAAAAAAAAAAAAAAAGAAAGAAAGAAAGAAAGAAAAAAATGCCCCGGCGAGAGGCCCGCTCCTGCCGAGTCCCCGGGGCTCCCGCGGCCATCCCGGGAAAGAGCAGAGCGAGAACGCCCCTCGCGCGCCATTGGTCCACCCGCGTAGCAACAGCTGCGCGCCGGCCAATGGGAGCCGCGGAGCCGTCGGCTGCGGTCCAAGAACCTGGCTGCCAGAAAGTTCTCCGTCCCAGCCAAGAAAATAAACCCAGGCACTCTTCAGATTCCAGCGCTAACTTTTCTTTCTTTCTCTTCCTCCCCTCCCCCTTTCCCCGTACAACTTGTCTTCACTCTTTAGTTGATGCCTGCCTGAGCCCCCAAACTCCGACGCGTTTTCGAAGGTCATCCCTTCCCACCCCCAAGGGAGAAACCTCATTAGAGGTAAAAGAAAGGACATTGAAAACGGTGTGTCAGGCTTTCAAATCCCACTCGGTCCTCATCACCAGCGACCCCTGGCAAACCTCAATTACAATAGCTTCATTTTTAATAGTGTGGTTTTTCTTTGGACAGATCTGCAAGTTCTGTGCCCCAAAGAAGGGCCCTTTGAACACCTACTGTGTGCCAGGCTTTGTCCTCGCAGTTTTATACGTCTTGCTGCATTTAATCCTCCTTGTAATTCTGGGAAATGACTCACCCTGTCTCCATTTAATAGATGGGATGTTGACGTTCAAAACGAGGAATGGAAGTGTCCAAGGAGACACCGTTGGTATGTGGTCTAGCAGGATTCAAACCCAGGCCAGCCTCTTTCCAAAGACCACTCCGTTTCTGTGATGTCACACACCTCCACGAGCCCATTTCAGTGTAAGATATCCTAAAGAAACGGTGCAGGGTATGAGAACCTGATCCAGACCCGCTGGTTTGTTAATAAGCCAGAGTGTGACTTGCACAATCGCATGTGGTCTTGACAGTGAGAAGGTCTCATCTCACACTTGGTTTCAGGCTCTGCTGGTGCTGTTTTGAAATTCTTAAGTTTTGAAGACTGGGCCTGCGAATTAGGTAGCCAGCCCTGCATCCAGGGATAAGAAGCTTCCAGGACGGTTCAGTGAAGACAGCTTATTTCAGTGTCCCAGAGGGATCTCTCAAGTAATGGAGGAGGCTTGTAAGTCTCTCTCTCTCTCTCTCACTCTCTCACACACACACACACACACACACACACACACACACACTTACACTTCTGCACACACCCCACAGATCAGTCAGTTTTATTACACTGTAACTGTAATTTGAATCCCCAGTCTATTCAATGGGAGTGTATATATTTATGGCTGTGTTTAGGTGTGTGTGTGCGTGCGCCCGCGTGTGCTAGCTGGGAGAGGGAATAGGGGATTGGGGAATTTACGACACACAGACACAGCCCTGATTATTGACTCTATTCTTTCCCTTTGGAGACATTACAAGGGATTTGAACCAGGCCCTGCTTTTATGAAATACATACTTGGGAGGTTTCGGAAAGGCCATAAACGCTGGTCTGTGTGGGGCTGAGGTTGGGGTGGTGCCAGCTCTTCTGGGACGAGACAGGCCTTGAATACACTATCCACTGGGCCTGGCGGAAAACCCACGTAGTCCTGCATCTGTTTTACCCCCAAATCCAAGGCTTCTTTCCTGGCAAAGAGAGGCCTGGTTTTTATTCTCCCGATTGTGCTGGTTTTACTCTCTGAGTTAGGAGATTATCAGTGAATCACTGATGGTGTGAAAGTCTGGATGCATCCCTGACACTTATTGTGCCAACCAATATGTAAATTGTGTGCGGTCCGGGTTGCAAGGGGCTGCGAGATGGTGGATAACTTTGGAACCCTTTGTTTTGTGGTTAAGGGAACTGAGGCCCAGGGAAGGAAGCCCAGTTGTGCAGCCTAAACAGCTGGGTTATAGAGGTCTTTGGGTTAGAGTCCACTTCTCCTGACTTCCATTCCAGGCCTCTTTCTTGCTTTCATTTCTGCATGAGCAGAAAAATGCCATAAAGCATTACATAATCAGTTCATGTGGGGAAAGGTTAATTTAATGAATAGCAATATGGGGTCAAAGGGGAGGGTCACTAACATTTATTAGTGCTTGGAACTTGCCCCTGCTTTGCCTACATGGTCTCACCTAATTGAATCTTGAGGACAACACTGAGAGAACATAGGTAATATTATTTTTATTTAACAGATGGGAAAAGTGAGGCACAGACTCATGGCATAACTTGTGTAGGGTCCCATACCTTATAAATGGATTAGCTGAGATATGAACTCAGTTCTTCTTCATCCCTGAATAGCAGAATTAAATTATTCAGATCATTATGGCTCCATGGTGCTTCATTTTAATGACCATATAAACCAGAGAAATGAGTCTATACCTGCCAAACATAAGTTGTCTGTGGTGGTCAACATAAACTAACTTTGGGCTATTAATTACTCTTAATTCAGTTTCGTCTTAATTTTGGGTGGGCTTTCTGGTGATGCTGTGCCCCATTCACTTTGAAACTACAGACCCACTAAAGATCCCAGTCCAGCCAAAGTATGTCTAATGATTTTCTTGGTGGGTGTTTCAGGAAAAAAAAAAAAAAAAAATATATATATATATATATATATATATATATATATATATATATATATACACATACACACACATATATTAGCAAATGGCTTCACTCATTAAATCATTTGGTTCTAGGTGAAACTGGCAAATACTGGCAGCCATCTTAATGACCAAGGCTTCCCCCCAGCTTCTGCTCACCAAGTAACAGTGACTCAGTGGATACAAAACTTACAACTATGAAAACAACACGTGTGACTGGGTAGACATAAATCAATAGAACTGTAGGGCCCCACAAAAGATATATCTGATCCCTAACCCCCAGAATCTGTGAAGGTGACTTTATTTGGAAAAAAGGTCTTTGCAGATATAAATAAGTTAAGGACCTCAAGATGAGATGGTCCTGGGTTTAGGGTGGACCCTACATCCAATGATAGGTGTCCTTATAAGAGAAGAGGATGCATAGAGTGAAGATGGCGATGTGAAGATGGGGCACAACCTAAGTGTCCATCGACAGGTGAATGGATGAAGAAGATGTGGTACATATACACAGTGGAATAGTACTCAGCCATAACGAAGAAGGAAATAATGCCATTCGCAGCAACATGGGTGGACCTAGAGATTATCACACTAAGTGAAGTCAGACAGAGAAAGACAAATACCATATATCACTAGTATGTGGAATCTAAAAAAGTGATACAAATGTACTTATTTACAAAACAGAAAGAGACTCACAGAGGTAGAAAACAAACTTGTGGTTACCAAAGGGGAAAGCGGGGAGGGAAAAATTGGGAATTTGGGATTAATAGATGTACATGACTATACAGAAAACAGATAAACCACAAGGACCTACTGTAGCACAGGGAACTACATTCAATACCTTGTGATAATCTATAATGAAAGAGAATCTGAAAAAGAATATATATGCCTATGTGTATGTATGTATAACTGAATCACTTTGCTGTACAAACATTGTAAATCAACTATACTTCAATTAAAAAAAAAAAGATGGAGGCAAAGATTGGGGTGATGCATCCCCAAACCAAGGAACACCAGGGACTGCTGGCAGCCACCAGAGGCTAGGAGAAAAGCAGGGAACACGGATCCTCCAAAAGCAGGCTACCCTGCCCACACCTCAATTTCAGACTGCTGGTCTGCAGAACTGTGAAAGAGTAAATTTCTGTTGTTTTAGGCAAAACTAGTTTGTGGCAATCTGTTATCAAAGACGTAAGAAACTAATACAAGTACTAAATTATTTTACCATATTTTAAAAAGGAAAGAAACACAGCATTAAAATAGCATTAAAAGAACTCCAAGCTAAAACCGTCTACCTAGAAATGTATTGGAAGAAATGATAAAAATGAGATTTGCGTATCTGTATATCAGTAAATAGCTCATGAGGTTCAATCAATCAATACTTAGGTATATAATTCAGAGAGACTGTCTTGATTGGATTAGCTGTTCAATGATGAACTGAACGTTGAAGTGACTTGTTGATCTGGTCTATATCCTGTATGTGTCTAAGAGAGAAGCGGGTGTTTTCTGGAAGTTTAACGTCTTTGTGTAAAGAAGGGGTCCCACTTCCGCCTTGGGTATAGAAAACTCTTCACCCACCCTAACAACAAGAAAAATCCAGGTGAACTATTCTTTCTTTCTTTCTTTTTTTTTTTTTTTAAGTGATTTCGATGTGTTTAGTAAATCCTAGCATCCTTGGATCTGAGGCAAAGTTGCGCATGGCAAAGTATTAAATTAAGGAATTTCTTTTTTTTTTTTAACATCTTTATTGGAGTATAATTGCTTTACAATGGTGTGTTAGTTTCTGCTTTATAACAAAGTGAATCAGTTATACATATACATGTGTTCCCATATCTCTTCTCTCTTGCGTCTCCCCCCCTCCCACCCTCCCTAGCCCACCCCTCTAGGTGGTCACAAAGGATGGAGCTGATCTCCCTGTGCTATGTGGCTGCTTCCCACTAGCTATCTGTTTTACATTTGGTAGTGTATATATGTCCATGCCACTCTCTCACTTTGTCACAGCTTACCCTTCCCCCTCCCCATATCCTCAAGTCCATTCTCTAGTAGGTCTGCATCTTTATTCCCATCTTGCCCCTAGGTTCTTCTGACCATTTTCTTCTCTTTTTTTTAGATTCCATATATATGTGTTAGCATATGGTATCTGTTTTTCCCTTTCTGACTTACTTCACTCCGTATGACAGACTCTAGGTCCATCCACGTCACTACAAATATCTCAATTTCGTTTCTTCTTATGGCTGAGTAATATTCCATTGTATATACGTGCCACATCTTCTTTATCCATTCATCTGTCGATGGACACTTAGGGTGCTTCCATGTCCTGGCTATTGTAAATAGAGCTGCAATGAACATTGTGGTACATGACTCTTTTTGAATTATGGTTTTCTCAGGGTATATGCCCAGTAGTGGGATTGCTGGGTCATATGGTAGTTCTATTTGTAGTTTTTTAAGGAACCTCCATACTGTTCTCCATAGTGGCTGTATCAATTTACTGTTCTTGAACCTGTGAAAGAGCTGAAGTTACAGGGCCACCAAGTAGCCCAATTTCCAAGTAAAGACAGGCCTCTCCAAGGGGGCTGGGAGCACAGTTTTCCACATGGCAGGCCGTGGGAAGAAGCAACACCAGAAGGTACCTTAAAATTTTAAATAAATTGCCAAAGACTGAGCCTAGGCCAGCATGAGAATATGGGACCAGTAGGAGCCACAGACACACTGGGAGCTCTCACTCACTGGCAGGATTTCCAGATTGGTCCACCAGATGCTCACAAGAAAGGCTGGGGACCAGCAGTAGACCAGAGTGAGCCTGCTTACGTGATGCAGGCCTGGGAGAGAGAAATCACGGCCACCGCGGGGAGGCAGGAAGCCCCATCTGAATGAACCCTTTCCCCCTACTGAACAAAATCCTTAAGCTACCTGGAGAGGCAGAGCAAACCCTGTAACATCCAGGGCACAGGTAAAGACTCATTGAGGCTCAGAGAAGGATAAAATATAAAATCCCTCTGTATCCGGGGAGGGCGATGAAAGAGTTCATAACCAACAGAGACCTACTGTTGGGAGAAGGGCGGTAAACAGCTGTTCCACAGGACCCATCACAGATGCAATGCAGAGGTTGGCTGCCACGGAGAAGAGGCACAGAAACGGGCAGAAAACCCACCTTTGAGGCCCAGGTATGCAGACCTACCTTAGAGAAGAATTGGAAGTTTACTGTTGTAAGATTCTTTCATTATACAGGTAGGGTTAAAGTGGTATTTGTAGGTTGACTGCAATAATTTAAAAATATATGCAGGAAACCCTAAAGCAGCTACTAAAAATAGCTAAAGAAACAGGTATAAATAACAAGTCAGAACTGAGGATAGTCTTTTCAACAAATGGTAATTGGACACTATATGCAAAATGAATGAACACTGGTTTATAACTTGTACCATATACAAATATTAAGTCTAAATGGATCACAGACCTAAATGTAAAACATGGGAAGAAAGGATAGAAGAAAACCTTGGGATCGGAGGAAATCTTGACTTGGGCAAAGATTTCTTTGATACAACACAACAAATACAATCCTTTCTTTTTAAGTTGCTAAGTTGGACCTCATCAAAATTAAAAATGTCTACCCTTCAGGAGACACAGTTAAAATGAATAAACCAGCTGAAAGCTGTGAGAAAATATTTGCAAAATAAATGCCTGATGAAGGATTACTATCGAAGAACACTCAAAACTCCATAATAAGAAAGCAACCTAACAAAGAAATGGGGAAAATATCTTGAGACCCTTCACCAAGGAAGATAGAGATGATAAATAAATACATGAAACAATGCTTAACATTATCCGTCATTAGAAAAGGGAATCCAACTTAAAACCACAATGAGACACCATTACCTATTAGAATGGCTAAAATAACTTAAAAAATCAAAGTGGCAACAGCTAGTGCCGAAAAGAGTAAGAACAATTGGAATTCTCACACACTGCTCACGGAAATGCAAAATGGTACAGCCATTTTGCAAAGTAGCTGGACACGTTCTAATAAATTTAAACATACACTTACATATTACTCAGTAATTCCATCCCTGGACATTTACCCAAGAAGAATGAAAATATATTTTCACACAGAAAGCTGAATACAAATGTTTACGATGGATTTATTCATAATCACCAAAACCCAGAAAAAAACAGACTACTCAAATGTCATTCAACTGGCGGATGGATGAACAAATGATGGTATAGCCATATAGTGAAATACACCTGGGCAAAACAAAAAACAAAACAAAACACTTCTGATACGTGCAACAACGTGGATTAGTCCAAAATGCACCGTTAAAAAAAAAAAAAAAAAAAAAAGCACTGTTAAGTGAAGGAGGCCAGACTCAAAAGTAAACCAACTGTATGATTCCAATCATGTGACATTACGGAAAGGAAAAAAAAAAAACAAAACCCAAAACTATAGGTACAGACACGATATTAGTGAATGCCAGAAGCTGAAGGTACAAAGTGGGCAGAGGGAAGTTTTGGGGGTGATAGAAATAGTCTATATTGTGAATATAAAGGTGGCTACACCACTGTCACATTTGTCAAAGGTCACATAATGGAACACAAAAGGTTAGTTTTGTTGTTGATAAGTTATAGTGCCACAAACCTGACTGTAAAAGAAAAAAGAAACTTTGTGATTAGGAAATGTGGATCCCGGGGCAGACACCATTGCTCGTTGGGCTCTGGGAAGAATGGTGAGTATGTCCCATCACAATTATATCTGAATTGGTAAGAAAGAAAAACCTACTTAATCTAGAAAATAATAAAGAAATATACAGAAACACATAGAAGGTGTAAAGAATTAAGGAATAACGAACGAACCTATGGGTAGAACAGATACCTCGGCCTCATGAGAATGAGGAATCAGGAGCAGAAAGAAAGCTTTCAGGATCTAAGGATATCTTTCTTCTTCTCTCTCTCTCTTTTTTATGACTACTTCTTTCTCTCAGTGGGTCTGTTGCCTCCTTCCCCCAGCTTCACATGTAATGGAATAGACATGACTATCCCATCTCAAATTTACTTTATATTTTCTTACAAAGGACACCACCTGCAACCCACTGATTCCCTTTCCAATATCCCAGGTGAGAGGATGTGATTGGTCCAACTTAATTAGGTGTTTGCCACCGGACCATTCAACTGTACACAGGGGACTGACCCGTCGTATGAGAAATTGATGCACGTTTCAGAAACTGTGCTTGATCTGGTCCCCAGACTGTAGCCCGATATTTCCAAAAATCTCTCCATGATGATAAGAATCACCTGGGGCACTTCCACACGGTCCCTAAAGTCCCAGAGCAGACCTGCTGAATCACAATCTTGACAGTGGTACTCAAACTTGGCCGCACGCAGGACCACTCAGGGAGCTTTAAAGCCACTGATGACTGGGATCCTACACCCCGAGCTTGGTCTGGGAGACAGCTTGGTCATCAGCAGTTTTAAAAGCTCCCCTGTTGAATCTAGTATGCAGCTGAGGTTGAGCTCCACAGGAAGGACTTGGGAAGCTGTGTGTTCAGTGTGCATTCCAGGTGATTCTTACAATCAGAGGAGTTTGAAAACACTCCTACAAGTTAGGGATAAGGGAGCAAGTTCTCGGATGGGTTCTTTAAGAAGAGGATGTGGGAAGAGAAGCCAGTGCTAGCCTAGAGGTCACGTAATCCAGTCTCACCTGGCATAACGTGAGCGTTTTTCTAGGAAATGGAATGTTGAGTGGTGGGTTGAAGAGAGAAAGAAATAGCCAGAACCCTGGAACCGCTTACAGTTAGTTCTGTCATTACTTGCTGCAACCGTTCCTTCATCCTCCCATTCCATAGTTACTGGTCATCTATTATAGACTGGGGACCACACTAGCAGAGGGACTTGGGCCCCAGGAGTGAATAATAAGATAGATACGTTGGGATCCTGTAATATTTAAAATGCCTTCGGCAGGCTTAAATGACCAAGGAAAGTCTTGACTGAATCAATACAAGATAAACAGGATAGTATATTTGCATCCGACCCTTTTCATACTGCTTCTTTCCGAGAGAAAGCTTGCATATAATGGCAGCAAAATCAGTTGACATCCTGATTTGGAAACACTTAGCTACCCTTGTCAACAATGAGTCCCATGCTATTTTTAGCATCTTACAAGAATTAAAACAAACAAACAAACAAGCAAAATTTCTACACAACGGGGCAATTTTCCAGAGGGAAAATTATAGCTTTCTGACCAAATTTTATGCATGGATTTCTAACTGTTAACCAATGGCTGCAGAAAGACACAAATTCCAAAGTCACCTCTGGGCAAGGAGAAGTTGCCTGGATTTGGAAGGAGGCTTTCCACTCTAGTTCCAGGAAAGAGCAGTGCTTTCCTACCTTCCTTGGACCCTACTCTCCCTCTTTCCTCAGAAGGAGGCTCAGTGTTCATCCTCCAGGCCTCCCATCACTAAGTCACGTTCAACTACAGCACGTCCTGAGCTCTGACCCTTTCGAGTGGTGCTTTTGTACTGGGAAGTCGTAAAAACTAGGGACCACTTTTCCAAATCAAGCTTCCCTTTGGCAGATCATTCCTGAGCTCCCGGTCTTACTCCAGATGCGTGCAATTTAATTTTCTCCCTCGCCATCATCCGAATCCAAACGTTAACAATTTCACAGCCTGCCAAACTGTGTTTTATCACAAGAGTGTTGCTGGATCAGGATTGTGCAGACTAGAAAGAGGACAGGGGAGGGAAGCTCCCACTTTGGGGCAAGCCAAGTGCCAGGGGTCTTGCAAACTTGCATCTCTTCATCTCTAAACCTCCCACTGCCCTGTGAGCTTGTATTTTGCCCCATTTTATAGATGCAGAAATGGGATCTTATAGAGTTTTAATCTCGGCCTTGGGAGAGCACTGGATATCAGGAGGTGGCTAACGTAGTAATTCTTTTTACTTGCATTGATAAGAGGATTATTGGGCCTCACTTTCTGTTTGTGTGATTTGGTGCGGGGGGAGGGAGACAGGAGGAGGAGACAAAATCTAAGCATTTTCTTGAATATAAACCACACCAAAGCTCCTATCAGTCCCCTGACGCCTCTGCTGTCTGGAATGGCTCAGGGTGGGGCACACATAAGACTCCTTCCACAGCAGAGCTTTGCCTGCCTTTTGCATAAGTGTCTTATAGGAACCAATCTGCCTGCTCTATGTCTTGGAAAGATTAAGCAGGTGTGAACAAGCCTGGTGGCTCCAGGACGTACTAGGTGCTCAGACCTGAATGACATTGAACGTCTCCAACAGACTTGGGCGTTTCTGCAATGCCCTGTTCGTGAGGGCCTCTGTGCCATTCGGGGGTGTTCAATTCAGTAAGCATTGTTCCAATTCCCAAAGGCATGACCTGTATCTAGGGAGATTCAGAGGGAGAGGGTGACCACTATTTTTGTTCGGTGGAGGGAGCATTTCCAACCCGGGAGCTGTATTTTAGGGCGTGTGTGTACGGGGAGGTGTGAGGACCAAAAAGCCTCATCATATTCAACCACATTATTAGAAATTATCTCATTTCTCACTGGCCTCCTCCCCTTCCCAGAAGAACAGTTGTTCCAGCAGTGTCTTTAAAAGGAAACCGTTTGATGTGGAGAGAGGTGGGTATGAATGATATATTTTTAAGTTTCCACTCCAGTGTTTTCCAAAGTTGCTGTCATGAACACTGATTTATCTGATATCAGTAATCAAGTATAATACATATATCTGCATTCACTTATATGACATTTATTAATATATATATTTATGATGCAATGAATTTAGTCCTTTTTAAAGACAAAAGATAAATTATAATTGAGATTCAGCAAGATAAATTATAATTTGCAAAATATTTATAATAATAAATTGAACTCTGGCACCCCGTGACCTTGCAAACGTCCTCATTTCTCTCTTCCCCTCTCCTTTTTCCCCATCTCTCCCCAAAGCAGTGCCCCCCCAACCCGGCCTCGACTGGAAGAACCAGTTTTCTCCCCTGCTTGCCTTTACCCTAACACCATAAACTGAAGACAAAACTCATGCCCCAGGACAGGGTGCTGTGGTCCGTTTTCCACTACTTTCTTCTGATACGGTCTTGTTGATTTTGGATTCTGTCCCCCCAAAACACCAAGAGCACACTTTCTAGGTATGGAACAAAATAAGTGTTTTGTCTTTTTTTTTTTTTTAATTCCTGCACTCAGCAGAATCTTGCTGAGTGTGTGGGATCCACCGACTCAGTGGTGCAAGATTTGATTGGAAGCAGCTGACGAGCCCCAGCCATCTGGTAAGTGCGCTCACCAAAGAGGCTGTCCCTTGCGGTTGCTTAAGAAAAACATTTGTAGTCTCTGGGTCACAACTGCTTCCCCTTTGTTCTCCCAAATGCTGAACTGAGGCTGGCTTTTCCCCAGCGGCCCGGGATGAGGCAGCTAAAGAGAGGGCTGCGGGCTCACGGGAGGGACCCCAGGTCTGTGTACCAGTGACCCCATATGTGAGCACCGTCCTTCTAGACCCTTCCCCTTGGTTCTCGTGGAGATCTACATCTCCCTCCTGCCCGTCACCGCTTATTCTCTTGGTTCCTCTTATAGATCACAGCTTCGGTGTTACCCGGTAGCAGGGCATCTCCCCGACTTCTCCAGGGGTGTTACCCAGTAGCAGGGCATCTCCCCGACTTCTCCAGGGGACTAAGTTTTCTGAAGGTGGGGGCTTACTCAAAACACAGAGCCTGGCAAGAACAACCAACTAATAAATATTTGTACCATACTTCAATGCATAAGCGAGCATGGCCTCTTTCCTCAGCGTCTCCCCGACTCAGCTCTGGAGTAGAGAGGCCAGATTTGTCCTGGGGACTTCCAATATCAGAGGCACCCTAAGGCTACGGATCTTCCTACTGGCCAGATGGGTTCCAGGATAGACTACAGACTAGGTAGTGGACATGCAGAAGACCATCGTCGTGAACACTCATCTTACTAGATTTGCCTGACTGTGGTCCCCCTGAATCTGGGTACAGAGTGGGAGCTTGCCATGGAGTCAGTAAGGCATGCCTCTGTTTGTTACGCGCACTTTAAAATGTACTGAAAACTTATTGCTATCATCATAGACTCTAAGAACAGTTTTAGATTTATAGAAAAATTGAGCAGATAGTACCGGATTCCCAGATTATCCTTCCCATGCCCCCCTGCATGCAGTTTCCTTTATGATCAATGTCACATGTGAGGATAACACATTTGTTTCAATCAACGAACCAGTATGTATACATTAGTATTAATTAAAGTCCGTGATTTATTTGGATTTTGTTCTAGTCTTCACCTAATTTTTTTTATGTTCCGGGATATGCCATCTAGGATCCCACATCACGTGTAATCGTCGTGTCTCTTTGGGCTCCTCTTGGCTGTGAGGATTTCTCAGACTTTCTTTGGTTTCGATAACCTGGACAGTTTAGAGGAGGACCGCTCAGGCATCTTACAGAATGGTCCTCGGCTGGCATCTGTCTGGTCTTCCTCATGGTCCTACTGGTTTACGGATTTTGCAGAGGACGACCACAGAGGTAAAGGGCCACTGTCGTCACATCTTACTGCACCGGAGGATCACATGCTGTCACAAGGGTGACCACTGTTGATGTTGACCTGGGTGGCTTGGCCAAAGGAGTCTCTGTCAGCTTTCTCCACCAGTTACTCTTGTCGCCCCCTTTCCATATATACCCTTGGAAGACAGTCGCTATGGCACGTGTATTTTTGTTCTCCAGCGTGAGTGTGGTGATGTACTTTCTCGAGGTGTATATTGCAGTGGTTTTATGTGATACTATGTGTATATTTCGATATACAGAGAATGGCTTCTCTGGATAACTTTGGTACCCTGTAAATCTCATAAAACACAAAGACTTATGAGCGAGATTATTTGTGTGTGTGTGTATGTTAAGAGGTCAGAACTCCATGCCAGAAAAACTTACTAGCTTCGTTTCTGAAATATTTTTTAAAAAGGTGTTGTCACCTTGTAAAGGCCTATTTCTTTCAGAAAAAGACAATATTTAAGCTAAGAAAAAGCTGGCTGAGTTGGCATGAGTGATGTAATAATGATAGGAACCACTGACATTTATCAGGTAATTAGTAGGACCAGTCCTGTACCCAAAATTTTACATACATCTTATTCGAGTTCATATCGACATTTGAGACAGCTGTGTGGCCTTGGGTAATTTACCTGACCTCTGCATTCCTTCTTTCCCGCATCTATGATATGGAGAAATGCCTATGTCATCAACTAGAATGTGGAAAGCATGAGATCATATGTGAGGGGGCCTCAGAGAGCTTAATAACTTGCCCATGATCACTCAGCTAATAAATGGCAGAGCCATGGCTCAAATCCATGTGCAAATCATGCCAGATCCACTTTGTGACCACTACACTATATGCTGTGTGTCTTCCCAGGTAAGGTGTCATCTGGTTTGAATTATTCTGGAAGATGGAGGATGGCAGACGTGCCGTTTCCCATTTTCTCTGTTGCCACCTAATTTTCAGGTAGGGTGAACTAGAGCATTAGGAGCCTCTGGTGAGTAGGTTTTTCATGAGCTTTCCTTCCTCTCTCTTCCCGGAGGAACATTCTAGAACATTTCAAGACCGTGGCAGTAAAATGGTTTTGTTTTCTTCCCTCCTAAAAGCTGGATGAACGGAGCATTGTTAGAGGATGCTCAGTCATCTCTTTTCTTTTTCCTGCTTGATGAGCTGTTTGGTCAACCTTCAAGGGACCCACCACCCCTGCATGGATGGTGTGCTTCTATCCAGACTTCACTTTTAGGAACTGCAACCACTGAGCGTGAACCTGAGTAGATGTACTCTGAGATGAAAATGATCAAGAAAAAAATCCAAGCTCCCACCACTCCTGCCTGCTTGTGGAGTTATCATGGTGACTTATTTTAATTCCACCAAACTCCCTAGAGCTGGGGGAGAAACTCATTCTTTCTCTTCTGCTGCTCAGAAACACGCCATAGACTTTTGGAAGCCATAGTATAAGAAAGGCATCGTGAGCGACTGGTTGAAAAAAGGAAGAATGAAAAAGTTTAAGCTTTGGGCTAAAAAGAAAGAAGAGTGATTAGAGAAGAACAAAATTTCCCCCAAGAAGTGGGACTCTCTTCTCTTTTTTGGATGATCTCAAGGTGGCTTGAGTTGTAAATATGAACTGGATTTAACTGCCCTCCTGAGTGGCCTTGGAACTCAAGACCAGAACTGGTCAAAGACTTTTATTTCCCCCAACCACAGGGAGGAAAATGAAGGCATGTCACTAGCAGCTTAATCAGCAGGCGAAGTCCAGCCTTTTATTCTTTGTATACCGCAGTCAACAGAAAGTTACTGCTTAATTAACCCCTCTGAATGAATACCTGATAATTAATAAACCCATGAAGTATACCCTAAGGCTTTAAGTTGAAGAAGGCTCCTCTCTTCAAGTGGAAAAGAGAGAGAGAGAGAGAAAAAAAAAAAACAACATGCTGAACTAATGGGAAAAAATTCCGGTAGAAGGCAAAGCAATTAGGATTAGTGAATTCCATTTCATTTAAAGTTCCAAGATATAGAAGCCATTTATCTAACAAATTAATAATGGGAGTGACTTGCCTAATATAGTAACAAGTCCTTCTATTTTATTAGTGGAAATCCAAACTGAGTAATTTAATGATAGATAAGCTTCCATATATATAATTTTTTAAAATTTTTTATTTCCATAGATATAATTTTTTGTGATGCTTTTTTAAAAAATGTCACTGCATGCAGATGGTTTTAGATTTCTGGGTCCCCTCCAAATGGGTCCCCTCTCCAGTTTGGAATGGTACATTTACTATTACGGCTCTGGAGAAAATCAATATTCTTTTAGGGTTTTCTTTCATTTTAAAGAGCTTTACCATCTGGCTAATGGTGCCACCATAAGAGAAGAGAAGGGTTGATAAGGTGGTTCGTGGTTCACAGATATTAGGAAATTTGCCGTGGACTCTACAAATGCGGACGACTGTGCGTCTGCTGAACGGACTATGGGGGAGCCACGTGTAAGGGCAGAAGGGAAGGCACTCACTCAGGGCCACTAAGCTATATTTGCTCTCTAACTTGAGAGTAACTAGGAGATACGTCCTCAAAGTGTTTATGATAGTGACGTGAGGACACAGAGCCACTGTGCTCAAGTGTCTCATGTGGAGCCTCTGGGATTTTGCTTGGGCCCAACGCAGGTGACTAGGCCCTGAGAACACTAACCCTCTGACCCTCCCTCTGTCTGAGGAGGGGCTCATCACCCGTCCTATAGCTACTTACTGAGTCCCTGCTATACGCCAGGTATTTAGATAAGAGTTCTTCCAAACTTTATAAACAGCTCATGCGGCTCAATGTCAAAAAAACAACCCAATCAATCAAAAAATGGGCAGAAGACCTAAAGAGACATTTCTCCAAAGAGACAGACAGATGGCCAAGAGGCACATAAAAAGATGCTCAACATCACTAATCGTTAGAGAAATGCAAATCAACACTACAATGAGATATCACCTCACACCAGTCAGAATGGCCATCCTCAAAAAGTCTACAAACAATAAATGCTGGAGAGGGGGTGGAGAAAAGGGAACCCTCTTGCACTGTTGGTGGGAATGTAAACTGATACAGCTGCTATGGAGAACAGCATGGAGGTTCCTTAAAAAACTAAAAATAGAGTCACCACATGACCCAGCAATTCTACTCGTACGCATATATCTGGAGAAAAACATGGTTCGAAAGGATACGTGCACCCCAATGTTCATAGCAGCACTGTTTACAGTAGCCAAGGCATGGAAGTAACCTAAATGTTTATTGACAGAGGAATGGATAAAGAAGATGTGGTACATATAAGCAATGGAATATTACTCAGCCATAAAAATGAAGGAAATAATGCCATTTGCAGCAACATGGATGGACCTTGAGATTATCATACTAAGTGAAGTAAGTCAGAGAAAGACAAATAGCATATGATATTGCTTATATGAAGAATCTAAAAAAAATGATACAAACGAACTTATTTACAAAACAGAAACAGACTCACAGACTTAGAGAAGGAATTTACGGCTGCCAGGGGGGAAGTAGGGGGATAGATTAGGAGTTTGGGATTGACATGTACACGCTGCTATATTTAAAATAAAATGCCCCTCCATGGAAAAGAAAAAAAAAAGAGTCCTTGCCCTTTCCTCAAACTGATGGGGGAGCAACCAGAACCATCTTAACATAATTCTTCCCCAAGCCCCAGAGTTCCCTCTCTCATTCATGCCTAGAGAACAATGCACTTCAATGTGATGACAGGCAATAGCCACTAGTGAGGTGACACATTGTCCGAAAAAATCTAAGACTTGAGAGAAGAGCACAATGGCACCCAAGTCCCACAGCCATGACCTTGTATAGGTCTGAGCCTCAGTCCCCATCACCGACAAATCAGGAATATGAATATTTTCTACATAGGCTAGTTACTGTGTTGTAGGTAAAACTTCTGCCATATGGTGAGCATACAGTGGGGATGCTAATAACCTTTTCCATTTTCTGCTGGTATACAAAGTCTTGGAGGGATCCCAGAGCTTTGTATATTAATAATGATAATAATAATGATAATAATGGTTACAGAAACACTGAGAGTACATTCCATGCCAGGCATTCTGCACAGAATTTTCTAGAGTATCCAATAATCCTAAGAGAGCAATATTATTTAGCTCATTTTAGAGACGCAGAAACTAGGTCTCTACCTTTCTGATACAATCCATTACTATTACCGCCAGTAGTGAGCATGTATTGAGTATTTATGACTACATACCAGGCACTTGATATTTCAATCTTGCTTATTTCTCATTTATTCATTCAACAAATATTTACTGAGTGCTATTAGGTACTCATGGTGGTCCAATCAGTACATACTGGTCAACAGGAGAGAAATCACAAAGCCAGACAGGAGAGAAAATAGAACAACTGTGAAGTAGATACTGTTGTTACCCTTAGTTTACAGGTAAGGAAAACAAGGAGCTGAGATGTGACTAGTCAATGACACAGACTGGATTCGAATCCAGATACCTCACTTTTCACCTTGCTACCTGTTGCCTCTAAGAAAATTGCCTGGGCTCAGGGGACTTGTGACATTGGGGATGGGGTGGCCGAGATGACCTGTCCTCCTCCTAGACTGAGATTCTTGGCCGGAGACGGTCAGTGTGACTACAGGTTACTCCTTAGTCTCAGTTGGATACCGCTTGTCAGTCAGGAAACCCAGGTCTATCTTGAGGGCAATCCCAGGCTCCAAGCCAGCAGGCCTGGTTCTTCTGGTTGCCACTGATCACGATAACTATGGTGAATCCCTCATTTTCATCACGTGGAGATAACCGTATCTATCTTAGAAGGAACCCTCACTTATTCCAAATGAGACTGTAGTGAAAATACGTTTTGAAAGTCAAACCCCACAATATCCATGTAAGATACTATTCATTTTAGCAAATGGTAGGAGAAATGAAGCTGAGATGGATTTATTAATTTGCTCTCTCTCCTGATTTTGCCCAATGACTACTGATGACAAATATATAAAGGAAAAGTGCCAGTTGAAAGAGAAAATAGGAACATGAAACACCCTCAGCATGAAAGTTGAGACATCAGGTTGATCCCAACCATCTTCGCCTCCTTCTCTTGGCAACAACTGGCCCTCTACTGTTAAACTTCTCAGCGAAAGCATCTTAGCAGATACACTCTATCCCTCCCTACCAAACAAGCCTGCGTATACACAGTGCCTCTGACATTTTCACAAAGGGATCAAATGCATTTATCTAAACACGCATGTGCTCAAAGATCAATTGCATTCAGTAATATAATGGGTGCATTTTTCATCTTGAAAATTCCGGCAAGAGTAGTTTTCCTTTGGATTGAATTAGCACAGTAGGAACAGGTGAAGTCAATTGTCAGTTGTTCAAACGCAGGTACATATTATAGAGGCAGATCATAACCTTGGGGCTGCTAATGTGGGAAGATAAATTCCCCCTCATAAAACGAGGATTAGGAGCAATCAGCACCAATGTATCTCATTTCTCGTATCCTCATAAATCTGCAGAACTTGAATGACGTGCCTACTTCCTCTTGCCTCACTCAGATCGGAAGGCTCAGGATCATCGGAAAAATCCCTCTTTCTTTTCCCAAACTGCTTTGCTTCATTCTAAAGATCTGTGGTGTCAACATTAAACGCAACTAGTTAACGGGGGTTTTAAGAAAATTAAAGGCACAGCCAGGACTAGACATCCCAAAATAAGTGGATGGGGGGGTACATGCCTTTGGTCCAGTTATTCTGGCCACCTTCTTAATGGACAATTTGGATCGCTGCACAGTCAATCCGCTTAATTGCCTCTGTGTTGGCCATTAAAACAAATTGAATGCGCTACGGACAATTTGGGCATGTCATAAAGAAATGGCCTATAGGGCCCATGGAGAAGCAGAATTTCAGCCATCACTCGATTATATCCGATCAATGGAGACAGTCTGTATGGGAAATCCAGGAGCCAGAGGAGATGGTACAGGAGCCCCTGGCCTACACTGCCGACGACATTATTAGGATCAACTGTCAACGGCCATGACATCAGCCAGGTGGTTGACAAGGCTTCACCTTACTCTGTCCTGGGGAGAGAAACGTCAGTGCCTCATGACTTTGCCTAAAATCTCCAGTCAGCAAACCAATAGGTCATCTTTTCTACTTTGAGTCCTGAGTAATTTGAGAAGGAGAAAAAAAGAATTCAAAATCTCCACTGGCTCTGACCTCTAATGTTGGTACAAAAATAGACCTCCTGCTACATTCATTGTGATTAATGCTGGGTAAAGGTAATTTAAGTGGGGCCTAATTTTCTTATTTTTCTAGATCTCATCTCCATGTACTGTACCTTTCCCTGTCCCTCTGCTTATTTGAGAGGTCTCAGCATCTTCATTTGGGGCCTCCACGACTGGGACTGTCATCTGAAGTCAGAATCCCTGTCAGGTTGGACACGAGGAATGACCCTTAATAAGGGTACTGCTGGATTATGCTTTGTACGTTTAAGTGGAGGAGAAATAACTGTAGGAAATATTAACTGAACATTTGTTATATGTTACGTGCCAACCTCAGCATTTTAAATATAGTGTTTCATTTCATCTTCAACTGACCCTGAGAGGTAGCTTCTAGTATCTCCATTGTTTAGATGAGGCAACTGATACTTCGAGTTTACTAACCCGTCAAGGTCAAGGTCATCCAATAGTGTCAGGATCGGGATGTAACTCCTGACCTCTTTGACTTCAGGCTTGTGCTATCAAATACTGTGTTGTCCTAAGTACCATGGGCTGCTCTCTCAGCCTGTGAAGGGCAGTGTTCTCAGCCAGGGTTTCCGTGTTCACGGGGAGCTTAGCAATGCGACAGGCACCAAAAAGAGATCACTACCTGGCACCAGCAGGGAGTGTCTGACACCATTGTAGCTGGACTAAGACCCTGCAGGAGTATAAAAAGCTGATGTTGGACCCTGGGGGGTCATCCTGCAGGTGGCTGCCTGTGTGGGTTGAGTCATGGGGGATTGTGAGAAACCATGAGGGAGTAGCTGGTGTGAGGCTACCTTCTCACACCAGCTGTCTCCCAGGAGTCAGTGGCCTTGGCATGAATTGAAATGAAAAGAGCCATAGTGACTCTAAAAAGAGGAAAAGGGGAAGAAGAAAAAATAGAGGTACATAGCAGAGATAGAGGACCCTTAATAGAGTGTTTGGATCCAGTGGGGCAGGTGGAGTGGCCCTGGGGTTGGAGAATTCGATTTGGAAAGGGGAATAAGGAGAGGGGAGATGGCAAGAGATTCTTATATCAGGTGGGCAGTCATATGGAGACATCGAGAGAAGAATGATAGTTAGAGGTTGAGTGGATCTAGAGGCTGGTGGGAAAGTAGACATTGAATCAAGGGTGGTGAATGAGAATATGTCTTAGTTCCAAGGATATCACAGGAACAACTTGCACAACCATCACCACTATCACCACCACCATCACCACTACCACCACCATCACCACTACCACCACCATCATTGCCATCAACACCATCATCACCACAACCATCAACACCACCATCACCACTACCACCACCATCACCACTACCACCACCATCACCAGTACCACCACCATCACTGCCATCAACACCATCATCACCACGACCATCAACACCACCATCACCACTACTACAACAACAGAAACAAGGGCATTTAAGGTATTGTCTGCTTTCTGTGGACCAGGGATAGTCCTAAATGTGTATTTATTTAATCCTCACAGCAACGTTATGCTTTCTTTAAACATAAGGAAAGGGAGGCCTAGAGAGTCCCGGAAATTTTGTAAAGGAAACACAGTAAAGTGTAGAGTTATGCTTTTAGCTATTAATTTTAGCTATTTCAGAGAAGACAAAGATAGAAAAACTGGGGAGAGCTAAAGAACTAAATAAAACTCAAGCTTTTGCCATTTTTGATCAGCTGTTGGATTCCCATCCAGCAATCATAACCAAATCTAACTCCTCACGAGTTTTGTCCAGTGTTTGCTTCCTGGTGGCAAGTTACTAGCATTTGCGTAGTTGTCAGTGTACCCAGCTTGTAAGCCAACACCCCACTAGGCGTGGCCTGGTCTGCCTCTGGAAAGCCCATTCCCCTCCTCCCAGAAGCAGCTCCTCCAGCTCGCAGGCTCCATCTGGAATCAGGTTGATTGGAGCTGTAGAAAGGGTATGCTCTTTTAATTTTATTTATTTATTTATTTTGGCTGTGTTGGGTCTTCGTTTCTGTGCGAGGGTTTTCTCTAGTTGTGGCAAGCGGGGGCCACTCTTCATTGCGGTGCGCGGGCCTCTCACTGTCGCGGCCTCTCTTGTTGCGGAGCACAGGCTCCAGACGTGCAGGCTCCGTAGTTGTGGCTCACGGGCCCAGTTGCTCCACGGCATGTGGGATCTTCCCAGACCAGGGCTCGAACCCGTGTCCCCTGCAGTGGCAGGCAGATTCTCAACCACTGCGCCACCACGGAAGCCCAGGTATGCTCTTTTAAAGACTGCTCTTTCCATGGATTCCTTGTTCCTCTCAGTGAGGACTCTAGTAAGTGAATTACATACAGCTTGGTGTACTGGTCTGTGTAAGAGACATCTTCTAAACCAGGTGGCTTTAGTAATCTGCTTCTTTTCTTTTTATTTATTTATTTTTGGCTGCGTTGGGTCTTTGCTGCTGTGCACAGGCTTTCTCTAGTTGTGGCGAGTGGGGGCTACTATTCATTGTGGTGCGTGTGCTTCTCATTGCGGTGGCTTCTCTTGTTGCGGAGCATGGGCTCTAGGCGCGCAGGCTTCAGTAGTTGTGGCTCGCGGGCTCTAGAGCTCAGGCTCAGTAGTTGTGGCGCATGGGCTTAGTTGCTCCGCGGCATGTGGGATCTTGCCGGACCAGGGTTCGAACCCGTGTCCCCTGCATTGGCAGGCGGGTTCTTAACCACTGCGCCACCAGGGAAGTACCTAATCTGCTTATTTTCATTTCTCTTTCCTGGTTAGAATTCATAATGTGTGTGTGTGTGTGTGTGTGTGTGTGTGTGTGTGTGTGTGTGTGTGAAAAGGGACTCTCTTCATCATTTCTAGCTTAATGCTAGACTTCTATATCCAGCAACTCTGTCTTGGAGAGCCTGGGAGATGTAACAGCATTTGACTATGAGAAACAGAAGTCAATGAAAAGAATATTTCATCCAGTTTTTTAAAAGAAAACTGAGACCCAAAGATGTGGAATGCATATATCCAATGGGAGGTGACTTCGTTTAAAGAGTTTATGTTAAACACCTAATAGAAATTTAGAAGCTTTCCATTCCCTAATGTTTTGGGATTGATACACCTTAAGTCAGAGATAATTCTGAGGAGGGGAAGGAAAAAAGAAACCACCGTTTAGCAGATGGGATTCACCACCTTCCTATAATTATGCTTTTAAAAAAATCACAATTTGTAAATGGACAAGAGGACTATTCACTTTATAAACCAAGACACTGTAGAACTACTTTTAAGAGAAGTTCTGCTAGTGAATTTTAAATCACATTGGATTCACCAATAATTAATTACACACAACTTTTCAGCAAAGCAATCACTACCTAGAGCGGGAGAGATGGGTAATGTCACCACCTGAAACACATTATGAGGATTTTTTTCTTAGATCAGGGGGTTAAAAGATTGGCAACCTTGATTTCATGCTGTTTCTGGGACCCTTTCCAAGGCTGAGGATGTTGCTAGGGGCTCAGTTGTGTGTGTGTGTGTGTGTGTTGTGTGTGTTTGGCAAAAGGAAAATTCCCACAAGAATCTGTAAGTTAATAGGGTTCAGAGGAGCATGCTGTTTTGAGAGGAGTTTCTCCCTCTCTAAGCCAATAAATGGGCAGACCATGAGCCTGTTCTTTAATGGTCCAGAAAATAAAGGACATCACTCATCTCTGAATGTTTTGAAAAGGTAACATGGCGGGTCAAAATACAGGGTTGGAATCAAGGGACCAGTATTGGAGGCCTGTGTTCTGTCACCTTCCAGCTGGTCCACCTGAACAAGTTCCTTAACTTCTCTGAGCCTCAGTCTCCTCTTCTATAAAATAGGGATCATAACACTGGATGCTTTTAGAGTTAAATGAGATAACGTACAACTGTTCAAAATTATGTAAAAGTCTTAACGTAGTGCCTGGCATAAATAGACGCTCAAAAAAATGACAAAAATAGCCATGGAGATTTAAGTGTTCACACTAAGTGTTCTAAAGCCTTAACCCCAGGAAGAAGTCAGAACTGCAACATGCAGTGAGGAAGAAACTTCGTTTGCTAATTTGCTAAGTGAATGTTAAGACTTTGAAGCGCCCCCAGAGAATTTTTCACATGGGGACAACGGTCCTACATGCGTAAACCCACTACCCAGAGGCCCCCAGACTGGTGTGGGCTTTCTCCTTGGTTTGTATTTTTCTTGGCAAATGCGATGATGGGGCACCTTATCTAAGTGTCTGTGCTGAGATGATGTCATGTCCTTTGAGAGGAGGGCAAATAGATATGTCACGGCTTGGAAGCCCACGGGTTTAGATAAATGACAGTAGCTCCCCAGCCCCTGAACCGGCTTGACCGGTTGCAGAAATAAACGAACCTGAGAAAGCCAGGGTCCAAGGATGTGTCTGGACACAGCAGCTGGCTCTCAAGCTCCTCTCCTGCTAGATTAATCATTCAGAACCAGCTCGGGCATCCTGCCTGTCTGTCTGTAAAACCCGCAGCAGGCCACCAGAGCCCCATGGAATTGATCACCTTGCCATCCCAGGCCTTCTGGGGAAGGCTCAAGCCTCCTCCTTCTTGCCCACACATGGCTTCGGCACCAGTTAGCCTTTCCCTTTAGGGCCGCCCGACCTACCTAATGTGGACGTCACTGCCAGAGATCCTTACTTGGAGCTGTTCCTCAACTGCCACCCCTTCCTGTCACCAGATCTACTCCCACATAGCCGCCAAGCACGGCTTGAAGCACCCCTCTTCTAAGAAGAGGTCACCAGCTCCTGCCTGCACGGGGGTCTGTCGTCCAAGTTCCCATTAGCCGCTTTACGGTTCTATCTCCATTCTCAGGGACCTCAGCCCTAAGAATGAGGCCAGCATAATGATGCCAGCATCACTGGATCACTGCTCTCCAAGGCAGGGACCACGGCTGACTCATCTCTGGAGCCTCGGCACCTGGTAGAAAGTGGGGCATGGAGGGAGTTCCCCAGTTCTTCAATTTCCTGTCATGTGTTTCCCATTTATCTCTGGAATTCTTTGAAATGTGTTGGAATTCCTGCACAGAGCGTGTTTCTCTTTATCACTTTAGGTAAAGGATATCCAGCCATTGTAAAGTGTGTCCAAACCGTATTAACCCTTGCATGAGTCCCCTGGGGCTGCCATACCAATTACCACAAGCTAAGTGGCTCGAAACAACAGAAATGGCTTCTCTCACAGTTCTGGAGGCTAGAAGTCTGAAATCAAGGTGTTGGCTGGGCCCTGCTCTCTCCGAAGGCTCTAGGGGAGAATCTGTTTCATGCTTTTCTCTTAGCTTCTACTGTTGCCAGCAAGGCAATCCATGGCTTTGCTCGAAATCTCTGCCTCCAATGTCACATGGTGCCCCCCTGTGTGTCTTTACATTGTCTCCTTTCTGTGCACATGTGTGTCTTCACATGGCATTCGTCTCTGTGTGTGTCTGTCTCTGTGTCTCTTCTCCTTCTCTTACAAGGATACCAGTCATGTTAGATGAAGGGCCCACTCTACGCCAGTATGACCTTAACTGAACTTGCACCTTAATTACACCTGCAAAGACCCTTTTCCAAACAAGGTCACATTCATGGGTATCGCAGGTTAGGTCTTCAGCATCTCTTTTGAGGATACAACCCAACCCACAACAACCTTGTGCAAGTTGCTCCCCGACACTGAGCCTCAGTTCTTGCAGCTGTAAAATGGGGATAATCTCACCCACCTCACTGAGGGCCGGTGGGGATTCGCTGAGACAATGCATGTGTCTTGTGCTTAGCAAGGCTTCACCCATGACTTGCCTTCCTCTTCCTTCTTAGCCCTCTTCCCAGCTGTTTGTGGTAGAATATGTGGACAACAATCCTTCCAGCAGGTAGGATTTTGTTCCGCAGAGGCCAAGTTCAAGTACAACAGTCTGTTCTCACAGAGCCCGCCTCCTCCCAACTGGAGGACTTATCTTTGTGGTCAGATCCTCTGCTTAACTTATTCTTCTCCATGTAGGATGCAGGGGCCGGACTTGGTCAACTGACTCTAACAAAAGTTTCGGGTGATTCCAGGACAGCAGACTGAGATGTGTGTCTTTGGCTGGTTACCCCTGTCATGAGTGGTTATTTTTTCATGGTCAAAACAAATAAATACATAAAAAGCGCCTAAAACCTATAGGGAATCGAGTTTCCAAACTGTGTTCTTGCGGCTGACTCCTGAATCAGAGTTTAGTAATTAAAAGAAGAAAACAGCAAGTTGCACTTGGCAACGCAACATAAATTGTACCTTTCGAAAGGTCAAATACTACTTGTGCTTAACCAGACGAGTCACACGTTATCCTGGTTAAAACAGTACTGAGTTTTAAGCCTATTAATAGGATTCTACACCCCTTTCCCCGACCCCCTTGCTTGCAGAAGTTCACGGTTGGAATCTGCCGTGAAGTGGGGTTTTCTTTTTTTTTTTTCTTTCAATCTGAGAGATGATTTCCATATACTGTGGTTTGGCAGTCTGCACTTGAGAGATACTATAGCATTATCAGGGTGCCGACAGCTGCTCTAGAATAAACAAGCAGTGATGCATGGAGCTGGCATGTCCATATGGTTTGGAAAAGAAAATGAAACAAAATAAAAAACATTTGTTATCATTTTTGGAGTTTTTGAACACAACCAGCTTCAGCACCACTCTAACGCCTTGCATGACTTTCTTTTAAAAAAAATAAATAATTATGAACGGGAACATTTTGTTTTGCTGGGAAGAGCGGTTTACTGTGTGGATGGGATGAGAAGCCTCGGTTTCCAGCAGCTGTTGCTCATCTCTGGTTCAGGGTCTCGTGATGGCTCTGATTTGGCTCCAGCCTGATGGCTGGATCCGGGGAGCCAATGAAATCTTCTTCTGCTTATCATTTCAGGCACTACAGACCACTAGTGCTCACCGAAAACCCCGGCTCTCCAACCCCCTTTTCCCCTCTCCCGTCCCACTGTCCCAAGAGACGACACATGGAGGGATGATATGGGGGCACAACCCCTAAAAAGGCAACATAGGTTCTTTATCCTAGAAAGGAAAGTCTAGGATCGTGTTTGGTATCATAAGGTCATACGATTAATCATAGTAGTAATATAACGCTAACATCTAATACTCATGGCAGTTAGCGCTGGCATTTGCAAAGCACTTTCTTATTTACACAGCACCCGCAGTTCCATTTGGGGGTCTCTGGCATCAAGCTGCATGCTTATCCCATTTCCTAGAGGAGAAACCTTGTCTCTGCCAGTTCACCTCTTTAGATTTCTCATAGATAAAGTGGGAACTGGAATTCCCACTCCAGGGGTTCATCTGGGATACTTTTTGATAATCAGTCATAGGAATGGAAATCTAACTGGCGATAAGACATCTCCTCTGCCCAATGTCATATAAAATATCTTTGCTTTGGGGGAGAGGACTTTAGTTCATTGTGACCTCGTTGCTTCTTTCAACTGATCGAAGCTCTGATGGGCAGTTTTACAGGCTTTTAAGTCATTTACACAAATGGAAAATGAACGAAGAATTTTATAATACATGAAGATTTTTAAATGGAAGGAATGTAAACTCCCTAAGGGCAGGGGTCTTGTCTTTTTCACTCTGCATCCCCAGTGCCTGGCAGAGGACTGGCACTGACAGCTTCTGGGCAAGGGGGCTTGTTTCTCTGAACGGTTTTCACGCAGATGAAATGGGGCCTGGATTTCCCACTCCCAAGTGCTGGCACACAGTAAGCGCTCAGTAAACACAGGTTACGTGAATGAATAAATAGATACGCAATCTGAGGATAGAGAATGAATAATGGTCGATCGATATTAGGCATCGCTGTGCTGGCAAAATGATGCCCTAAGAAAAACTGAAGTCCGATTTGTAGCAATTGCCAACTTTCCTGGTGTAAATACTCCCACCACGGCAGATTTCACAGTACCAGTTAAGGGGTTTCAGCATGCTGAGCTGGGAACAGACGTGCTCGGGCAGCTTCCGTAAGCTGCCGCCCACCAGATCCAGCATACCTTTGGCTGGCGGGGATTGGGGGGCAGTGGTGGTGAAACGGTTGGGAACCTGTGCTCCATTTCCTGTTTGTTTTCTGGAAGCTTCTCCCACTGGGCAGAAAGGTTTGGGGACTTCCAGACTGCTTGAGTTTTAGTGACTCGAATTCTGCGGCCAATGTCAGGCCATTTCCCTTTATTTTGGCAGAAGAGCTGGATGGGTGTAAGTTGCCAGCTAGTGAGTGTGGACAGGAGACCCAGTGGGCCCACTGGTTGTGACCGCTGAGCAGAGAAAGTGTCCTTTGACCCCTGATTGCTGTCACAGTCCTCAGAAATCCTCCTGTCCCCTCCCTCGCCATCTGCAGTGATTAACCTAGGCTCTTTTCAGCGGGCCATGGCAGGGGGCACCTTTGCAATTCCTGAGATTTTCTAACCTTTACGAAGGCCCTGGATTTTTGTTTTCTTCCCAAGATTCATTTCCCACCAGTTAGATCTACTATTTCCCATCCTCTCCTGCAAAAATTGCGAGGAGTGGTTTCAGCACATCTTTGTACAGTAGGCGAATATATTTGGAATGCTTATTTCTGAGAGCTGTTGAAGATGACTAAAAATTTTACACCACACAGAAGGACTGACAATAAATTTAAGAGTAACAAATGGAACCGCTGTTCTGTTTCCCTCTTGGTAAATAAATAGCTGCAAAACTCATACTCCAATACCAGGGCGTCAAATCCATGGTGCCTGGGGAATAACAATGGAAACGTCTTTGTGGAAACGATACATTTAGAAGAGTCCTAAGGCTCGCACCAGAAGCTGAGTCCAAAGGTTTATTTTAATGGAGCACAAATCAGAGTGAACGACGTGAAAAACGTTCTGTTTCTCCAAGAAGATGCCACTTGTTTCTACTCCCGGGGAAATGCCTTCCAAACTCTTTACCAGATCTGCAAGGTGAACGGATTCCCCTGGGGCTGCGTCGCCCACCTGAAGACCTCAGGAGCCCACAGAGGGCTTGGGAGCTGGTACAAGGTCAGGACCAGAAATGCTGGTCTGGAGTGATTTGCAATAGGATGAGGTGTCCCCTAGGGTCTTGTATCTTCTTTCACATCACTGAACGCTGTCGTTTGTGTTGGGGCATATCTAGGTGGAAATTTGGGAGGAAAGTGCACAGCACTTATGTGAACTGAGAGCCCGTTTTCTAGCCCGGGGGGTGATATCTATTTAACAACGACAGCAAAGAGATCACTATATGTTCACCACATTAGAAGACAAACAAGAAAAATATTAGAAGGAGATGAAGGAGAAAAGGAGAAAAAGACACAGGAGGAAGAGAGGAGAGCGAGAGACGAAGAGAACAGAAAGAGAAGAAAGCGAGGTTAGAAAGCTCTGTGTCCTTCGTACGAGTGTGTTCACATGCGCTGTTCCCTTTTTCTAGAGTGCCATTCCTCCTTTTCCTCATTTGGCTAACTCCAGCTCAACCCCTGTCCCTCAGCTTAAGTGTTATTTACTCAGGGAAATCTTCCATCAGTCCGAAGACTGGGCCAGCTCCTCTACTATGGGGTCTGACAAAGTGCTCTTCTTTTTGGAGGCTATGTCATGATTGCAATGACTGTAATTACACCCCTGTGTGTGTGACGGTTTGTTACCTGCCTTTCTCCCCCAGAGACCAAAAGTTCTGAACTAGTGAGATTCCAAAATCCTGGGGCCCTACTTGGGTCTTCACCAGCACTTCAAGACACCCACTGAGTAGGTGAATGATAAATGGATGGGTGTTCGTGATAACTCTACATGTTATTATCTGAGCTGTGTTTGTTTTACATAAGCACATGCTATCCACACGCAAGCCAGCCTTGTGAGATACACAGGAAAGGGGTTCAACCCCTGCCCCACCCAGCTTGACAGTACTGTTTCTCAGGTCCTAAGAGGGTCACTGACTTGCCAAAGAGCGTCACCAAGGGATCCCAGGCAAAGTCTCCCCGTATCAGGGTCCCACTTGGAATCCCCACCACTCTCTCTGTGGAAGGGGAGGGGAGGGTTGAGAGTTTGGGGAAAGGGCAGTGGAAAGGCGGAAAGAGTAATCATGACAGAAGAGATTTACTCCTGTCTCCTTCTCCTTTCTTCTTGCATTAAGGACAAGCGGTGCCTGAACACGTCAGCGCAAATGGGAACACGATGAGGCATCACTTTTTCCGGGGCTGTGACTAACTCCGCAGGGGAGCGGGAGAAGCTGTCCCTATGAGTTAGGCCTTGAAGACGCCCGCAGATCTCTTGCTGCAGGGAAGCCCTGCCAATCAACCCAGGGCTTCCACTGAGAGCTGTGTTCACTCATTCATTCGTTCCACAAGTATTTTTCAAGGGTCTACCACCTGCCAGGCACTGTGTTGGGAATGCTATGTGGGGACCTGAGTGAGACTTGTAGGGTGACCAGCTGTCCCGGGTTCCCTAGGCTGAGGGACTTTCTGGGTAAAGACTGAGACAGCTGGTCACCCTACTTTGGATGTGAGCTTAGGATGCAGTGTAACTTACTGGCCAGAGTGTAGTCTCCAAGAACCACCTACATCAAGGTCACTTGGGGGTGTCTGCTAAAAATGCAAATACCCAGGCCCTCCTCCACGAGGGATTCAAAACCCTCAGGGGGCAGGTCTAGGAATTTGCATTTAATGAACCCCTCCCCACCAAGTTTTTATTATGCATATTTAAGTTTGAGAACAGCTGAGCTCCTGCTTAAGGGCATGAACTTTGAAGTCACTCAGACCCGGGTTCAAATCCCACTTCTGCCAAGGAAGCCTTACGTGAATTTTCACAAACTGCATCATCAGTATGGTTTCATTTCCTTATTTGTAAAATGGATCTCACTACCATCTTCACGGTGTTCTTGAATGGATTAAATTTTAAAATGGATGAATGTCTTAGTTCAATACCTGGAATACAATAGAGTTAAATTATGGTCCAAATTGGGACTGTTGCCCTGGTAGTTGAAGTCGCGGGTCTCTGCTCCTGGATTTGGGACGGTTCTATCATTTTTGATGCAATAGGCAAAAGCAAGACTGTATCAGCCTCGTGATAGAAATGTGTTTGCTTTACCCCTTTCCTTTCTACCATTTTCCCAAGTGCACCGAGAGCTTCGGTCCACTCCCAGAACAGGTCACACGCTCTTTCACACATTTGGACCCTTACAGACGGTGTTCTTTGTGTCTGAAATGTTGTTCTCCCCTTAAATTGATGAACTGTAAGTCATTCTTCAAGACCCAGCTAAAGTGTTTCCTCTTTTGGGAAACTGTCAGTTCTCCCCCCCGTGTCCTGACTCCCTCTTGTCCCTGTTTATCCCACTTTGGCACACAACAAAAAAATAAGAAAATACAGTCTTCTCCAATTAATATGAGCTCTATGTTGCTCATCTATTTCAGGGACTGCAAATTATGGTCCATGGCCAGATCTGGCTCGTGATGAGTATTTATAAGTAAAGCTTCATCAGAAGACAGTCTCTGCCAGTTGTTCATGAACCACCTATGGCTGTTTTCCCGGGACAATGGCAGAGTTGAGTAGTTGCAACAGAGACCTCATGGCCCACAAAGCCTAAAACGTTTACTCTCTGGACCTTTGCAGAAAATGCGCGTAGATCCCTGACCTATATGATGGCCTCAGGGCCTAGCATATGGTATACCACACAGTAGATGCTCAATAAATATTTTGAACTAATGCATCAGGACATCAGTGGAAAGATTATGAATCAGTGACTCTGTCCCTGGCAGTACTGTCAGTTCCCTAAATGAATTCTTCTCTAGAGTAGAGAGAGTTCCAGTCGCACCTGTGTAGGGCCCACTGGGCTTCAATCTACAAAATGGCCGAGAGTGTTCAGGCCAAGGGCTGTTAAGAAGGCTTAGCTACTTTTATCCGCTTTCTTTCCCCCATTTCATTTTCTAAGCAAATTTCAAAAGATAACTGATATCCACGAAATCTTTCCCAGGCTAACCCACCTACCCACCCAGCTCCTGTTCTGTCAGTGCGCACAGCCTGGGAAAGCGGTGAGACTGGATATAAGGACAAGTATAGTGACCGCTTTCTGACTTTCTTTGCAGGCCTCTCTTTCTCCATTAGATCTTTCTACTTAGTCCAGAGCGTCCAGGACACTGTGTACACAGAGTGGACAGTCTACCGACTCCTGATGGCCGAGGAGCATGAATGCCTCAGGAGGTGGTGAAAGGGTGGGCGCACAAGTCATTTTTCAACTAAAAATAAAGCAGAAAGTCCCTTCCAGAGACAAGGCAATACGTGGCACTTGCAAGAAGAACCGCTTTCCGGCCACTGGTGTGCATTTAGGCCCAGAAATGAATGTGGTACCAGCCTTTTGCAGCAGCTCCGAGACCTGGGCCCGAGCTCTGTTCCTGGGCCAGAAGCAGCAAATGCACCCCTGGCTCCTGCTTCTTGTAAGGTCTGGGGAAGGGCCAGGCAGGATAAGAGTGGGATGGGGAGGGGAGGGGGGGGATGTTTACATTGTCCTGGGATCGTCTTAAATATAGAGAAGGTCAATATCCTACTAATAGGAAAGACGCCATCTGAGCAAGCATGAATTTCTTTGGATTCTGAGATTTCTGCCGGGAAGAAGAAAGCAGAAGCTGAGGGAAAGAACCCAGGGAAGAAAGGCCTGTGGCCAGCAGGGCCAGACAGATTGTGGGGCTAGTTTTCAAACTTTGTTTGCCTGCTTTTTTTTTGGCCATAGCGCTGCTCTTACAGATTTCCAAGGGCTCATCCCCAGTTAAAGAATGTTCTGGAAAATGTAAATTTTGGGTCAGGTCTAAGGGGAAGGTAGGAGGAATATTTGTTGGAGGTGGTATGGGGAAAATAAAAAAGCAGGAGGGCTTCTGAGCAGCGTAAAGAAAATGCTGTAGAGGTGAGGACAGCCTTGCTTGTTTTATTCAGTTAACTGGAAGTTGACTGAATGTTGGTCTCTGCATAAGCAGCTACAGGGCCCAAAGAATCGTGGTGCATGGCTGTGACCCTGTACGAAGTGTCAGAGCACGGGTGTCAGAAGCACCTGGACCTGCACTCAAGAGCTAATGCTACCGCTAATTAGTTCCATGAATGTGACCAAGTGCCACGGCATCCTTGAACCTTTGCTTCCCACCTGCAAAGCAGGGCTTCCAATAGCACTAACCCCACCCCACTCATCCTCATGAGGATTCCGTGAGCTAATATGTGGAGACACTTAGCACAGGGACCACCTCATCGCCCTAGAAGCCACTAGCCCTAGAGGTTGGAAGAGGCAGGGGAGGGCTCTCCCCTAGAGCCTCAGACACAGCATGGCCTGCCAACAGGCTGATTTTAGCTCTTGTTTTAAGGCACCAGTTTGGGGTCATTTGTCAAGGCAAAACTAACACGCAAGTCAAGCTCTGACTTTGTCCCGTCTGGTGCCGCATCCACACATGCCTGCACAGATTCTGAGCAGGTGGTAAGTACCCACTTTTTCAGGCTTGCAGACCAAGCTCCCATGTAATATACATAAAGGAGAGACCTGCGTATCCTTGAAAAACTTGTAGGCCCAGATGGTAGCAAAGTCTTATTGAAAGAAAAAAACTCTAAACTAGAATTGCAAGAGAAAAATGAAGCAACCGAAGTGTGGAGCTGTTTCTACCTTTCCCTGAAGGTACGCCCAGCATTTCATAGCATTCATCCCAGTGGCATTTTGTGGCAGTGTCTGACAAGTTTGCTTTGGCGGCAATCACGTCCTTTCCTTTCTTACGTGGCTGTTAGGCCTCAAGGCTGCTTCCGGCTTCCCTCTCCAACCAGCACAAGTCCCACCCCTTGGCCTGCTTTCCTTTCTTTTCTAGGGCTGCCACCACCCACTCTACGTCCTGGGGTCCCTCCTCCCTCACTGCCCTGGAATAAAATCGTTGTTTCATTATTTAACGTGTTTCAGCCCTCCTCACTACGGGAAGACTAGAGAATAAGGAAAAGAAACAGCAAATAGCTCTAACATCCAGCATTTATCCACTGCTTCTAACAGGCCCAGTGTTTACAGCTGTAGGTCTCATTTTATCCTCACGAGATCCACACAGGCAGATGCTACTGTCATTACTGTCCTCATTTTAAAGATCAAGATCCTGAGGCTGTAGGAAGCTAAGAAAGTTGCCTGAGGTCACACCTTTGTTATAAAGGATTTAGACTTTATTCTAATGACTCCAGAATCCAGGTCAGTAACCCAGGTCCTGCTTAGGACTTTATTAAGGTCATGGTTGGCCTCCAACCTAGAGTTTTGATTTAGTTTCGGAGATATTAACTTGGATGATGTTATAGACTGAATGTGGATGTCCCCCTAAAATTCCTATGTGAAACCAGTCCCCATTGTGACAGTATTAGGAGGCAGGGCCTTTGGGAAGTGATTAGGTCATTTGGGTGGAGACTCCATGAATGGGATTATTGCCCTTATAAGAGAGACCCCAGAGAACCCTCCTACATTGTTGATGGGAATGTAAATTGCTGCAGCCAGTGTGGAAAACAGGATGGAAGTTCCTTAAAAAACTAAAAATAGAGTTGCCACCTGATCCAGCAATCCCACTCTGGGGCATATATCCAGAGAAAACTAGAATTCAAAAAGATACATGTACCCCTATGTTCACAGCAGCACTATTTACAATAGCCAAGACATGGAAGCAACCTAAATGTCCATCGACAGAGGAATGGATAAAGAAGATGTGGTACATATATACAATGGAATATTACTCAGCCATAAAAAGAATGAAATAATGCCATTTGCAGCAACATGGGTGGACCTAGAGATTGTCATACTATGTGAAGTAAGTCAGACAGAGAAAGATATCATATGATATCACTTATATATGGAATGTAAAATATGATACAAATGAACTTATTTACGAAACAGAAACGGACTCACAGACACAGAAAACAAACTTATGGTTACCAAAGGGGAAAGGTGGTGGAGGAGGGATAAATTAGGAGTTTGGGATTAGCAGATACAAACTACTATATGTAAAATAGATAAACAATGAGGACCTAAAGTATAGCACAGGGAACTGTATTCAATATCTTGAAATAACCTATATAATGGAAAAGAATATGAACAAGAATATATATATATATAAAATATATAACTGTATCACTTGGCTGTAGACCTGAAACTAACGTGACATTGTAAATCAACTATAGTTCAATAAAAAGAAAGAAAAGAAGGAAGGAAGAAAGGGAGGGAGGGAGGAAGGAAGGAAAGAGGGAAGGAAAAGAGACCCTGGAGAGCTCTCTCACCCCTTCCACCATGTGAGGACACAGTGAAAAGAGGGTCGTCTATGAACTAGCAAGCGAGTTCCTCACCAGCCACTAGATCTTCTAGAGCCTTGATCCTGGACTTCCCAGCCTCCAAAACTGCGAGAAGTAACTGTTTGTTGCTTAAGCCACCCAGGCGGTGGTGTTTTTGTTACAGCGTGCTACTTGGACTGAGACAAATGGCAATGACAAAATGTCCACAACGTCTCGTATTTTTGAAGGTGATTCTACTGCAGCCTCTTAGCTCCTTTCCTGAAAATCTGACCCGTGTGAAATAATTCTTGCCAACTAGAATCTATTCAGTAGGACTGCTGCTTGGGAGACATCTCTGAGGACTTGCAAACTGAGAGGGAATGTGTTTCCTAGGTCTCTGCGACAATGGAAGCTGTTGCATTGGCCGATTGTCCCCTCGAAGTCACTGCAGGTTAATAGGTGCTCCTTGAGAAAAAAACTTTCCATGAGCAAAACCTTCGGAAAATCGTGAGACCAAGGTTTCATGACTGCTGGACTTTAGAACTTTTTGTTTGCTGATGCACTTTGGGGACCTCTAAGGTGGGGCTCTAATATGTATGCATTATTTGATAACAGACCCCTCTTTTCCTGGAAGTGATGCAGATGTCAGCTCCCGACAGAGCCCGCTTTGAAAACCATGACCTCTGTTCTTTCCCTAACATTAAGCATTTTCTTCTCTGTGACTTAGGGAGGCGTGTCCACTGCATATTTCCTGGGAGTTCATTATTTTCAAAGCCTGATCTATGTAAATATCAAAGGACTTACAAGACATGGCAGGCCTTCCCAGTGATGAAATGTGCAACGACTTCATCTTTTCCAGAATCACCCAGATTAGTCCTGAAGTGTGGGCCTTTGGCTGCTGGAAAATTGGAAACAGAGTCCAGCCGGGTCCTATCTCGAATTGTTTGTGACAGCTCCCGCTCAGCTTCAGTGAAAAGAAATGCATTGAGCTAAAAATATTCTAAGCAGATGTGAATCTGGAGATGTGACTGCAACACACCCAAACTTGCCATTTGTTCTGCTCCAAGCATCTCCCGAGGTACAGTCGCCGCAACTGCAGGCAACCACAGCACCTTATACAAACAAATTGTTTGTGTAAGTGCACTTCTGACTCACCTGGAGATGGTCTGGTGGAGAACACCCCTGCATCAGCTAGGCACAGTGGCTCCTGGCAGCCCCAGATGGGCAGGCAGACATAAACTCCATCTCAAGAGAGGTGTGAGTTGCTCCTATGCAAATGCTTGTGCTCTGGTCTCTTTTTTCTGGTATTCTATACTATTATCCAGAGCTTGATTCTGTCCTGTGATTGGAAGACACACTACTCCCAAGATTCCATGGGCGAAGTGAGCAGCAGCTTGGTCCAAGAGAACCAGCAGCCCATGGGCAATGGTGGAAACTCCCCTTTGTGCAAAACAGTGGCATGTGCGACTCCCTTGGGGGTTTGAGTCTTGTTTAGAAGCTGAATCCTTGTAGGAAGTCTCTCAGCTCATCTCCAGGAGATGAAAGCAAATACCCTTCTTTGACAGAATGACAATAAGAACAATTACTGTCGTTCACTGAACACACCCTATGTGCTAAGCATGAGAGCCAAGAATAGCTACTTTTATTTATTGGCCTCTATCATCAATCTCCAACCAATACGGCACTTGGGATGTGTACATGAATTTTCATGGAGCCAATATGAGGTTTCCCATCTCTTCTTTTCTTTCGGAATCTTCTAGGAATAAAAGTATGTGAAAAAAGCTGAGTTATTCTGACTCCACGTTTCCTTGAGGATTGCTCTTGATGTGGTCAACTCCCTTGCAAAGACCAAGGGTTTACCTTAAACTTCCAATCCTTCCCAAATGGATGTGGTATTTGGGTTGGGGATTGGTAGCTGGCAGACAGAACTGGGGGGATAACTAGCCTGATCCAGACACTGGTCCTTTGAGGAGAGCACGGTGATCATTCTTGAGGAGATTCTGAGTATAGAGGTTGGTCATAGCCAGTGCAAAGCCAGACTCTCGAACAGTCTGCCAGGTTCCATCGGGAAAGCCCAGGAAGACATGAAAGAATTTGATTTCTGGCTCTGTCACTTACAAGCTTGACTTCATTCCTATAACCCTCCATTTCATCATCCTTAAAATAAAGATGATTGTACCTAGACAGACAAAGTAGGAGTGAGGTCATAGTGACACACGACACATAAAGTGCTCGGCATGTAGTGGGTGCTACTCCAATGACAGCTTCCATCATTGTTGACAATGAAAAGACTTGCTGGGAAAAATACCAACCTATCTTTTATGTCCTGATTGAGTTCATGGTCTTTCTTGTCTCTGAGTGTTGGAGACCTTGGCAGGAAGAGTGGCAACATCACCAACTGAATCAGCCCAAGCAGGGACTTGGCCACACTGCATTCCCTGAGCTGGGCCTGAACCCGTGAGTCACACCGCCTTCTCCGTGTGGACGCCACAGCAAATCACTTTTCCCATTATGAACAACCAGACATGCTCCAGTGTGGTGACGGAAAGTAATTATGAACGTAAATGATCTAACCAGACATGGATTCCACCAAGGTTTAACCTCTGGTTTCCTTTTTTACACAGTCATCACACAACTGCGCCATGGCAGGCCACTGAGGGGATCATTATGGAGAATGCTGGGAGCCATCTGCCCACGGAACCACAGGCTGCAGTTCAGACTGGGGCACAGGACATCTGGCTTTACTTTGGGCTCGGGTGCCACCAGGAACATGGATAAATGTCATGCCCTAAGCATGGGGTGTTCCAGATCCAGGAGTAAATGTCTGGCAGGCCGGGTTCTCCTTTTTCCAAGCCGAGCTCAGAGGTTTCCATTCTGACGTGATACGGCCACAGTAGTATTATTACCACTTAGGGCACTCACACACCCCTCCCTGTGATGCCTTCCACTCAACACGCAGCAAGCGAGGCTACAGCGTACCCGGGCCAGTGTGACTGCAGTTACCCCATTAGTACCTCAGCAATTACTCTCCACGCCACTACAGCCACTACTTCTAATACAATGATCAGTCGCACTTTACTCTGTGCCAAGCTAGCCACTTTCCCATATATCCGCCAATCCCTATGAATACAGATACTGTTTCCAATTCCTAGATAAAGAGACTGAGACTCAAGAAGGTGATGATAACGCGCTCAAGGTCCACAGCCAAGCCAGAACGTGAAGCTGAGTCACATGGTTCCTGAGTTCAAGCTATCACTGCTCTAGAGTGACTGTCCTCTGACCTGAGAGGTCCACGTTACAGCCATCAGAGCAACAGAACTATTAAAATAATACCTGGGAGATCTAGTCAAAGCCAGTCACTGATATCTAAAAAGAAGTAACAAGAAGAGTGTACCAATGAATAAAGATGGTCTAGAGATGTTGGTACAGTTAGAGAACCCTGACATTTGCTGCAATTAAGTTTTTTAAATGAGAAACAATATAGCTGCAGCAGAGCAGGAAATCTTAAGTGTCTGATTTGACGATGCAGGTAACCTATGTGCCCACCACTGAGATCAGGAATATAAAGTGTTTCCAGCTCTCCAGGAGGCCGTCCTGTTCCCCTTCTCAGTTAGCCTCCTTCCTCCCCATCCACTATTCATACTGCTATCATCATTGATTAATTTTGCTTGTTTTTTTTTTAACTTTCTGCAAATGGATTTACACAGTAGGTACTCTTTTGTCTCTAGGTTCTTTCACTCAAGAGAGTATCTGTGAGTTTCTTCCAGACTAAGTGGAAATGGGCAGTACTGTTGTAGCAGTAGTTTGTTCTCTGTAACTGCTCTATCGTATTCCACTGGACGGAGAACGTACATCTATCTCTTGACTAAGATGAATAAATCATCTAGAAACATTCTTGTGTGTCTTTTTTGGACATATGCACCCATTTTTTAGTGGGTGATATTCCCAGGGATAGAATTCTTGGGTGATAGGGTCAGTGTGTGCTTAATTTTAGTAGACACTGCAAACAGATTTCCAAAGTAACTTTACCATTTTATATTCTCACCATCATCAGACGAGATGAGAGGTCCTCGCTAACATTTGGTAATGTCCTGACATTTATTCTGTGAGCCCCTTGTGCTTTCTCTCCTTTATAAAATAGAGCCTGGATTGTGTCTATGAAGTGAATCATGTGCCATGTAATGCTTTTTTTTTTTTTTTTTTTTGAAAAAAAAATTACAGAAAAGGGATGCTGGCATTGACAGGTCTGTCCCTGAGGAGGGGTGAGGTGTGGGAATAGGGAGTGAAGAAAACAGACTTTACAGAAAAGGCCCTTAAAATCAGGATGGAATGTATTTAGATGAATGGAATTATTTCGGAAAGCCTCCACTAAAGTTTTAATTCATGCCTGCATCATTCTGGGTTTATTACGGCCCCCAAATCATATTCTATGAAGAGACAAGTTTAATGACTGATTCTTTGCCATGGACTTAATGAGCTGATACATATACCCCAGTTTACCCAAGTCATCAGATGGGAAATGTTTTATTTAGCCTGAAACATCAAATATTCATTGAGCTGCTCCATGGCGTACTCATTTTTTCCTTCCTTCATTCATTCACAAAACAGACATCTATTAAGCATCTAGGGTGTGCCAGGAACTGTGCTCAGCCTGGGGACACGGCACCAGGTAAAACCAGCATATAGATGCTGCCTGGAAAGACATGATATTAAATCAGCGAATGTAATACGTCTTGCCGTGTTAAATGGTAGGAGAAGGTGGTGGTGTATTATTCACTCATTCAAAAAGCACCTAATGAATGATTCCGGGGCATACACATTGCTTGTGTTCTGTATGCTGAGTGTGAGAAAGAGGCAGACCATTTAGCTGCTTCTATGAGCTTGTGGTCCAGGAGGTGAGGGGAGAGAGGCCTAGATGCTACGGTCAGAGGTGACTGCAGTCTCAGATGAAGAGTTCGGTGTTGGAGACAATAGATATTGAGGTTAGGTCCCTGTTCCAAGGGACCCCTCATGGGGAACAGCAGCATTATGCTGCCCTGGAATCGCTCCCCACAATTTCTAAGGCTTGTCAAGACACAGGGCAGGGATCTGAATTCATGGAAAGGCTTGGCACTGCCACGTGGACCACTCTGAGTGTCAGGGATGGGACTCACCTTTACACAGGTGGCCCCGTTTACTTTACACCCTACCTGATCCTAGGCATTGTAATGAATATTTCGTTAATGTAAAAACTGAGACACAAGGCAGTTTCAACACACAAGCAAGCACATGCATGTATGCACACACACACACACACACACACACACACACACACACACGTGCATTCGAATGTACAGAACTCGGGCTTTGAACACCAGACATTTTTTATCACAATGTCTGGGATCTTCGCACTTTTGAAATGAGCATGGATTTTCATGGAAATGTCACTACAGTAACAGAGGGTGTCCAGCTGAAATATTTAGGAAATCTTTCCTTATGATGATGATGGTAGTGTGATCACAATGAGTATAACATTACTTGCTCTGTGCCAGAAACTGTACAAACCTTGACAACAGTTTGTTCTGGTCCCATTTCACAGATGAGTTAATGGAGGTTCAGAGAAGTACTTGTACAAAGTATCTTACAGGTAACAAGTAGGAGAAGGAAAATCCAAGCTTAGACAGGCTGACACTACAGCCCCCGTTCTGAAGCCACTAGGCTATATTTCCTCCCTAAGAGACTGGAGGCTAATTTGAAGTGGACAAATCCATCGTTCACATCAAATGCCGCAGGGTGCGGAAATTATTTACTGTAGTCTCAGCGATGCGTGAAAACTCATGGGCCTCGTTCAGATTTAGGTAAAGTACAAAGGCACATTTCAACACTGCTCTCCCTTTACCTCCCCATCCCCACATTCCAGAATAATGAGGTTGTCTCTGTTTTGTGTGATGTCAGGATTTCCCCGCTGGGCTGTGTCCACTCTGATGAGGCCCCTTTGTCCTGGGAATCAAATGACTTGGTCTCTTTAGACAAGCTGGGCAGGGAGCCCTGGCTCTCACGTGGCCAGTGGACATGACAAGTTAGAGCCAGGGGACCCCAACTCCAGCCCCATCTCTATGGTGGGTGGCGTTCTGAACTGCAGGGGTTCTCTGTGACATGGGGAATAAATACCTTTCGGAAGTATTTCAGTATGGAGTACTCACAACCTTGGTATTAAGCGTGCCCTTTCTTTCAAAGGGATTGCTGGTGTCTTTTTTTTTTTTTTTTTTCCAGTTGACTGTGTATCTAATGTGGCATCACCCCGTAAAGAATGCCGCTAACTTCCCACTGTTTGGTACCTTCAGCAGAGAATGGTAACTTCTCTCAAATATTGAACTTTCTCTGTTTTTTTCAGAAGTGACATGAGGTTACTAAAAATAAATATCTGCTTAGAAAGGCTATGAATTTCACATGTTAAAACACATCTTTTTTTTTTTTTTTCTACTGTTCTTCTTTTTTTTTTTCCTCCTTCACTGATAATTTGAGAACCACCCCTCTGGGATTAGGAATCGACTCTTTTCAAGGCTTTCTGAGCATCTCGTGATCTAAGTTCTAAGAAGCAATGCGCCACTGGGAGACAGTGAGTCCCAGCAGTGAAAAGGACGGTCTGTGTGACTCTCAGCCCTTCCATCCCCCAACCCCCTTGCCGTGGGCCTGTGAGAAGTGGCTTCTGGTAGCTGCAACACTGAAAAACAAAATGCAAACCCAACAAATAATCCATTTCCAAGGTTTGCTTACAGAGAGAGGGATCTATTTATGAAACATATATTGTTCAGTTTCAGGGGAAAATCATGTAATCATTGCAAGGGGAAAAGCATGGAAAGTGCTTTATTTTGCATAAAAATCTCCTTGCTCTATGATTTATGTGGCTGAGATGCTCAGGCTCAGGGGAGCTTGGGTCTTAGTATCTCACTAAAGGAAGGTGGAATTTAAAATGCAGAGAGAATCTCTGGTCACAACAAAACACCAGCGTTTATTAGCCTGGGTTTGGGGTAGGGATGGGGGTGGGGTGCGGTCATGGACAAAACAGAAAGATAAAAATGCATTCTGCTATGGGGGGATCTTAGAGAATAAAGATTGACCCCAGGCTCTAGGTAGCATTAGCACTTCTAGCAGACAAATTTCCTGCAATTAACATTTGAGGACTCAGCTAGGTCCTCTCAACTTCCGGAGGGTGTATGGGCTATCAGCGCTGACTTAAGTTACCCGTCACCTGGAGGCTGAAAAGGAACTAGCTTTTCCCCTCTCTGGCTGAGAATGTTTTATTACAGTCAGCTCGTGTTTATGAAATGCCCTCTGGGCATATCTACCTGTTAAAAGGTACAGTCTCCTAGGATCTTAGGGCTGGCAGGAAAATAACAAGTCTTCTAGCTCAAACGTCTTCTCAGTGCTTGAATTTTCACCACCACATCCTAGAAAGGCGGTTGATAAGCTTCTGCTTCAACACTTTCAGAGATGGGGAGATTAAAAACCTCCCAAACAGCCCCTTCTGTTGTCAGATAACTGTGGTTGTGATCTCTTATGCTGAGCCGAAAATAAGGTCTCTTGTAAGTTTCAGTTTTACTCTTCCTTCTGCTCAAATATTACACGTTAGATTGAACTCCTCTGGGTATCAGGGTGATGAAGTGCATGCGATTTGGAGGCAGCCTCATCAGAATTCGCATCACAGCTCCATCACTGACTGGATGTAGGATATTAGGCAAATTATTTCCTCATTTGAAATGGGAAGATACTAACAACGATCTGTATCAGTCAGGGTGCACTTTGTGTTGCTGCAGTAACAAACAGCTCCAAAAATCTCACTAGCTTTAAATAACTAAGTTTCCATTCTTGCTCATGTTCACTGTGGCTCTGGCTAGGGGCAGGGTCTGACCTATGCTGTCTTCACTCAGTGATCCTGTTGATGGATCTTATATTGATATGTGCTTCCCCCAGAACTTATGTGTATCATTTGCACCCACACGTCACTGGCCAAAGAACATAACACGGCTACACCCAATTTTAAAGTGCAGTTCTACCATGTCCCTAGAAGGTGGAGACTCGAAAAATTTGGTGACCCTGGCAAGCCCACATCACCTCTCTGCAGACTTAAAGGTTTAAGCTTAGCATGTGATGTATGTTTTGCAGAATACCTGGAACTTGCCAAGTTTTATTCCCCCGTAGTTGGCAAATCATTGAAGGTACTCTGGGTTAGACATTCTTAGCTCCTTCTGCTATTCCTCATGCTACATCATCTTAAATCTTTTTACCATCCTGGTTTGTGTCCTCTAAAAATCTCACCCAAATGTCCCTATGAAATTGTGATCCACTGGAAACAAATGCAATATTCCAGCTAAGTAAAGAACTCAGAAGGAGAACAAAATGATCTCCTTCCTTCTTCTAGATAATGCATCCTAAAATGTTACTCTTTTACTTTTTGGCAATCCCAGTGCACTGTTAAATTTGCTGTGCACTGTTATATTTGCTCCATCTTTTTCACATATTTTTCTGGGAAGCTGTTTCTTCCTAATCCCATACTTGTGTCATTAGCTTTTGAGTCACAAAGGAGTTTCACATTGTTCTCCATTAAATCAAATAGCATCTGTTTGATTTACCCTATCCTTCCGAGCCAGTTATAATTACTTCAGACCAAGATCTTTCTCCTCTCACGGTCAGACAAACACTGTGGAGTGGGAGAGGTGTAAAAACACTTGTCCCAACTAGAGATGCCAACAAATGGGCAAGCTTTGGAAACAACGGCCTCATCATTTTGGAGGACATCTTTTTACTATATTTTAATAGCTTTATCAAGATATAATTGGTGTACAATAAACTGCATATATTTATAGTGCACAATTCGATGTTTTGACATTTGTGTACAACTCTGAAACCTCGACCACAATCAAGACGCTATCCATCACCCCCCAAAATTTCCCTGTGTTCCTTTCTAGTCCTTCTTCTTGCCTGGGAGACATCTTTCAACCACTCATTCTAATCTATCGATATCTGTACAATCTAGCATGGTGTTGAGCACAAAACAGTTGATCAGGACATATTTACTGGCGTACGGATGAGGTGTTCAGAACACCTGAACGCTTGCTATGCCTGTACATCGTCACCCAAGGTCAGTCCTTACACAGAAGTTGTCATTTGATGAATGATCCTCACCCATCAGGCCAGAGATGATTAGATAAGCAAAGAAAGGGTCCCACACCCAAAGGTGGCCTGTGGGGTAGCCTGCTGTGAGAGCTCTGGCCGGATGAGACAACACTGCCTGACTGAACCAATCCAGTCCTCTCTGGGGACAGGTGGGCAGGATCAGCACACGCAGAAGTGGGGACACACATGGTATCATGCCACACACATATTCAGGTCATTCAACAGGAATTTTCTGAGTGCTTACTGTTTAGCAGGCATTACGCTAAGCATTCAGCACTGGAAAACATCTAACGAAAAACTGGGAGAATGATGCAGAGATGAAGCGAGAGGGGAGAAAAGAAAAGGTGAAAGGCAAGGGGCTTGAAAGACCCGGTCATTTGTGGGGGAGCTCCAGACGTGCCTTACAAGGTAAACCCGCTCCCCTTTACTACCCTGGTCCGCTTTCGATGTGCTTTGGTTTGCTATCTCACGTTCTCTTTTCCACTTGCACTTTTCCTGCCCATGCAGCAAGTGGAGCGCACGTTCTTGCAATGTGCCTGCAAGACAAACTCTCATCAATTACTTACTAACTGTTGTCTAGATGCAGAGGGCATAATCCTGAAATGCGGAGGCATCCCTGTTTCTTGTGCATCCAGCGAGGTAACTGAGCTCGCCTGCTGACACTGAGGAACTCACCTCTCAGAAGGACTGTGTTCTTGGTGAGAGAGCAAAGGGAAAAAGATTCGGAGAAATCCAAATTCTATCGACCCACGCTGCATAAGCCCTACATAATTCAGCTTCAAGAACTAATGTATGATGCATGCTATCACCATCAAACTTATGCTGCAAATAATTCATGCTTGCAACTTTTAAAAGATGTATTATTAACGTTATGGCCAGCAGAATTGGACTGGGTGAATGCTTGGAGTTGGATGGAAATGATCACTCCAGTGTTCAAAATTCTCTTGAAGTGTTTGTGTCTCTGGGAGGGGAGACAAGACAATAAGGTAAAATTTTTACTCCTTAACATCAAATATGCCTCATTTCTTTCTTTCCAATTTCACTGAAAGGTGTTTCGAAAACCCTTTGAATCACAGTTTGAAATAGGCAGCAATCCTGTTTACAGATAACATTTTGATGAGGCCAGAGTGGGTTTGAAATCAGAAACAAAGCAACAGCTTCTTCGCTGCCTTGTTGGGAACTTTGGGCAAATAATGTGTCGTGCCTGGTCAATTACATAAATTATCAAAGATATTTTTGTTGAGTCACCCCAGGCTTCAAAAGATCCGCTAACCCCAGAACATAGTGTTCATGGGATCCCAGAAGGAATTAACTTGATGAATGGGGTGGTGTCTTCTGAGATGACACTGCTTAATATCCTGTAGCTACTGTAAAGTTTAAGTTTAAGTTCATTAGAGCTTTTGGCTCAGCTCTGCCATGGAAGGTACAAGTGGCAACGATAAATCAACTTTGTAAAGTGATCACAGTGATACTAAGCACAGTGCTATACGTACTTTTCATTTCTTGATGACCAACTAAGAAAACACCCAATTCATTGGAGGGCTTGCAGGTGATCTTTGTTCTGGGGCTGTGGAGTCAAACTCCTCCAGCGAGGGTGGAGGGGGCTCCCTTATTTCCATTGGCACACAGCCCTCTTCTCAAAAAGAAAATCTGATTTGTTCCCACTTCATATTTCCAGCAGATGGTTGGAGAATAAAGCCTTTGGCAAGAGCTGTCTACTCCAGATGCTTTTCTGGAAAAGAAGGTCTATAAGTTGCTCTTAAAATGTGTCCATGTGTCTTGGTGTTCCTCAAAGGTCCCTGGAAGTTCTTCTCTAGGCAAGAGACCCTGGCACTGACATTGCTAAGCTGATGATTCATTTTGAAGTAAAGTATTTACAGTATAAACGAGAGCCAAATGCAGTCGTTCTGCTGCTGCTCATAAAAAAATATTTAAAAAACAACTGTAAGATTTGCCTGTAATGGTAGCTATCCTTTTTAGAAAAAAAAAAAAACTATTCATTTTGTGTCTTACAGTGAATATTTCTAGAAGGTTGTGAAAATGTCCTGGTTCTTTTAGAAACTTTTTTTTTTTTTTGAGCCCCTACTGTACTTCGGACACAGTGCTAGGGAAACAGAGATTAATAAAATAACACCCCCATTCTCGAGGAAGCCTCCCACAGGCCACCGGGGAAGCGAGGCTCATCAACGTTCGTGAGACAATGGTAAGTGAGCCTACCTAGGTGAGCTGGGAAAAGCATCAGCAATGTGGAGTTCTACGCAGGGCTCTGCAAGCACACCAGGGTGCCCAGCAGGTGAGGAAAGATGGAAAGGGTATTGGGCAAAGAGGACAGCAGGTTCGAAGGTACAAGAGATAGAAAGAGGGTGTCAAATCCTGCCACCCACGTGAAGACCTATGTTATGGAAATAGAGGACTCAACAGGGAAGGAAGCTGCACTCTAACTGGGGAGCCAAGGGGAAGACGCGGAGGATTTGTGCAGGGAAACCGCGATCCTACTTGTGACTTAAGACCATCATCAGGGCAGAGAGTAGGGAGTGTGCGCAGCAGACCAGGGGAGGTGAGGGAACCCACGGAGGCTTCCGTGGGAGGGGAGAGGACAGCAGGGAAGGTGCAAGCAGCAAGCCAATGGGATGGAGAGAAGCAGAAGGACCCGGAAGATACCACAGCAGTAGAAGCCATTCATTCGTTCCCGTTACCACACATCTTTTGGTTCCAGGCATCCCACCTGGCTCTAGAGACACAAGACAAATGAGACACGGTCTGTGTAGTTATTTTTCTGTCCTCAGCCTACCTGTTACGTCTTGGGGGCCCGCCCTGACTTGCTACACGTTCTGGAGCCTCGCTAGGTGTCTCCATCACACGTTGTCACCCAAGCACCTGCTGTCTCTCCTGCACTTTATCACAATCAGGTATTTCATTGACTGTCTTCCCTCCCCGCGTGTGATACTCATTAGGACAGGGATGGCTGTGTTCACCTTGTGGACCATTGTGTTCACCAAGCACATCGTAGGGGCTCAATGAACGTCAGTCGAATGGATGTATGAAAGAAAGGGTGCCCCCAGTAATAGAAAGCGATGGACAGTTTAAAAGTAAGGGTGGCACGTTCTCATAAGCGCACTGATGGCAGTGTAGACAGACGTGGTGAGAGCAAGCAATCTGCTCTAGCCCTAACGGCCAACAAAGCCTTTGTGGATGAGACAGATCTGGAGTTGAGCCATGAGTCATTCCCTCAGTGCGTCCATCCCTGGCAATGGAGTCTTCCTCACCCCGGGCACGTTCCTCCCAAATCTGGAGAGAATTAGGACTCCTTCCTACACGGAAGCATCAGAGAGGCGGGCCCAACCCAGGACGTCATAGAAGCGTCCCCAGGAGGATGTTATGTGTGAGGAGTCTGGGTTGTCTCCCACCTTTGGCTGTTGAGCAAGTAGAAGGCTACCGCTTCCTGGTCAGCCATGTGCCAGAACGTGGAGGCTGCGAAGGCTGAGGTGGGAGCGGGGGAAGGAAACGAAACGGAAACACATTTGCTGGCATCCAGAAACGCCCCGATCGACCCACAGAGGCAGCCTCTGCAAAGCAGCCAAGGGCACCTGGAGGGTCCAGTATTACTTTTCTCTTCCCCTCTGTCTCTGGTATGTGGTGAGGCCCCAAGAAGAAAAGACATCTTGTTTGCTCAAGCCAGAAATACTGAAATTACAAATTGTTAGAACTTAGAGGAAACTTAAACATCTTATATTAAGTTGTTGATCTTCTTAATAGAAGAATTATGCATATATTCCCCTAATAGCCTACAGACAAGGGAAGAGGTGCTCTGGGGTGAGTGGGTACATAGGGGGTGCAACACAGGTCCGCTGTTGTTTATCCCTCTTCATCTTTCAGCTTAGGTAGTCTCACCTTCTGGAAATCTTCCCTGAGTCCCCCAAAGCTGGATCAAGGACCATCCTGAGGCTCTGACACTTCTGTGCAATATACCATAATTGCCTGCTTAGTTTCCATAACCTCTACCACTGCTAACTGGAATATACTCCCCATGAAGACAACACTACGTGCCTTTAATAAACACACTGAAATTCACAAGCCATTCAGTGAGCTAGGCTCTACAAACATCATGATGGTCAAGAATGACATGATTCTGGGACTTCCCTGGTGGTGCAATGGTTAAGAATCCACCTGCCAATGCAGGGGACACGAGTTCGAGCCCTGGTCTGGGAAGATCCCACATGCCGTGGAGCAACTAAGCCCGTGCGCCACAACTACTCAGCCTGCGCTCCAGAGCCCGCGTGCCACAACTACTGAGCCCACGCGCCTAGAGACCGTGCTCCACAAGAGAAGCCACCGCAACGAGAAGCCCGCGCACCGCAACAAAGAGTAGCCCCCGCTCGCCGCAACTAAAGAAAGCCTGCGTGCAGCAAGGAAGACCCAACACAGCCAAAAATAAATAAATAAAATTAAAAAAAAAATAAAAAGAACGACATGATTCTTTCCCTTGGGGAGCTCATACTCTGGAAATTCGACCATGTCTGGAGTGTTATACTTAGCCAAGCACTCATAATCACAGCCCTCTACATGTCTCTTGAATGAATGAATCACAGAGCAAGGAAAGGAGTTTGGGATTAATACTGTTATTTAGGGTTCCACAAATACATTTTCTAAAGTTGGACCACAGCCGCATTGAGAATAGCCCATACTGATTTTCAGAGTCCAGATAAATAATTCAATCTGTCTCTGCTCAGACGATTTATCGATGGAAAAAGCAGCTTTAAAAACATTTGCTTGTAGGGGATGGGGCTAGCCCCTTAAATAGAGGCACTCGCAGACGCAGGATGCTGCTTGGTTTAACACCGATGAAGAGGGTGCAGTCACTGCACGTTTATGGCCTCTATAGGGTTGATGGAACAGAACTGTTTGCATTTATGAGGAATATCAGCTCAAAATATCACTCTGATATGGCACCTACTAATTGGGGTTTGCCCAGTACTCTCCTTCTTTGTTACCAGACCCTAGGATGTGTGGGGTAACAATGTACCCTGTCCCATGTAAGACACTGTCTATCCCAGAGCCTTTATGGGGTCACAGATCTGGCCAGCCGCATGGAAATGGCAGTCTTCTCAGGGTTCTGGGAAGGCATTTCTTTCCCTGATAAATAGAAAAGGCACAGCTATGGCAGCCACCTTTTCTTCTATCCCCCATCTTCCTGTCTCAAATGAGGATGCCACTCAGCAGCCACTTTGAGGCCATGAAGCAAAGGCCAAGTGAAATGCAGACAGATGGGCCTTGATAGCATTTACTACTGGGTCCAGCTTTTGCATCCTCAGCACTATTGATATTTGGAGCCAGACCACTCCGTGTTGTAGGGGGCTGTCCTGTTCATTGTGGAAAATTGAGTAGCATCTCTGGCCTTTACCCACTAGATGTGCCAGTAGCGTACAGTGACCATCAGAGATGTGTCTCCCAGGGATCTACTGTACGGCACAGGGAACTATACTCAATATTTTGTAATAACCTATAAGGGAAAAGCATCTGAAAAAGGATATATGTTTATACACGTATAAATGAATCACTTTGCCGTACATCTGAAACTAACACGACATTGTAAATCAATTTACACTTCAATTATCAATAAATTATACTTCAATTTAAAAAAGTGTCTCCCAGTTGTCACAACCCAAAATGTATCTAGACATTGCAAATGCCCCCTGGGGGGCAAAATCATCCCTGGTTGAGAACCACTGTATTAGACTAATGCCAGAAACTTCCTACCACTAGATTTTTTTTTTTTTTTTTTTTTGCGGTACGCGGGCCTCTCACTGTTGTGGCCTCTCCCGTTGCAGAGCACAGGCTCTGGACGCGCAGGCTCAGCGGCCATGGCTCATGGGCCCAGCTGCTCCGCGGCATGTGGGATCTTCCCGGACCGGGGCACGAACCCGTGTCCCCTGCATCGGCAGGTGGACTCTCAACCACTGCGCCACCAGGGAGGCCCCCTACCACTAGATTTTATGCAAGAGGAGAAAACTAAATCCTTATTTGTTTAAGCTTCTGGAGTCGGGTGTTCTGTTACTTGCAGGCAAAAGCCTTCCTCATGAGATATATATGTATATGCACACATATATACATGTACACATGCTTGGTATGTGCGCACTATTTTACTGTGACCATGACAACGTACTGAATAACTGTGTGCTCCACCCACTGCATATTGGGGCCACCTCCAAGTTGACCCCAGCTCCACTCTGTACCTCCTTAGAACTCCTGTGTTCTGTGGATTCTATTCTTATTTATGTAAAAACTTAGGATGGTGCCTGATTCTTAACACTGTTACCTAAGAGGCTTCAAGTAGTTAGTGGCTAAGAGTACTGAATGTGGAGTTAGATGGCTTGGGTTTAAATTCTGACTCTTAGAAGCTGAGGAAAGTATCTTAGCTTCTCCGAGCCTCATTTCTCTTATCTGTAAAATAAGGATAATTGTGGTATCCACCTTCAAGTCTGTTAAAATGATTAACTATGTTGATCTGAGTAGTACAGATATTTTAAAAAGTGAGAAGATACAAAGATGGGGAAATAGTACAGCAGGGTTCTTCATACAGCATAAATCAAGAAAGAAACTGGATTGAAGATTTGGAAGCAGTGAACCGTAAGACATCTCTGGGCACCCTACTTTCACGGAAGATTTCTCTATTTCCAGTGAAAGCGGCATTGAAGTCAGTGGAATCGATACTCTTAAATTTTGTGCCGCAAACATCAAACCACAGATTTACACTCTTTATTTCCAAAATATTTTGGCTTTGTCACACAGCTACAGCCCAGAAAAACTGGGAACTGCCTCTGAAGGTCATCAACTGCATTCTTCAGCCTCCAGAGAGAATATCCTTCTGTAGCGCGTGGCCATCCGTTATGTGATAAAGACACCTCCGAAGCGGAGACACTCGCCAACAATCCCCGCGCTGATTTCTGCCTTGTGCTGTGAGCAAACTCTCCCTTCCATGTAACTCACATTTCCCATGGTGCCCTGGAAGACTACGTTCTCATCAACTGTCCCCTCTGACAACAAATTGCAGCCCAAGAGTGTTGAGTGCCTCAAAGTCACATGTACGGCGTTAGATAGATTTGGGTCTTCAGGAAACAATTTGCTGTGTTTGTGGACTTTAGAGTCTACCCTCCACCCCTGTCTCCATCTTTATTAACAGAGACTCAGTAAATCCTCTTTCAAAATACGATATGGCCCACAGTGAAAGATTCCTGCAGGGATAATACAAACCACTGGTCATGTCTCGAAGAAGCACCACCTCTTAAGAGAAGCAGAGTGGTTTTTCTCCTCTTTCTCTTTTGCTGGCTACAGGAATCAGAGTAGAATCTCTAATAGCTGAAGTCTGTAATAATTACAACTTGGGTCCTGCCATGATTTCGGTATGGTGTGTGTGTGTTAAAAATTGGACTTCTTAATTTGAATTACTGATGCATATGTTCTCTCAGACAGCCATTCTCCCCGCCAATAGGCAGTAAATCTTAACTGACAAGGACTCACATTTTGAAAAATATTAACCAACTCTGGAGCTTCCAAGATAGTCACGGGCTTTTTCTCTCAAGCTGTGAGCTGTCTTCTTAAGACATTCCTCATGGAGTATAGGTAAAGCCCAGCATTTTAACAGACCAGCACAGTAATGGATGATGTCTGAGGCAGCAGACCTTTCTCAGGTGGTCTTCACAGCGCCTCACAAATGTAATGTGCACATAAGTCACTTAGGGATCTTGTTAAAATACAGGTTTAGATTCAGCAGGTCTGGAGTGGGGCCTGAGATTCTGCATTTCTAGCAGCCCTCAGGTGATACTGCTGCTGCTGGGCCATGGTGGATTTTTTGAGGAAGGTTCTAGAACATATGGTGTTGTAGAGAGACTAATACAGACCTGACTCTGCCAGTGTGCTTATTATTTCCTTCTAAATCCTACAAACTCCCCATTCCCTAAGTGGCAAATCAGGACAACTGCATCCCATGCTCGACTGTCCTCAAGCAGTGTGATCCGGTGAGAAGGTTATCTCGGGGGAAACTAGCGGTGACAGTTGCATACACCTGGCTGACTGTTCCAAGAGATTAACCCAACCATGACCTCTATGAAGTGACACCAAAGCAGGCTCCAGGAACAAATGATAAAATAACAGAAGCAGATGAGAAATGATATGGCCAAACTCAGGAAAGTTGCGAAAAAGAAACACAAAACCATCATAGAAACGAAGATCTTTGAAAGCCACTCAAGGTGGAACTGCTGACAAATAATTAGGGACAACAAGGCAGACTTGAGACAAATGATTAAAATTAAACTTAACAAAGGGCAAGAGTTAAAAGGGATTGAAGAGAAAATAATAGCAATGGAATACAGAAAAAAAAAGCAGATTTGACATAACTGGTGTATGTTGGATATAAATGATACACCTACACTAGACTAAAGCAATGAGAAAAAAATTTTAAGAGGAAGAAGACGTATTCAATGATATAATTCAAGAATGTTTTCCTGAAATAAAATAGTATGTGATGTTACAGTTTTAAAGAGTTAAAAGGGGTTAAAGATAAAAATAAATAGCACTGGAAAACAAAAGAGATTAAACATAACACAATTGTTATGCCTGAAGCAAAGACCCAATATTTGAGTACATAAATGTTTGAGGAAAGAACATTTGAGGATTTAATTTAAGAGAGCATAACGCTCCCCAGGAAAAACTGATAGAAATTAATGTATACTGAGATATGTCCTTACATAGTTCTCAAGTTACAAAAAGAAAGTGGGAATCTCACGGCAACCCAGTTAAATTGTGTGTAAGGGGAAAAACATTACACTGATTTTAGACCTCACGTCTGTGATAATTTAATACTAGAAGACTGGGGGTAATGCATAAAACACCCTCAGGGAAAGAAACCGTGACACTTAGCCAATCAGAGTATCATTCAAATATAAGGGCAATGGACAGATTTTTTTCTGTCATGCAAGAATTGAAGAAATGTTCTTCTCCATTGGATTTGAAAGTGTTTTTTCATTTGGACATTGGGGCAGAGACAATCTGGCTGTTTCATATCATTTTTAACCTATACATGACTATGCCTACCACCCAAAGATGGAAGTTTTGACAAGGATGGCCATCTCAGCCAACATGGGCAAGGGACCCAAGCACATGAACACAGCTGCAGTTGTGGTCAGAGGTGTCCTGTGCGAGCCACACGCCCTGGGTGTTGCTGCCTCCCTTTCTTGGAGTTGGTTTAGTTTAGTGGGTCGGTTAATTGCTACTCACTGAGTCTCTACCTCCTGTTGCCGAGACTGGCAGCTGGTCATAGCCAGCTGTGGAGTAAAAGCCTATGTTTCAACCCTCAACGCCCTTCTTCTTTTTACTCATCCTCATGAAAACCCACTTCATCCCACCCCACACTTTCAGGCTGGACATCCTGAATTCTCCCCCATATTCATTCAACAAATATTTATTTGTGCTGATCGTGGGCCAGGTATTGTGCTCAGCACGGATAAGGAGACGATCATAAAAAAGAGAGGCCCCACCCCTGACATCATGGAGCTTCAGTTTAGAGAGGGAGTGAGAGAGGTGAATCAAGTCACCGCATACTTATTGAATTAATTAATAAAATGATGATAAGTGAGGTGAATGGAAAAAGTCACGGCATTACGGGGACACACGGAAGGATGTCAGCCAGGCAGGCATTCAGGAGGACCAGGGAAATTTCCCAGGAGGAAGGTGGGCTGATGTGGAGGCTGGAAGGTTGTGTAAGATGGATCAGAGCCGGTCCTCTGAAGAACACAGGATTTTCCAGTAACCAAAGTAGCACATGGGACGGTCTTGAGTTGGGAAAGAGTGGAGCCAGTGTGAATGACTGAAAGATCAGTGGTCTAAAGTGTCATGAGCAAGGGTGGGCCGAAGGCATTAGAGGATGCTGAAGAGGAGGTCAGAACTTTATGTCTTGGGGAGGAGCTGATAACAATGACTTGGGCAAATACACGCACGTCTTCACGTTGGGATACCAAGCCAAGTCTTTCTGGGACTCCTCAGGAAAGTTATTGCAACAGCCTTCTGGCTGGCCTCCCCACCTCCATCCTTTCCCAATATTCCAGCCCAACAAATGATTCTTAACGAATTATGCTGCTGCTCTGAACGGGTCAGGTGCTCCATGTTGCCAAGAGCACAGAGTCTAGACCTCGGCCTCTGACAGCTGAGATCTCCCATGACCCCATCAACCTGTCCTACCCTGCTTTACTTTTCTCCCTGACACTCACACTCCACTCCAGCCAGCTAGAGGCATTTACCAAGCATGCTTTTGGTTCGTTCGTAATCACCTTTGCTGAGTTGCCAGAAGCTTTCCCTTTCCTCCAAGTTTCAAAAACTCTGGCATGTGTCAAGGCAATAGCATCCAGTAGAAAGATCATGGGCTTTGGTATTGCATGAAAAGGGATTCAAATTCTGTCTTGCTACTTACTAGCTGTGTAACCTTTGGCAACACCCTTAATCTCATCATGCTGCCATTTCCCCATTATTAAAAGGGGGAAAATAATAGTAGTTGTAACTAGGTATCATAGACCTATTTGTATAAATTGAAGTATATAGTTGATTTACAATGTTTCAGTGAGTGATTCAGTTCCACACACACACATACATATATATATTCTTTTTCAGATTTTTTCCATTATATTCAACAATGAAATAATTGAATATAATAATGGAATAATTATAATAATGGAATAATATTGTATTCAATATTACAAGATATTGAACATAGTTCCCTGGGCTATACAGTAGGTCCTTGTTGTTTATCTGTTTTATATATAGTAGTGTACATCTATTAATCCCAAATTCCCAATTTATCCCTTCCCCTCTTTCCCATTTGGTAACCATAAGTTTGTTTTCTGTGTCTGTGAGTCTATTTCTGTTTTGTAAATAAGTTCATTTGTATCATTTTTTTAGATTCCACATATAAGTGATATCATATGACATTTGTCTTTCTCTGTCTGACTTACTTCACTGAGTATGATAATCTCTAAATCCATCCATGTTGCTGCAAGTGGCATTATTTCATTCTTTTTTATGGCTGAGTAATATTGCATGTATATATGTACTGCATCTTCTTTATCCATTCATCTGTGGATGGACATTTAGGTTGCTTCTATATCATGGATTTTATGACAATTAAATAAGATCTCTCTTTCTCTCCCTTCCTGTCTCTCTAGACACACACACACACACACACACACACACACACACACACGTATGGCATATATCTAATATCTCAGGCCTGCTACTTACTGGAGGCTTAAATAATAGTAGTTACTATTTGTTTCACTATTACTGCTGATGGTGTTGCAGCTGTTACTACTACTTCTTCTTTTACTTATTACAACTGCTACTAGTGGCATTTTTTAAGTTCTACTGTCTCTGTTAAATCTCCTTGGGTCATTAAATTTAACAAGAAATTTCCTCCATCTAAAGGCGTTATTGTTTAAACTCCTCATTTATTATATACTATCATATACTGCTACATATTATCATATATTGCTAGTTCCACGTCCTGTATGAAGTAAGTCAGAAAGAGAAAAACAAATAGTGTATAGTAACGGTATACGTGGAATCTAGAAAAATGGTACGCATAAACCTATTTGTGGGGCAGGAATGGAGACACCGACGTAGAGAACAGAAGCGTGGACACGGTGCAGGGGAAGATGAGGGTGAGATGAATTGGAAGATTAGGATAGATATATATACACTACCGTGTGTAAAATAGATAGCCAGTGGGAACCTGCTGTACGGCACAGGGAGCTCAGCTCGGTGCTCTGTGATGACCTAGATGGGTGGGATGGGGGCTGGGGTAGGAGCCAGGTCCAAGAGGGAGGGGATATGGGGATATATTTATACATATAGCTGATTCACTATGTTGTACAGCAGAAACTAAGATAACATTGTAAAGCAATTATACTCCAAAAAAAAAAAAAAAAGTCAGCAACTCTTGTTTTTAGCTGGGTGTTGTGAATGCGACAACATTCTAACCAATCAGCCGATGTTAAACATCAAATGGTAGGTAGGCTCAATTACTCCTCAGTCCCTGGAAGCTTTTTACTTAATTATTAGTAAGGCAAGAATTTCAAACCAGGCCTTTTCACCTAATTTCCTATGTGTGTCTTGATTTTGAGCAAGTTGCTGAACCACGACGAGTTTCCATATCTTCCTCTCCTATCTATGCAGTAACTAATGAATGGCCTCTCACTCATCCCCTTCCTCTCACTTGGGTTCTTGATTGGATGAGGGTTGGTGCCAACATCTCAGAAGACCTTCCATTTACTGTCACATTGTCCTGGGGCCATGACTACTCGTTTCCTTCTTTCTTTTCCCAACTTATTCATTGTTTATTATCGTGATAAGAACTCTGTAGGCTCATACTGTACTTCTGTTGAACATCTATGACCTCCATTCATACCTTCATCCATTCACTCACAATTACCGACTGAGTTCCTTTTATATGCCAGGTCCTGTGCTTTGTGCCAAAGATGTTGCAGAAATAAATGAATCCAATACCACCTTTGCTCTTATGGAGCTTACAGTGTGGTGGAAGACACGTCCACAACCTTCATTGATCGTGATTTCATGGGCTTCCTTTTTCCTGTTGAAAAGATCAACAGCACCTTCCAGGGTGTATCTTCTTAGTGATTGAATGACTGATGTCCTGGGCTGGCCTTTGCGTTCCCACCACTTGTACTCTCCCGTCCTTGCACTTTTCCAATGTAACTAAGTGCTTCAAGCTCGCTTCCCCCAGACCACATTCCAGAGGTCAGGGAACTAGTGCGACTTCTCACCACTGTATGCCCACCACCTTGAACTGCACCAGGCGTATAGTAGGTGCACAATAAATAGCTGTTCAATGATTATGTAACTCTGCCAGCATAGCTGTCCCCTTCTTCCAAAAGGACAGCCCTTGAGCCCTTGACAAGGGCTCAATCCCTAAACCCTCAAGTGCTTAGGGATCACCCTGGACCCAGACCGACGGTTGAATCCCACTTTCACCACTTGTGACATAAATGACCTTGGGAAAGTCACTTAACTTTTCTGAGGCTCTGATCATACCCAAATGGGGATAACAACAGTACCGAGCTCGTGGAGTCATTATGAGGATTTAAAGAAATAATAAGTCAAGACTCTGCCCAGCAAGCACTTGGCACGGTAACTGTCTCACGGCTAACAACATGTGTTGTCTTATCACTACTGACCCTTTTCTCCGGCATGCGTGAGAGGGTATCTGGGCAGGGCTGGGGTTGTGCAGCCTCATTTAGGAAGTGATGGCTACATGTCTCGTCCTTTATCTCCTCCTCCTGACACCCTGGTGATGATTGAGGGAGATGCTCACGTCTGCCTTGTGGGCCACTGAGGTCTGTTTCTCCCCACACATTTTTGGAGCATTTCTTCCTCAAAGGAGAGAAACTGTCATGCATGTTGTTCTGTTCCATGTATGTCTTTCTTGGTGAGCCACTCATTCCACAGATATGAGTCATGGATGACTTCAAGTAGCTCAGAATATCTCTCATGTGTAACATATAGCTGTGAGGGACCTCATGTCAGGGAAAACATACAAAGCAGGCACAGATGGAAAACACAGACTGATGCGTTGCCTGGAACTGTGGCAGAGATCCAGATGGCTTGCAAGAACTTTCCATGATATGGGCTCCTTTCAGACTCCACAGCAGTGGCTCTTAACTTCATTTTGGAGGCTGATCTGTTATGAGCCTTTCTGAAAATCTGATGTAAAATCTGAGATACTGACCGTCTTCATAACTAACCAATCAGATCTAACTAATCAGAATGGACACACGCTATAAACAGCTGGTACAAAGATATTAGCTCATGCCAACTGAATACCAATCCTGCATTTTGCAAACAGTTTTATGGGATTCATGGACCCTTACTCCCTAAATGTTAATTTCAACGACACAGTTGTTTCTTAAGAAGATACACTCTGTCAGGCCCCAGGAATGCCCGGGGTTACAGCAGTGAATACTCTCCACTTGGTCCCCTCCAGCTTACACTGTGGTTGAGAAGACAGACATGACACCAGTAATCACATCAATTCCTACATAATTAGAATTGCGGTAAGTGCTATGGTGAGCAGGAGAAGTGGCTGTAGCACAAATCACAGAGGGGCCTCACCCAGTTTAGAGACTAGGGGGTAGGAATGAGCACATTACAAAAATCTCACTTAAAGGAGCTCCTTTGAAGCTCATCCCAAGAGGACGAAGAGGAGTCAGGCTGGTGAATACGGGAGAAAAATATCCCTAAACGACCGTAGGCAGAGAGACCTTGAAGATGCAGGGAAGCAAAGACAATGCTGGTGAGTCTGAGACAGCCAGGGGTGAGAAGTGACCTGGAGAAGTAGGCAGAGCAGATCTGCCATAGATGCACAGGCTATATTGAGGAGTGTACAGAACTCACCAAAGATAAAGTCCCATGAGCACCTAGGAAACTTCTGGACTCATAATCGACGCATTAACACTGTTGATTTTATGGGTCACACTCAGCTGCTGAATCTCCCAACTAACCTACCAAAAATGTGCTAGGAGCTGAGGCCAGAGACCTACCTTTCCAGTCCCAGATGATTCATCCATCCATCCATCCATCTATCCATCCATCCATCCATTCATTCATCCACCAAGTATTTATTCAGCTCTCCAGGAACAGCATTGTGCTGGCTGCTGAGATAACATGGTGGATAGGACCCCACCCCTGTCCTGCAGAAGCTTACAGTCAAGTAAGAAAGACAATTACATAGGAAAGGGTAACACGAGGAACACGAGGCTGGGATAGGGATAAGTGTTAAGTATTAAAAGAGCACAAGGAGTGGGGCACACCATGGAGAAGGCTTTCTAGAAGTGGTCCAAGCTGAAACAGGAGGATTGAAGAGAGTGTGGGACAAAAATGTGACAGGAAGCGCAAAGGTCAGAAGGTGAAGGAGATGGAGATGTTTGAGAAGAAGTGACTCATTTCAGGGTGGCCGGATGGAAGGATGGGATGGGGTGAAATGATAAGAAGTGGGACTGGAGAGGTAAGTTAGGGGTCAGGTCATGGACTTTCTACAAAGGTCAATGGATAGCATTAAAGATTTTGCTTTATTTTGCTCTGATATTTTTGTTTATTATCTTTGCTTGTATTTGTGTTGTCGGTTGGATGGATGGCTAGTCGGTGGGTTGGTTTTTAGCAGAGACGATGTATGAGGGTTACAGTTTGATAAACTCTGCACTTGGGTGGAGGATATTTGATAAATGTATAAAAACATGTTTTCAGCACCCATATAGGTGATGGGATAAAAGAAATAAACACCGATTGAGTGCTTCCTGTGTGCAAGGCACTTACCCTAAATTGGCTCGTTTTAATTTCATGCCCCCTCTGAGCAGAGAAGGTGTTGTTGAGGATTCAACTGGGAAACTGGGGCCCTGGGGAAGAGGCTCTTACCGAGGCCACACAGCTCGGGAGATGCAGGGCCCGGGTGTAAACCTGTCTGTCTGGTTATGCCGCCCTTCCGTTACACCATGCTACCCCTTCACTTCTCCCCAAACCGATCATTTCCAATTGTGCAGACTAGTCATTTCTAAGACTGACTTGAAGACACCCTAAATTATCTAATTATCCCAGGGGAGGTTGTATAGTGGCCAAACTTTCTCTCAAAGCAAGTTCATCTTAAATAGTTTAAATTGGAAAAAGGCTTCCGTGTAAAATATCTAAAATGTATTAAGTGTTTATTATGGACCAAGCAGTGTGCTGAAGGCTCTGTCTTCCTCATTAGGTGGGTTCCATTATGGTCTCTATTTTATGGAGGGAGGAACAGAGCCTTAGATAAAGTATCTTGCTCTGTGTGCTAGGCAAGCGGTGGGGCTGGGATGTAAACTCGGGTAGTCTGACCCCAGAAGTTCCACTTTTAATCACGTGACTGCACCACACCCACACATACCCGCATCCACACATCTTACAAGGCCTGCTTCCACCCAAAGGAGCTCTTAGAAGCAAAGCAGAGGTTGCTTGTAAAATTTATTTGTCCACATAGAACCTCACAAGGGCTGAGAACCAGTTAAGTACACGCAAGCTCAGTGTATCCCAGAAAACAGCCATGACAAACAATCTTGAACCACAGCAGTGCCAGTGGTTGACCTTCAGGCTTTAGCTGCAGTTTTTTCGCTTGTCTTTATGGAGGGAAGAACTTTCCTTCCTGTTAAAACGATTTTCCTTTCATCTTTTCTGCAGAAGAAAACCCAGAACGGGCTTTTGGCGTTCACTTCAATGTGATGTGAGTATTCGGGAAGCATGAGGGGCTCCGGTGTCACGCCAAGTGACAGATCTGCTGCCTTCTTTTCTTCCTCTTTCTTCCTTTCTTCCTCCCTCCCTCCCTCCCTCCCTTCCTTCCTTCCTACCTTCCTTACTCTCTTTCTTTCTTTTTCTTTTTTATCCCCCTGTGTGCAGCTTATGTGGGACATCTGGTTTTAAAAGTGTCGCAATTTTTAAACATATTATAATGCTCATGGGATCAGAATATCAACAGCTGTCCGCTGTGGTGAACCACACGTCTGGAAAACATTCCTTGAAGCTGAGTTCTTAAATAAACATAAAGCATCTATAACACATGATGCCGAACAACACCCATTTGTAAACTGACTGTTTAGACCAGATGAGGTGCAAACAATGGTCTGACCGTGAAAGTGGGAAGGGGAGCGTAATTGTTTTTTAGCCCTGAGTTTCTCTGGAGATCCTGAGCCTCTGAGCCAAGACATCTGGGGGTGTTCACTAAAATAGCTACCTGTGTCTCTTCCTCTCTCATTGCTGCTGGGGTCTGCTGGTTTTCACATTACTCCCTAACCATTATCTCTGGCCTATAGTTCATGGAAGTACTTTCTTCCCCTATTTTTTTTTCTTATATCAAGGTCTCTAGAAAAGTAAATGATACTTGACTTTACAGGTACTCCTTTGTCTCTCTTCTCTCTGGCTTCTGAAGTCTCTAGGAGAGAACTCTACATACACACACACACACACACACAGAGATATACACACGTGTGTATGTGTGTGTGTGTGTGTGTGTGTGAGACTTCCCAACATTTATTGAGCCGTATTTGTACCAGGCACCATTCTAAGTCCTTTCCATGTATTAAACAAATTAATCTTCCAAACAACTCATGGTACAAATACTACCATTATTCTCAGTTTACAGATGAACAAAATGGGGCACAGAGAGGTTAGGTAACTTGATCAAAATCACACACCTTGTACATGGTGCTGGATTAAGTATCATACATAATTAAAGCTAGGAACCATTTCCCCAGAGTATGATCAGGGTTCTATTTAAGGTATTAGGAGCGGTAGAGTACCATGTTTTTAGTAAACTAGATCAAGATATTGGGTTGGTCAAGAAGTTCATCTGAGTTTTCTGCACCATCCTGAATGAACTTTTTTGGCCAACCCAATATATAATTTTACAAGTACAGGTGTCCTTATGGGGCTCCATGGGACAGGATAATGTGAAGAGCTCTTGACAAAGTTTTATACTTTTTCCATGGAATAATGTGGATGATACAAAAGGCTCCAGGTCAAAGTTGGTTAGGATTAAGACTGTCTCATAACAGCTAAGAAAAAAAAAAACCTAAATAAGTTATCTAGATGTGAGTATGGATATTAATTCTGCCCCCTCTTTAAATGACCTATCAATAAAATGGGGTAGGAGAGAGAGGCCAAAATCATGGTTATTTTTTTATTTAAATTTTTAAAATGAACTTCTTAGCTATCTATCATAGTTCAGCTAAAATGTAAAAAGTATATATGGGACGGGGTGTGATTCAAAGTGCATTATGGCTTACATGTGATAAAGTGTTATTTACAGTGCATATAGTATTCCATGTCTTCATGGTACACTTGGTTCCTGAACTATGAAAAGAGATGTGAACAGTTCTTAAATATGCTCTTTCAATCACATTTATCATTAATTCCAAAGGGTTATGGGTACTGACTGTATCAGTCTCTGTGCTACCTGAGCATTTGATTTCCTTGACCTAAAGTTTGGTGTTGTGGCCTCAATAAGTATATAGATCTGACTTGGGCAATGTTTTCCCCCGCGGGGTACAAGGCAACTTGTATAAATGGCTCAGCATATTTGAACTGGACTCACACAGCCCTACTTAGGGAAACATGGCATCTTTCTCAAGCTCATATTTTCACCTTGATGTTAATTCTGCTGCAGAAAGGCTCTCACCTCCTCCCCAGTGTAAAGTCAAAATCTACATTTAAATGGACACATTGCAGGCAGTACAGTCCAGGGAAAGCTAGTAAACACAAACCCTGCTGCAATTTAACTGGAAATAAGCTCTGGTAAGAAAGAAGGAAGGAAGGAAGGAAGGAAGGAAGGGAGGGAGGGAGGGAGGGAGGGAGGGAGGGAGGGAAGGAAGGAAGGAAGGAAGAAAGAAAGAAAGAAAGGAAGAAAGAAAGAAAGGAAGAAAGAAAGGGAAAGGAAGGAAGGAAGGAAAAGAAATGGCATGTGAAGTGGTCTGTGAATTTCTGTTGGGAAAAGTGGAAAACCAAGCGAAACAAAAACAAAAGGACAGTGACATGGAAAAATTCCAATGAACAGAATGTTTTCTACTATCCGGGTGTTTAACTGTAATAAAGCCATATTCTAGGTACAAATATGATGAGCTTATCTTTGAATTAAAACAACAACAGAAAGAAAACAAGGGCAGATATGAGGGTGGTTTTTTATACTCATATTTCTAAACCTCATAAAATATTAGTAGCTGAATCAGCTATAAAAATTAATAGCTCCAGATTCTATTGTGTTACTCTCTTCAATTTCATTTTATCACCATTCTTTTTTTTCCTTCCTCTCTTTCAGGTTTTGCCTTTCAATCTTCCTAAGGTGTTTGGGGTACCAGTGTTTATGAGCTTTATAAGTTTGATAAGACATGTAGGGCAGAATTTCTAACAAATAGGACAGAACAAAAGCCCGTCTGAATCCTTACATTCGATTTTCTGTGGTACAGTTAGATTGTGATAACAGATCAAGAAAACATTGTCAAAAAGGAAAGAAAAAACATTCTGGCCTTCATTACCGAGTTCGTTGCAAACTCACTTTTTCTTTCTTTCATCCTTTTTTTTTTTTTTCTTTTTTAATAGCAAGACTGAAACTTCCAATTTCCTCAGGCCCCACCTGGCCTTTTAAAATGTTTTCAGGCCACTGTGAACACCAAACTCAATTCTGAATTTGCATTTACATAATATAATTTTTACCATCAATTAATCGATCGATTGCATTTAAATTCCTAAAAGTACCAATGAGTAACAACTACCCCCGGGGGCTGTAAGAAGTTAATTTCCAAACACAAAGGCCACTTTGACTTTCAAAAAGCCGAACTGAGTTTCCCATTTGAGTCAACACCCACACCCCACCCCCCTGGCCAAATTTTCCTGAGAGTTATTTCCTTCAAACAATGAAGGAAAGCACCAGGGTTCTGAGGCCAGGAAGGTGAACTGAGTGACCTGTAGTGACCTGTCTCTGGAAGAGTCTATGTATCCGACCTGGGTTCATCATGAATGCTACTGTGGCAGGGGATGCCTTTCTTGGATACAGAATGGCCATCCACGTACAGTCATAAAACGACTGGTCAGGTGACCCAGATGACCCAGCACCTGGATATTGGAATTAGGCTGGGCACTCAAACAGTGAATCCAAGGCCAAATGTACGACAGGTGTTCAATAAATAAACAGAGCGTCAGGATGAACCAGGCACGACAGTTTTTGGAATGAGAAGACCTGCGTTAGAGACCCTGTTCTACGATGAACATGCTGGTTGGCCCCGGGCAAGCAAGCCGCCTAACTTCTTTCTAGACGATATTGCCTATCTTCCAGACATTGTTGCCACAACGTAGTGACGGACATAGAAGCGCTTTGTGAAGCCGGGGGCGGATGGAGCAGTGGTTGTTGCTGCTATAGATACAGGTGTGTTAGGGAAATGTTTTCTGTCCTCTGTTTGCTGGGTCGGTTTGGCTGTGAATGAATCAAGTAGACAAATGCTCCCGCATCAGTTCATCCTGAACTTAGCCTTTTAGGCATCCAATTGATTGTTTCAACCTTAGCTGTAGATAAATAGTAAATAATAGCTCAGTTATGGACCCTCAGGAGATACAACCCGGTTATTTATAATAACCAAAGTAGCCAAGCTATTAGAAAATGAATTAATTTAGGATCTGTAATAAGTGCCGGCTTGGGCCATGCCTGTTTCCTGCACTACTGTCATTCACATGTCTGTCTCCCTGACAAAACTGAACTCCTGGAAGACAGAGACCAGGACTCATCCATCCTGGGATAGCCTCCTTCGGTTCCCCCCACCCAAGCACCTAGCACTGGTCCTGGCTATAGCTGGTGCTCAATAAATGTTTGGTGAGTGAATGGACAAATGATGGGAGAAACATAAAACCAATGAGGTGGAATCTAATTCCACAGCCTGCAAATCAAAATCAGACTGCAAATGGAGGTCATTTTCACAGGGATATATCCCAGCGTCATGTGCAGTTAATCAGAACACAGCGATTTTTTTTCATAAGCATAAGACAGATTATATATTTTTTTCACATGGCCCCTAAATAGCATCCTCTCCAACTAATTTCAAAACCAAATGGGATGCTTGAAACACCAAGTCGAATGCTGATGTGGGCTGGCGTGTGGATAATTCACAAAGGCTGCATCTTCAGAGCCATGACACAGTCAGGCGTGGCCAGAGAGTTAGTGGAATTGATGGTGTCCTCGTGGCTGTAAAATTGTCCCAAATTTTCCAGCAAATTGCTCTAGCCAGGGTGCCTTGAACTGGACAGCCCCAAACACAATTCTTCTCCACATGGCCCCAACTTGAGACTATTGCTTAGGTGGCAGAACGCACAGCAGAATGTGCATTAAAAGTTAGTCTATTTACCCAGTTTCACAACCCAATCAATTGACTCTGAGGGGAGTCTAATGTAGACCTGTGTATAACTTTGGCTTCCCTGTAATTCTTCGGTCCCGATTCACATACGGGAATAATATTCTCCATGCAGTTGTAGTTTATTGAGTCAACACAGCCCCTAAGATTGTCCCATTTGGAGGGCTTTGGGGAGGCACAGTCCAGTGGATATATTCAGAGCACATCTCTGGCCCCAGGCTGCCTGGGTGAAAATCTGAGCTCTACTACCTCCCAGCTGTGTGACCTTGGGCAAGTGACTTAGCCTCTCAGTGTCAGTATTGTTATCTATAAAATGGAGATGACATCATTAAAAGCACCTATCTCCAAGGATTGCTGTAAGGATTATATGAGCTGATGTGGAAGAAGTACATAGACAGAACATTCCCTAACACAGAGTGAACACTGCATAAGTGTTTGCTCTTAGAATCAGACTACATTGAAAGCCACATTTGTATAAAACTATTGAACCTATATCTGCTTTTTGAAAACAAACCATAAAAACACTCTTCCACTCAATTGCTCTTAAATCTAAAATTGATACCTTAATGCTGTTGAATATCTGCTGCAAAGCTGCTTCCCCAAATGACAAAAGCTGCTATTTCCCAGGGGATGTGTGAGGGCGTTTCACAGGACATGCAAAGCCACATGCAGAACACGTGTGTTTTTTCAAAGGCAGGAACAAACAAAATCTCACTGTGCATCTTGCAGCTAAAATTTTACTTGATAACTTGGAAAAGGAATGACAAACAGCAACCACTTTTTATATATTAATATAAAATATATCCACAAAAGTGGATCTATTGTGGAATGATGTGGAAAATGCCATGAATTTTCAGGTTACAGGAGCTCTTGAAGAAAGAGCTTTTGAGTCTGGATTTCTGCTTTGAGTTTTTCCATGCATGGACCCTACCCCTCAGCCCAACAGATGTCTTGGGAGTGCGGCCCCGAGATGCCAGGAGAGGAACCTGGCAAAGACTGCCTGGGTCAATGCTTCTCAAACTCAATGTGAATAACAGTTTTTAAAAATTTTTATATTTATTTCAGACTAATAATTATATAAACTACAACAAAAATGAATTATCTAAAAAAGAAATGAAGGAACGAAATATACACATTACAAGCCCCATTTTTAAAACTATTAGGTCAAGCAGACAAAATTACTGTCAAATTGCTACAAAATTTCCTAAATGTGGACTTTCTAACACTACACTTACCTGGTTGTGAACTGGTAAGAACTGTTTGAATTCCAGGCCATACTTAAATAGCTGCCCCAAGAGATTTGAGCCTTGCTGAGTGAGCAATGGAGCTCTGTATGGCCACGGAGTTCAGCCTTCTCACTAATTAATTTCATCCTTGTGCAAAATACCGAATCATGTTAAAGCAGCAATGAGCTTCCCTGACTCCCCGTTGGTGGCTCAGGCAGGGTGGGACCTGGACCACCCCCTCAGCAGGATGTACTGGGGTTCTCAGCATCCCCAAGGTCCTCGCCTCAGTTTCATCAATTACTGGATCTGAGAGATACAACTTGCTAACATCTCTCTTTGAAGGTCAGAAGCCATCCGGAAATGAACAAGTACCAGGAGGTTAATTTTATGATTTGGGGAGTTCATTCCAGTACAGTGGATCTCGACCTTTCTGAGAATTCATTAGAAGCTGAAGCCTTTCCCACTAAAAAAAACCCAGAGGCCCAGGCCCACACTCCTGTATGTAAGTAAAGGGGTTCAGTGATGGTCTGAGACCCACCCAGATGTCCCAGTGTACAAACCCCAACTTTAGGGTTAGTGTAGACTATTTAACTAAAATGGACATTGATAAACAGCCCTGCCAGGAGGTATTTCCACCTTCTCTGGATGCTTTTATTGCCATATTCACTGTTACACTTTCTCACTTCTCACCCCCTCTGGCCAGCCTGACTCTACTCCTGTCCTTGCAGCTCCACAGTGCGAGGGTCTCGGTCTCGCAGGCCTGGAAGGGGCAATGATGTGATTAGCCCTGTCTGCTTTCTCATTGATTCTGGAAGCAAACCAGGCCTGCTCAGGACAACTTCTCCATGGTGGTGTAGCCCCTGAGACTGGCAGACAGGTGGGTCCCAGCCTTCCCTCATGAGGTAGCGTCTTCCGCAGCTGACAACTCCTCCCAAGCGCAGAAGTTGTTTAATGATGGGCTTCAGGTGGGGGTTAGGTAAGAGATGGCATTACTAAGAGGAGGGCTCAGAGCTACAATTTCCAAATGCTTGGGAGGTACTTTGAAAGCCAAGAACCATTTCAGAAACAGTGATTTTTAAACCTTACCCACCTAGCCAGGATGTTTCAACTCAGGAGGCTGAGCTAAACACAGTCAAGTAGTTAGAACATCGACTTGGGCTGAGAGGTAGTATCCTAGACATTGATAGCTGCCTACCTAATATCTGCTGCCCCATTTGTCTTTCCTAACTGTACCCCGATTTTGCTCAGATACAACACTATATGATAAAAACTTGTACTTGTCATGCACCAAGACTGTCAAAGAGCCTGGCATTTATTGATTTGTTCAGTCCTCACAACCACCCAATGAAGTGGGCATATTATTATCTCTATCACACAGATCAGGAAACTGAGGCACAGAGAAATCAATAATATGCCCAAAGACATACAGCTACTAAGTGGCACAGGCATGATTTGAATCCCAGCGTTCTGACTCTGGAGTCCAAGCATGCTATACTACCTTCATCCCATTCCCAGCTCTAGTGGTGGGTCTTGTCTAGTTTAAGCCAATCAGAGCATGGCATTTTCATGTTGATTGCTGTTGGTCTGGTCAGACACGTGACCTGAGATGGACCAATCAGATGGAAGGAAGGACTGTAGCCTGCAACTGGGAACAAGGAAGTATGGTGCTCCCTACTGTTACATCCCTCGGGTAACTCATGCCAACGCGGGTGATAGAAGAGCAGAAAAATGGAGAAATGATCCAAGGCCTTTTTGACATCACTGACCACCGAATCAACTAGTTCCGGAATCTGCCCTACTTCTGGACAATATGTGATATACAAAATAATGCATTTTCCTATTGCTTAATTCTAAAAACATTCAAAATGATATAGATGAGTTTTAGAAATCTATCAGAGTGGGCCTTGACTGAAGGCCAGGATGAAAACTTCTGGGAGTCACAGAATACCAGATTAGGTTGAGGATGCCCTATTAGAGACTAACTCCCAAGTCTTTAGGGAGAGGTTATCTGTATGGCAGTTCTCAAGCCCATGGTTGCTCCTTTCACTTATTATTACCTGGTATGTGTCTATGCATATGTATATGTATGTATGTGTGTGTGTGTGTGTGTGTGTGTTTAGATATGCACATGTGCATACATCTGATCACGCTCCTTAAAAGGCATGGGGGCAAAGACGGGAGTTGGGGAATTTACCTCTTGGCTTCATTGGGCTTCTATTAGCAGTTCTAGTGAAGGCTGAATAACTTATCAAGAATCCTACAACTAGTAAATGTCAGAGCCATTTACACATGCAGGTATGTGTTTTCAAAGACCACAATTAGCCACTATACTTCCTTCTTAGATCAAGTTCCCCTGAAGCAGAGCCTGAGACAGGGTTAAGGCACATGATTTGTTGAAGGAGGGAGGGAACGAGGGAACAAGACAGGGCAAGAGAAAAAGCTAAGCAAGGATGTGGCTGCAGCTGGAGTCTAGTTCTAGCTTAATCCCAGTAGAAGCTCTGGAATAAGAATTGCACCAAAGAATTGGTCCAGCTGGGGGTGGACCCTTACCCCAAGGTACCCCTGTGTCAATCAGTAGGTCAATGGGCTGTCCCCTGGGCAGGGAGGAGTGCAGGGAAGATGGTGCAACCTTGGCAAGGGGGCTCCAGTTGGCTGAGAAGGGAACAGCTTTCAGCCCTTAGCAGTCAGCATAGCAGCTGGGGGACAGATGCAATGGCTTGGTAAGAGGATCTGGAAGGAGAACCGTCAAAATCTATAGGGAACTATATTCTATATCCTGTGATAAACCATAATGGAAAATAATATGGCAAAGAATGTATTTATATGTATGACTAAGTCACTTTGCTGTACAGCAGTAATTAATACAACATTGTAAATCGACTATACTTCAATAAAAAATAAATAAAAATTTAAAAAATCTACTATGGCTTCTATCCGTACATGCTAGTCTCTCGGTCTGGAAGGCCCTTTCCCAACTTTTCCACGCACACGCAAAGGCACACACACCTCCTCCATGACTCTTTATCTCCTCCTGTCCCTCAAGGAAATGGCCTGTATCTTATTTCTCTCAAATCAACATCCCAGAACTGCACACAACCGCCATGTCCCTCCAGCACTCAGCAGATGCCTGGCACAGAGCAGAGGCTTCAATAAATGTTTGTGGGATGCATGAATGGAGAAATGAATGGATTTCATGAATCCACATGCTGCTAATTTGGAATTTGTGATACTTTGGAGACAGAATATTTATTGAGTAAAAGTTTGGAAAAAATACTCTAACTCGGGCTTTTACTGCTTATGTAGTTGATTACTGAGGAATGCAAGTTTCTAGACCTCCTTCCCCACCCCATTACTTTCCACGTTTTATAATATGCAGAATAATTATAACTTGAGAAACTGCGTTTCTTTTAAAGAAACAGCCAACCTCTGCTCTAATTAGACCTCTTGGTTAATTTGGAAGAGTTTTCTTCACTCCTGGACCTCCCTCCCATCCCCTACTCCTTAAATCCAAACTAAGTTTCACAACACTTGGTGAATGAGAATTTCACTTTTAGTTCAGCTTCTATAGAATACCTGAGGATGGGGACTTCCCTGGTGGTGCAGTGGTTAAGAATCCGCCTGCTTATGCTGGGGACACGGGTTCAATCCCTGGTCCGGGAAGATCCCACGTGCCACGGAGCAACTAAGCCCGTGCGCCACAACTACCGAGCCCGTGTGCCACAACTACTGAAGCCCACCTACCTACAGCTCACGCACCGCAAAGAAGAGTAGCCCCCACTCACCACAGCTAGAGAAAGCCTGCGTGCACCAACGAAGAACAAACACAGCCAAAAAAAAAAAAAAAAAAGGAATAATAAAAAAAAAAAGAATACCTGAGGATGAACGGTAGGACACAGATGATTCCAAAGCAAGTTGATTCCCTCAGCAAAATGCAAGAACAAAAATGATGCTAAAGCTTGGTTACTGATTTAGCTTGTCTTCCATTTGATACCCAGACATTTAGGAAAGGGAGAGATGATGCAGCCATTCTGATGCTGCTTAAGTTTGAGAACCACTGGCCCGGTTGTTAGGGGTCGGGCAGACCTTGTCTGTATTCTCACCTGCAACTCGGCAGCCTATGAACCATCTCCCTAGCACTCACTCTCTCTGTTTGTAAAGTGTGGATACACTGGTGTTGCTGTGTGAGTTCATGAGTCTAATATATGTCCAGCTCTCAATACAGCTCTGGGTACAGACTGCCTTCTCCGTCATTCCTACATTATGGGCGGAAGAAAGAAAAACATGGAGACCAGAATAAGTCCTAACATTTTCTCTGTGCTTGGCTCAGGAGGCCAGAATAAGGGAGTAAAAGGGGCGGTTCGGGATAACAGGGAAAGGTGAGGGCCTACGATCCAGGATACAGGGAGAAGGGAGAGATTCCTGGGAAGTTCTGAGGACCCAAGAAGTGTGTACTGAGCTAATGCTGGGTCCTTCACAGCGTTGGGGGCTGGAGATCAGAGGTGAACAAGATGGACATAGGTCCCCAGCTCTCCTCGGAGGAACTTCAGCAGATGGGGTGGCAATTGTGTTTGCTAAAGCCAGCATCCCATACAGGATTACCATGGCAGGGGGCACCCAAGCCATTTCTTTGCAGAGAATAGATCTATAGGTTCCAATGAACAAACATCGAAGCCAGAAGATTTCTGTGGGTGGAAGGGCGGGGCTGTGGGGTGGTCAGGTGCCCATCACCTTAGCTTGCTGGGGTGGTCAGAGTGACTTGTTAGGATAATGTTTCTCCTCCCTTCCTAGTAGTACCATGTGTGCTCCTCAACCTGAGTCCCCAGTTCTTCACTCCCAGCCTTTCCCCAAGCGCTTGACTCAGAGAATTCATTCCAAAATATGGAGGATATGTTGAAATTCAGGACATCAGAGAAGGAACAATGAACAAAGAATAATGGTGATGATGACAATCGTAGTGGCTTCCGCCTGTCAAATGCCACTTCCTGTGTGCCGGGCTGTGCTCTTACATGCTGCATATTATTTCATTCTCATTACAACTCCAGGAGGTAAGCGGTATTGGTTTTTGGTTTTTTTTCCCCCCATTTTACAGTTAAGAAAACAGAGACTTCAAGAGATTAAACAGCCTGCCCACAGAGCTGGTGAGTGACCCTTCCACACAAGCCCAAATTCACACCCGGGGAAACTGAGTCCAGGAAACCCAGGGCAGGGGTTTTTCTCAAGGCTTCACAGCTGCCAAGGACCAGCGTGAGGACTGAAGCCCTTAACATATGTACTTTCGTTTACAGCAAACCACAATGCAATAACAGTGTTGTGGCAGATGGTTAAAGCCCCTTCAAAAAAAAAGAAAGAAAGAAAAGAAAAAGAAAAAGCTACTGGTAACATCGACTGAAAAGTCCTGGAATTTAAAATTTGTTTTAGACGATTTGCACAATCACCACAGCCGGGTTTATATAGAAAACGTATGGTACATGCTTTGATTGCCACAACTAATAAATCCACACAGCCCTCCCTCTTCCTCTGCAACAAGAACCCTTTTCTTCCTTGGCTGTTTAATATGCAAGGCAGATTGGAACATTAGCAGTGCAAAAGGGTAAATAATCTGGTAATTGATCTGGGATTTGTGGATTTTTACCTCAAATTTCTGTTTATGGTGGAAGGTCGTAAGCTACACAAACCTCTATTGATCAGAGTCCTTTGTTTAAACAGAACCTACTGTATTTATTTGTGCTGCTCCTCCAAAATCAAACAAAAGGGCACCGATGGCGCTCCACCTCGGCGCGGCACCACGGCCATGTGGCCCGTTCACTTGGCGCACAGCTGTTTTCAATCTGCACAGTTTGTCTTTCATATCCATGTGAGATGCAGCAGCCTTCACTTAGCCCGGGAGACAGGCCAACCGGAGAAGATACGTGCTTAACCCTTCCCGGACAATTTCCCGCTCTCTGCCTGCACTGAGAAGCGATTCTTAAGAAGCAGGAAGTTTCCCTAGAGATGCAAGCAGGGCACAGGGTGTCCTGCCTGCAATCACCAATGCATCTGGAGAAAAAGAGCCCCTTTCCCTCTGCTCCCATTGCCGCCCCCTCGCCTCGACTCTCCTACCCTTGCCAGCTCTTCACAGCTGCCCGCCCCCTGAGAGAGACTGGAGACGGAGCACGGCGTTCTCTGCCGGCTCTGGATGCTTCGGACTATCCTGCCTGGGGGACGTCACACGAGCTACTAAGGGCAGGGTGGCCGGAGCCTGGGCTGGCAGAATGCAGGCAGGTGGCTATTAAGAGGGTCCCTTTCCTACAGTGGACTTAACTCTCTCCCACTTCTGTTTCCTTAAGGCCAAACTTAGCCCGAGTTTTCTTTTTCTTTTTTTTTGCGGTACGCGGGCCTCTCACTGTTGTGGCCTCTCCCGTTGCGGAGCACAGGCTCCGGATGCGCAGGCTCAGCGGCCATGGCTCACGGGCCCAGCCGCTCCATGGCATGTGGGATCTTCCCGGACCGGGGCACGAACCCGTGTCCCCTACATCGGCAGGCAGACTCTCAACCACTGCGCCACCAGGGAAGCCCCAGCCTGAGTTTTCTTAACCTTGGCACCATTGACATTTGGGGTGGAAAAATTCTTTGTTGGGGGATGGGCCTGTCATATGCTTTGTGGAATGTTTAGCAGCACCCCTGCCCCAGGCTCTCCCCACCAGATGCCACTAGCAGCCTCCATCCCCAGTAATGACAACCAAAAATGTCCCCAGGTATTACTTAGTGTCCTGGGCTGGAGGGTACAGGTTCCCCTGGTTGCAAAGTCCTGCCCTGGAGAGACTGTGTGCTACGTTGTCAATGGCAGGGGCTCTGGAATAGGCAGTAGTTCTTAAACTCTTCTTGATCAACCATCTTCCCCTCTCCAGTCCCGCTTTCCTCATTAGCGACGTGCCCATGAAAGGCCCTAACTTTCAGAGCTGTGCGGTGGACCCAGTGCCACGCGCTGTGGTCAACACCTCACCTTGGAGGGAAGGGTGCTTGAGGGCGGGGACCTGACAGCTGCCCAGAGAACGCGGGAGCCCAGGCAGCAGATGAGAAATCCACTCCAATCAAGCGCCGTTGGGTTTTGAACGTTCTTTGCCAAGAGTGACAACTCTTGATTTTTGGAGGGAGCCTGTGGCTTGGCAAACAGGATCAGAGTGGATTGGCTTTTTTCTTCCACCCCTGGCTTCCCTGAGATACAGACATTGGCCTCCCCCTTCAGGGCTGGAGCTGGAGGCAGGCGGCTCGCCAATGCTTGGTAATGAATTGCTCTGCGTAGGTGAGTGTGTTAAACAAATTGAAGCCCTTCATGAAATAGGGTTATTCTCAGTTTCTTGCCTGTTAAATCTCTGGAAAATAATGTATCAGAACCTGGCTATAACATGAGTGGTTTCATCGCCAGACTGACTCAAGTTCAAATCTCAGCACAGATTCTTCCTAATTGTAGAATATTCTTGGGCAAAGTTGCTTTACTTTTCAGTGCCTGCCCCCAACCCTCATCGGTCAATGGATGACGGTACTGACCTCAAAATCTTGCTCTGAAATAAACAGGGTGCCGGACGTGAGGCTATCAGTGTGTGTGCGGTATATCCTCGACATAACCCCAAAACAGCTGCCAGTATTACTGTTATTATTTTACTAATATTATCAGTAAGGTTCTTTCCTGGGTGTCTACCTCTTACACAAATTCAAAACAGCATTAAGTCCCTGGGGGAGGGGAGATAAATCAGGAGCTTGGGATGAACATACACACACTACTATATATAAGATAGGTAACCAACAAGGACCTATTGTATAGCACAGTGAACTCTACTCAGTATTCTGTAATATCCTATATGAGAAAAGAATCTAAAAAAGAATGAATATATGTATACGTATAACTGAATCACTTTGCTGTACACCTGAAACTAACACAACATTGTAAATCAACTATACTCCAATAAAATTTTAAAAAATAACGTTGTCTATAATTCAAACGTAAGTGTTTGGAGATGCTGAATGACAGGTCTTTGTGATATCCAGATAATTTTCTTCTCACTTTTCATTAGGATATTTTGTGTTACAGTTTCAGTTGTAATATTTGGGGGGGGGGGAGAAAAAAAAACTCCTTCTCCGTCTTTGTCTGACTTCCCAAGCTGAGAAGGTGTTCCTAAATACAGCAAGGGCCATCTGTGTGAAACAGAGAGTAGGGTAGCAAACTGAGGCCAGGAACTTGACAGGCAGAACAAGCAAGCCCACATCCTGGGTGCAGCACGTCTCAGAGACCTTGATATAAGCACAGCGCTTTGCACCTTACAATGCAATCTCATCTATATTTTATTCACGTGTCCCCATCATGGGGAGACCTGGAGACCTCTACCAAGTCACGCTTTTAGCGTGAAAGTGAGCCCTGGGGTTTTGACTCTGAGTTTGGTTCCCTCTCTAGCCTGTGTATCTCCCACCGTGAAAGTGGGCAAGCCTTACATCCCGGAAGGGCATCCCTTGTCTATGGGGCCTTAAAAATATCCTAGAGGGTGTGAGAACAGGGCATAATCAGCAACCGAGAGGATCTTATGGAGAAACGAGAAATAAAACCAGGAACCACAGACATTTATGCTCCCAGCTTTTGCTTCCAGCCTTTTTCTCCACTCTCCTCTTTTCCTGAGTTCCTTCTGGGGCCCCATTCCCTCCACCCACACACCACATTCCTTGTATTTTTCTTGAAGTTCATGTTTATCTACTGTCACTGAATGAAACGGTTTGCCTTTGGGCTATTTGTGCTAAGAAGCTGTCTCCCGAAATCCGCATTTTGGGGACATACAAAATTATCTATGTACATCATCTATATGTCAGTCATGACACTGAATGTAAAATACCTGTAAAACAATGTCTTAAGAACTACAAAATAATATCAATGAATCTTCCTTCCCAAGGCCCCTCTCTTTTCTTCCTCAAGTATGCCTATCCTAGGTTTTCTTTATCATTCTCTGGCTTTCCTTTAAAGTTATCCTTACGTAGGTAACCCTCAACTGTGTGTGGGTATGTGGGCAAGGGGTTGTTTTTCAGCTCTGTACAAATGCCGCTATGTTCCGTATCATCTTTCTTGGTTTTTCCTCTCAGCATCACGTTTCGGTGATTCATCCGGGATGCTGCATGTACCTATATGTAGTTCATTTATCTTCCCTACTGTCTAGTGTTTTATTCCATTTATCGATTCGCCTGTTGAAGGATAATGGGGTAATTTTCAGTTGTCTGGTTTTGGTGCAGGTGTTTTGCTTTTAGAAATACGATTACGTGACATTCTTATATGTGTTTTCTGATGCATATGAATAAGAGTTTTTGAATTGAAAAGGGGCTAAGAGTCTGTAGATGTGATCCCGCTATGAGCCTTCTAATTATTAAATGATTCTCATTATTCTGCTCCAAAAAGCCACCTTGTTTTCCTGGCAGAATTTATTTTCCAAAGGTGAGTTTTCACTTCACGACTTCCTGAAAAATGACTGTTCAGCCATGGTTCATCTCTCTCTCATTCTGACACAGTGGGATAGTTTGAGAAGAAGAAAGCCCTTGGTTTGAAACGTGGCTCTTCCATTGACTAATAATGACCTTGGATAAATCTTGTTTACCTCAAAGCTTGCACTGAAAATCCAGGAAGTGTCATTACAAGAGAAATTTTCAGGATTAGGGCACCCAAAGACACGGAACTAGAAGCATATGCTACAGTCATTAGTATGCGACGAAAGGGCAAGAACATAGGCAGATCGAAAGGAATCTCTAAGTCTAAACAAAGTATCCACTAAGCATCTTACAATGACCCAGGCTGCTGTCACTTCTTCATCTCAGATTGTCCTGGACTCAAATACACAGTCAGGGGAGTCAATGGAAAGGGAGGAAGAGAAGAAACTCTCACTGAGGGGATCTTATGAACTCCTCCAAGACAAGGTAAAAAAGTTCATCTTCTTCATAATTTTTCCTTTTTTTTAGAGATGGGAGAAAGTTTCTCACCGCTCTCTTCCCAAATCTCAATCTACCTCTCCCAGCACACACACACACACACACACACGCACGCACGCACGCACACACACACACACACACACCGTGTTCTATTTTATATATAGATATATACAGATATATAGATATAATTTTCTATATATTATGATGCTTTGATATCTTAATAAAAACCCTTCTGCCTGGGAAGAGACTGTCCCTCCCTGGACCAGACAATTCTTAGAGGTAGGAAAGGATCCAGTACGTCTTTCATATGCAAACTAACCAATCCTCCATCTGGTCCATACACCCCCGGAGACAATATCCCTCTGCCTTAACCAGCCCAGGACCAGGTACCAGGCAACTAGGGACCATCCCTACAGCCCAAAGTTCACTGAATTGTTCAACTAGCCAGTCCTAGGCTGTTCACTCTGCCCTTTCCTGCCTTGCCCTCAGAAACCCCAATAAAGGCCTCAGTCTCAGAGTTCACCCCGCTCCGGTCTTCTCTCCTGTCCACCCTGGTGTCTTTCCCATGTGCCCTGAGCCACTCGTCTCCTGTCTCCAGCACCTGTGGATAGAATAACCTTTGTTTTCCTGAGACTCTCTGTGTCTCCTCTTGTGGTTGCACCTATCTTGGAAAAGAATGCAAGCCTGTTGTGATTTAGAATTTATCATGACTCTTGCCCAGGTGTTGCCAATGAGCAGACTAGGGTTGGTGTGCTAGAGGAGTATCTTGAATCTTAACCCCCCCCTTTGCCTTTATTTACACCTGTTTTATTTATTTATTTATTATTATTATTATTATTTTTTTGCGGTACGGGCCTCTCACTGTTGTGGCCTGGCCTCTCCCGTTGCGGAGCACAGGCTCCAGACACGCAGGCTCAGCGGCCATCGCTCACGGGCCCAGCCGCTCCGTGGCATGTGGGATCTTCCCAGAGCGGGGCACAAACCCGTGTCCCCTGCATCGGCAGGCGGACTCTCAACCACTGCGCCACCAGGGAAGCCCCTACACCTGTTTTAAAATGCCATGGAAAGTGACCACTCTCCTCCATCCAGAAAGAAACGTGAGCCATTCCCAAAGGCAAGAGGAGACAGACTCATATGCCTGTGGCAGTTTTGTTTCATGGCCCGCTGTGCTTCCTGGGAGGGTCCCCAAGAATGGAGGGCCTTGGCTAGTTTACGTCTTGGGTCTCCACGTTTCACATCTCCCTCTGACCCCGAGCCTCAGCACCTTCACCTGTCAAAGGGACCTTATAGTAGATAACTATTAAAAAACATGACAGTCATTACGACTAATTACAACTTTTATAGCTGCTTTGGAGATCCGAGATGAAAGATGCTTCATGAAGGCAGATATGGTGACAGGTGAGCCATGCAGTTAATTAAACAATCTCGTGCATAATCACACGCAGTGTTCAATTGCCAGGAAGCTGGGTTGTGGCAGCTCCCAGGCCCCTCCCAGATGCTGAGGTTCAAGAACATCTTTCAAGGCTCTTCAGTCAACTCATCACACCTGAGGCTCCCGGAGCTTGCCCCTCCTCTGTAAAAGTACCAGTACACAGCTCACGGGCCTTTTGTCCACACAAAAGCATGGTGAGGTAACTAGCAGGGCCTGTGGTAAGTGTTCTAAAGGCCTTGCTTTGAATCCCTGCTTTGAATCCTGGCTCTTATTAGCTCCTAGTTCTGAGCAAATGGCTTCATCCCCCCAAGTCTCACGTGCCTCATCTATAAAATGGGATAATAACTGTACCTAACCTTTGTTGGAGGTATTGGTGATTAAATAAGATATTTAGTGTGTGGTCAGTTTTCATTACATGAAACCTATTGTTGGTATATTGCAAGTAACTGGCACTTTCTTGGAACACGGTTAAGCAATCTGTCCATGGTTGTCTAAGGCAGCCTTTCCTTCAGGCTGGAGACAGTGACAATATTTATCTCTGTGAACAAAACAAGCTTCTTTTCTGTGCAGATGAAACTGGGTGGATGGATGTTCACCAAACTTGGAGGGTGTCTTTAGATCTGGTTTAAAATAAAAGCTAAGCGGTGGATAGGATTCCACCTGGGCTGTACCTAGAAAAATAGGCAAGCATCTTCCAGAGCAGCTGAAACAGATAATAGCCTATGGCCCACGTGGCTCACTGATCAGGAAAGCAGTTCAAGGTATATGAAGACGGGGCCGGTGGGTTGGTGGGTGGAGGGAAAGAGAGAGAATATAAAAGTAAAGATAGATGTCTTCAGGGGAGGTATGGTCTAAGAAGACGCTGTTTCTTACTAGGGCAACTTGGTATGGCGGGGGAAGCAGCCATAGGATTTATTTCATGATAACAGCTAGTTTAAAATAAACCCACAGGGAGGATTCCAAGTAGCCAGATTCCTTAGTTTGGTTCCTGGGTTACTTACGCTAAGAACTCAGGGAGAAGAGTCTCCAGTGGCGTTGACCCAGTGACAATCCCACCCTCCCCCGTAGCAAGTGGAAGAAAATCAGGACGCACGGAAAAACAGCAGGAGGGAGGAGGTCAATGAGTAACGTCCCCACTCTTACCCGGGGAACATTCCCCGTGTTCTAGAGCATGGCGGATACCGGAAACTCCCATCTGGAAGCCCACCCAGCCGACAAAGCCTTTTCACTTTCACGTGCCCCTTGGTTCTTAGCAGGAAGTGCTAATGCTGATTTATTCCCCACTTGACCACCATAGCAACTGAAGCTCGAGGAGGCTGAGGGCCTTCCCTGAGTCACACAAAGAGGCCTGCAATGGGCCTAGTGGCCTCAGAGGATGTGTTATTTCAAGAGTTGGGCAGTTGGGTCTGATGGGAACAAAGGAACAGCATGGGGACCTGGGAATAGGGGTTTGGGGCCCGCTGAGTGAGACAAGGAGCGGGCGGGGACTGAAGCCCTCTGTTCTTTGGCAAGAGGTAGGTGGATGAAATGACCTGTTGCCTTCCTTGATCTTACGAGCAGCTCAGCTCTCGGATCCCGGTGGTTCTGCCGTTTTAGTGGTAGCTAACCGTGCTGCAAGGCAGCAGAGAACGCTCTCGAGTGTGCAGTTTGGGGTGTGGGTCTCCAAGGCCAGGGCCCCAGCACCTGGGCTCCGGTGTGCACCTTGCAGGCCCCGGAGTTGGGAGCGGCGGCCGCAGCGGGGCCTCCGATCTTACCTGCTGTCGATGGGTGGCCAGGCTGGCGGCCCCAACAGGAAGCAGGCGGCTGGATCGTAGACAGCAGCCCTCTCTGTGGTCTCGCTTTGTATCAGCCCCGATGGGCTCTGCTGCTCATCGGTTTGTACATGCAGTTTTGTTTCTTCAGCAGCTGTCAAATCAAATTGATTTTCAGTCATTTTAACCTGCGTAGGACCAGCAACCCACTTCCCGCAGGTGAAAAGCTAGTTTATCAAAGGAGTCATTTATCCAGTTCTCTGCAATAGGGACAGGATTTTTGAGTGGCTTTTGGAAAACAAATAACCCATTCCAAAGGGGGTTAGTAACAATAGTCGTAACTACCGTTTATGAAGCATCTACTACACGTCTTTACTTTAGATCCCTTTTATTCTTCTCCAGCCATCATTTCAGGGAGATAATAGCTCAGTTGATGGGTGCTTACTTCTCATGCCTTCTCTGATTAAATCCTAACTACCCAGTGCTGTGTGTATTATTATCCCAATTATTTAGCAAATGAAACTGAAGCTCAAACAATCTCATGTAACTTGTGCAGTCATGCAGGCAATGCAAGAGCTGGGATTCTGACTCAGGGCTGGGTGTCACCAACCCACACTTTTTCCACCTGAGCCTCTTGGACTAAGGTTTTCTCCCTTATCACCTACCGTGTTTGCCTTCGGATTCTGACTCACCTGGAGTAGCAGGCCCATCGGGCACTCATTTTGGAAACAGGGACATTGCAAGGGTATTGAGAGAGAAGATCAGAAGTAAAATGCCCCGGCGAAGTCGATGTCAGCTGTGGACAAGTTCAGCCCAGCAGCCTATGGCCAGGGCCCTGGGCTGGATCTCAGGCAGGCTCAGCGTCCGCAATGGTGCAGAGGGAATCTGCCCGGAGAGAAACAGAAATGCAAATCCTGCTCCTTAGATGGTCATCAACCTTAAACGAAATGACGCAGGTGAATGGCTACTACAGACCCTAGGATAGATACACTCGGCCCTCGGTGAATGCCTGATCTAGCATCAAGTTAACCAAGAGACCAATTTTCCCCTTTTTTTCCCTTTCTCACCAAGGATGAAATCACCCAGCCGTTTGGCAGGATGGTCAAGCTCCAGCCCTCCCAAGCTGGTGACCTTCCTGGGATAGGTGTGATGGGGGCAGGAGTTTGAAATAGCCACTGAAGTCAGGTCGGAGCTGCCTGTCAGGGGTGGCCAGATTTAGCCAAAAAAAATACAAAAAGCCCAGTTAAATTTGAATTTCAGATAAACAACGTGCACTTGTTTGACTTAAGTGTGTCCCGACGCCTTTCCTCTCCTCTGTGTTCTGGGCATGCATCCCCACGGTTAGCTGTTCTCGGCAGAGGGCAAGCCCTGCAAGAGGCTTGGACCCTGGACGTACCTGGCACTATCCCTTTTGGATACTTGGAACCGGCCAAGGAGACACAGTGGCCCTGGGGGGACACAGTGTCGGTCCCCCTCCCTGCATAGGGACAGATGGGGGATTTGGAGGCTGCAAACGTTGGCACTGATGATGAAAACCAGGTGTTTCCTGGGGAAAGGCTTTATGCCATGGGAAGTGCTGCCACCCTGGGCCTTTCTGGAAGAATCTGCTCCTAAGTGGGTCTCTCCCACAATCTGCCCCGTGGGGCCCATTCAGAGGGAGGTCCCTGGATTGAAGAGGCCATGACACTGGCTCCCAAGACCACACTTGCACAGTGGCCGTTTCCTTTTCTCTCTCTCCTCTTCCTTCCTCTCTTCCCACATCTCTTGGTCTCTCTCGTTTTTCTCCTATGCCCTCCTTTCTCCTCTGTACTGTAAGGCAGTGTGCGTGGTTCTCAGTCGGGCCAAGCGTACCCCCAGCTCCTGTGGCTGGAGCCTGCGCTGACAGGAGGCTGAGAGCCTGCGCACGGAGCCCCTCAGTGGCTGTGATGCGTCTTCTACTGTCCTGGCTGTGAGGCTCAGGCACCCGGTCCAGCCCCACCCTCCCGGGACATTCCCCCGGCCCTGCGCTGGCACGGCTGTTGGGATCGGCAGGCCCTCACCCCAGGGCCTTGCCTGGATCCCAGCACACCTCGCCTCCATTGCCCAAGGACTGGCAGCGTGCCAAAGAGCTCTGGTTAGAACAACATTTGGCAGCTAGAGGTGGCTCAGCAAAATGGTCCTGGCCTGGGTGCAGCGGGAGCTGGGCCTCCTGGAGTGTGGGGCGTGCAGCCTCGGCGGCTTCTGTCTGCAGCAGAGCCCGGGGAACAGCATCCCCACTTCCCACCCCACTCCCCATCCCCATCCCCATTTCCCACCCTCGGTCCCCCCGCAATCATATCCCTGGATCCTGGTGCTGCAGGAGACTCCATGGATCTCAGGCACTGGGAGCGTGCAGCCCGGCCTGAAGCAAAATGTCAACAACCACAGCTGCCATTTCAACGCAGCGCTTGGGTGTCGAGCTCGGAGCTGCACGCTTCACACACGTTATCTCAACTCTGCTCATCGCAACCCTCTACGGTGGACCTCATTATGATTCCCATTTTATAGTCATCTCAATAACTCGGTTTCAGGCAGCCCTTTAAGCTCCTGACATTCCCTGACTTTCGGTTATAGCTTGTTTAATCCTCACAGCACCACTATGAGGTGGGTACTAGTCTGATTCCCATTTTGTAGCTGGGAAAACTGAGGCACAAAGAGATGAGTAACTCCCAGTGGACCTGGGAGTCAGACCCAGATAATCTGGTTCCAGAGATGAAGCCCTTATTCTGCATAAGGTCCCCCCCAAATAAGCAAAAGCGAGTTCAGAAAGGTTAATTAACTTGCTTAAGGTCACAAAGCTAAGATGTGTCAGAGCAAATGGTGGGACTCAGGTCTGTCTACTCAGAGCTCCGTTCTCATTCATTATGCCACAGTGCTAAGTTTCATACAGATATACAAATGGAGCGCCATATGTGTGTGTATACACATCTATATTCTATAGAACTAGTAAACAAATAAATGAGCTATATAGCATTCATTTGTTTAATATTTAGTTTTGAGACAGAGAAGATTTAAAAAACACACATATGTACATATCTATGACAATTCATTAATAGTAAATATATTTAAAACAAACCCATGTTAACAATCCATGATTGACATTATAATATGCAGAATATTTTGAGAAATGGGAAAATAACATGTCATTGTCCAACAGGCTCAATGAGGGAAGCTAGCCACATGAGTATATTTTTAGTTCTAATTTTAGAAATCTTCAAAGCAGGTAAGGGTTCCACTCTGAGAGAAAGAAGGAAGCTCAGAAAACAACCACCAAGGACCTGCAGCAAACATGGGAGCTAACTGGTCCTGTCTGCCCCCAGACGCTGTTCTTTACTACTAGTCTATCCTGCCTCTTCCATGAATCCAAACTACCAGGCAGGCCTCAGGGCGTGGGTGCAAAGGGGTCTGGGAGCAGGTGGCCAAAGCTGCAGTGATGAACTGTGATGGGTACCTTTACGTCTCAGCTAGCCCAAGAGCCCTGCCCATGTGTAGTGGGGAAGCTTTCACCTGGGGCATTCGCCAGCCCGGCTCACAGGGCTTAATTCAGTTGCAAAATACCCTAAACCCCAGCATTTTATCATTCTCCTCTGGAGTCTTTTGGCTTGGGAACAACTGTGCTGGCCTGTGTGGAAACAGCCCGACAGCTCCGTGCTTGGACTGTGCAGAGTCGGAGGCAGGTGCAGGCCAGCCACAGGCCCAGGATCTGGAAACCGCCTTCTGGGTCCGAGGGGGGGCCGCAGCAGAGCCAGAGCTAGCCTGTGCCTTTCAGGGAGTTTGCTTCTTAAGAGCCTGCTGGTCCATAATTACTGATGAGCTCACAGGAAAGAAGCCATAAATTGGCAGTGGAGGGGGCTTGGTGGGCAGGGGCAGTTACAGCTCATTTTCCCTGCAGACCAGCTGCAAAAAAGGATTGAGGGAAGACCTCCCTCCAGCTGCCTCCTTCACCTCTGCTCTTCCCTGCGCTCCCCTGGATGAACCCAGCTCCCTTTCTCCTGCTGGCTTGGCAGGTGTCTGCCAGTCACACTGTTAAGTTGCCCCAGACCTGCCCGTGTCGGCCCCATCTTGCCACTCCTACCCGTCTGCTCCCAGGACAGCAACTGAGCAAAAAGCCCCACACGTGAACTAGCATCAGCGAGACAGCCTGAGAGCCTCTTGGCCTGGGACACTGGGGCAGGAAGCTCTGCCACTGGAGCAAGGTGACATGGGCGTGAAGCTGGGGCCCTGGACTTCCGGGAGGGCAGAAAGCACCAGGTGAGAAGAGGCCTCCGTGGGAAGTGATGCTGGCTAGTAACACTAACTGCCGTGGTCAAGGCCTTCTGCGTGTCAGGAAAAGATGCTTTGTGCCTGGAACCCGAGCATCACTTTACCTGCCTGGGCAGCACATCACGCACACTGTGGTCTCTCTGAGGCCAGTCTCACCTCTTCCCCATGTGCCAAAAGGAAATAGTAATCTGACAGCTAAGGATTTGGAAAACGTAGTTTTCTTCTGAAGCTTTCCTGGGAAAATGGAGGAGGGGGTTCCATCAAGCACCAGAGGATTCTGGGAGATCCTCTTTCACCATCGTTGCTCCAGCTTCCTGCGGCAGCTGCCCCCTCCCTTCGTGTGCCCCAAGAATCTCCCCCAGCCGTGTCTCCTGTCACCTGGCTTTGCATCCCTTGCAACTGTCCCTCAAACATCCTTCAGCTCTCATATCTCGCTCTACAGAACAGAAGGGATGACTCTTAACAACAGAGAAGTCTAGTTAGCAGATCTCAGATCATAAGCAAGTCCTCAGAGACATAGTTCATCTAACAATATACCCATTATTTTTTACTTTATTAATTAAAAACTTAAACAGAAAATGATGACACCCATGTACCCACTAACCTAATTGGACCGATATTCATATTTTCTCCTTTCTTTCCTTCAGATCTCCCATTCTCCTCTCTCTCTCTCTCTCTCTCTCTCCCCCCCGCCACCTCTCTCTCTAACACCTTATACAGAAGGTAAAGCCCTACAGCCCATTTCTATTTTCTCCCTCTTTGGAAACGTTCCCGCGCACGTCTGGTGAGTGTCATTTGGTCTGATTCCAGGACAGCACCATGGTTTTGAATGCAGACTTGGAAGCCAGACAGCCTGGCCATGAGCTCCAGCTCTGCACCAACTAGCTGGGTAAGGTGGGACAAATTGCTTTAACTTTTCTGTGCCTCACTCAAATAAGGAAGACGATTGTAAATTAATCTTGGGTACAACAGTCAAATGTTAATAGATTTAAAGTGCCTAGAACAGAGCCCAGAAATAATAAATGCTAATAAAGATTAGCTATAATTATGATCCATACACAATAACTAGAATAGTTTTTTTGGGGGGGGTTAAGATTTGCCTAAACTGTGTCATAGCACTACACCTATACACAGACAGACACACACACACACTCCTTTTTCACCTTTCTCCTCTCTGTGCTCCCACTGTGTTCAGACGTACCATTTTGATCCACGTAATACATTCACTGTAGTTGCTATGGAGTGGTATATCCTTGTTTTTTTAATTTACATTTCCCTGATTACTTTCTCTAAAATGTATTTGGAAAAGTGAGAGCCAAAGCAATTTTTAAGATGAGGAAGAATGAAAGGAGACTCGCCCTGTTGTAATGACACTAAAGCTTATAAATTTATAAGTTTAAGCAGCAACGTCCAGTAGAACGTTCTGTAATCATGGAAATATTCTATACGTATGCTATTCAATATGGCAGCCACTAGCCACTTACGGCTACTGAGCCCTTGAAATGTGGCTCCCTCCCCATTTGGATGCCAATTCCAAGGAACTGCATTTTAATTTAAATTTAAATAGCAACATGTGATAAGGACTACCCTATTGGAGAGCACAGATTTAGTGATAAAGCAAAATATAGTGATAAAGTGGCAGAAACGACTTTATATGGTGGACCGAAGAAACAGAAGAGAGTCTAGAGACAGATGCCCATGTTTGGTAAACAATCAAAAGGTATTGTAAGTCAACAAGGGAAATGATGGGCATATTTTTGTCAAATGCTTGGGTTTTCTTTTTGAATGTTCTTTATCATTTGGCCATTCCCTCCACCCTGCATATTAATTAATTAATATTAATTAATATTAATAAATTAATTATTTATTAATATGCCAGAATTATTTATATATTTAGATGTAATATAAAAATAATATTTCTTTTAATATGTGGATTTCTAAATTAACATTTTGTTGAAAAGCCTTAGATTTTAAATATTGAATTTAAGGATTTTACTTTGTACATCTTGTTTAGGAAATCTTTTCCCAGAATCTGAGAAAGAATAGATATACAGAGATATATGTATAACTGAATAACTGTGCTGTACACTTGAAACTAACAGGATATTGTAAATCAACTCTACCTCAATTTTTAAAAATGAAAAAAAAAGAAATCTTTTCCCTGTACATGCACATTTTCTGTATCCAGTTGCGCCTTTTTGCGGGTCAGTAGTTTTAATTATGTATTTTATTTTAAAACACTGATCTATCATGGTTCTTATTGGTTGTTCACTTATCACTCTATTCCTACTTTTATGGGCAGGGCACAGTAGCCTTGAAACATCAGGGTAAGATAGACCTAGCCTCCCAACCCAAGAAGGCACCCCTTCATAGCCAGCTCACTGAAGCGTCTCTAAAAAATAACCAGAAAGGATGAAAACAGAGAGTCACAAAAAGCCTTCCTAACTGCCGTTTCCTAGTTAACTTAAACTATCTACCGAGACCTGATTCCAGTAAGATATTTCTAATAGTAAAAGCCACAGCTACATTTCATCACGGAAAAAAAAAAAAAAAACCCGAAGACTCTGAGCAATTCATAGCCCAATTTTGACTTCTGAAAAACAAACAACTAGAAAATGACTATCCTCAGATTCGAGAAAACTTTGTTTTTAGGACTAGGAATAATTTCGGTCTTTTCCAAAAATTTTGGTAAAAAATTGTAGAGATAAAACTCTAGCATTTTAAAAAAAGGAAATCTTGGGCTTCCCTGGTGGCGTAGTGGTTGAGAGTCCGCCTGCCGATGCAGGGGACATGGGTTCGTGCCCCTGTCCGGGAAGATCCCACATGCCGCGGAGCGGCTGGGCCCGTGAGCCATGGCCGCTGAGCCTGCACGTCTGGAGCCTGTGCTCCGCAACGGGAGAGGCCACAACAGTAAGAGGCCTGGGTACCGCAAGGAAATCTTTTCCCACTCCAAGGTCTTAAAGTTAGTCTCCTACTTTGTAAAGGGCATGTTAAATTTTGCATTTCAAATTAAGATATTTAATCCAACTGAAATTCATTATTGAATATTGTGTGAAACAGAGATCTGAATTAGTCTCCCTCCCCATTTGGATGTCAATATTGCAGTGCCTTTTATTGAGTCATCCATCCTTTCCACTTGATTTAAAATGCTTCCTCAGCACTTTAGTTTTCCCAATAAATTTTAGAATAATTTTGTCAACTTTGGTGATAAGCTCTTTAGATTTTTAAAATTCATATTTTATTAAATGTGTGGAATAATTTGGGGGAATTCCTATGGTGCCATGTGAATTTTAGACCTGTTTTTTCAAAACCCTAAAGACTCCACAAAAAACTGTTAGACCTAATAAATTCAGTAAAGCTGTAGACTACAGAGTCACCACTGAAAGATCAGTTGTGTTTCTCTACACTAATTACAAACTACCTGATAAGGAAATGATGAAAACAATCTCAATTTCAAAGAGCATCATAAAGAATAAAATACTTAGGAATAAACTTAACTAAGGAAGTGAAGACATACACTGAAAACTCTAAAGTATTGAGGGAAGAAATTAAAGAAGATGGAAACAAATGGAAAGACATTTCTTGTTCATGGATTAAAAGACAATATTGTTAAAATGCCCATACTACCCAAAGTGATCTACAGAGTCAATGCAAGCCCTGTCAAAATCCCAAAAGCATTTCTTACAGAAAGAGACTAAATGACATTTTGCAAGAAGGAACAGGGGCTCAGCGTGTACAATTACCTACCTGCAGGGAGGTGGTAGAAACGCAAGAGCTTCAAAGCTCTGCCTATAAACACTACCTGACACTAAGCCCCAAATCAACTAGACAGAGCCCTCTACAATTTCCCAGTCTAGCAGGAGAGGCTCTCTATGTATATAAAACATTACAACAGAGATACAATGAGGAAAATCCCCCCATGAATACCAAAGGGGGAAAAGGTGACTCCCCGATGAGTGCTAGAGCCCATGGCCTTGAACTGAGAGTTGGGGAAAGGATTCCTAGCACCTGTCCTGTCACCTCTCTTGGAGCTGTGTGCCATGGAAATGTCCTCCAGAGCTCAGCAGCACTGCAGCCCCCCAAACCTCCCAGTAATTGTGTCAATAACTCCCACACCGACCATGCCTGCATCCCCAAACCCAAAGACACCCATTATCCAGACAGGAGTTTTGTCAGGACATCTCATGGCACTCTAGGAAGGCCAGATAAGATGAGTCTGGAAGCAGAAAGCACAGGTGCATCAGACTAATAAGTCAGACAGAGGAAGACAAATACTGTATGATCTCTCTTATATGTGGCATCTAAAAATATAAAACAGAAACAGAGTAGAAGTGTGGTTGCCTGGTGGAGGCTGTGAGGAGGAGGAAACGGGAGCACGTCAGTCAAAGGCCACAAAGTTTCAGTTATAAGGTGAATAAATTCTGGGGATCTAATTACGGTAAGATAACTAGGGTTAACTATATAGTCTCACCGTAACAGCAAGAACAACAAAATGGTAATTATGTGAGGAGAGGAGATGTTAATTAACCTTATCGAGGTAAACATTTTGAAATATATACATGTATCAAATCATCACTGTGTATACAGTATAATCTTATATGTCGATTATCTCTCAATAACACTGGGGAAAAAAAACAGGAAGCAATATTGCTGCAGATGAAGCAGAGAGGAGGCTGATTCAAAGGCCGTCTTCCAGGTGGGATATTGACTCAGAAGGCTGAATGCTCCTGCACCCCATACATTGTGTAATTGTTGTTGTATTTTGCGCACACCCATGATTTTTTGTTTGTTTTTTTGTGCGGTACGTGGGCCTCTCACTGTTGCGACCTCTCCCGTTGAGGAGCACAGGCTCCGGATGCACAGGCTCAGCGGCCATGGCTCACGGGCCCAGCCGCTCCGTGACATGTGGGATCTTCCCGGACCGGGGCACGAACCCGTGTCCCCTGCATCGGCAGGCGGACTCTCAACCACTGCGCCACCAGGGAAGCCCCACACCCATGATTTTGCACTTACTGTTCCCTCTAATGGAGCTACTGACGGCCCTTCTTTGGGTGGTGGACTCCTATTAATTGGCCAACAGTTTTCTCAACCCTCAACTCTTCCAAGAAGCTTTCCCTGACATCCGGAATCTGAGTGAGGGGCCTCTCCGCCCATGCTGGCCAGGACTCTAAAGCATTATCCTAGTCTATTATTTACAATTGCATGCCTGTGGGTGTGTTTTCTCTTGTAGACCATGCACTCTTTAATAGAAGGGTTGTCTCTGTCTTATCTCTCTCCTCTGCTTCTGGAATATTGTGAATACTCAGTAAACATGTGTTGAATTCCCTAAGTAAGGGACTGATCCCCCCCAGCGGATGGCAAACTGTGGTTCTGTTACTGCAGCTTCTAACCTGTGCCGGCTCCAGTCCTCAGGTATACCTCAGGGCTCTCTGGGGCAGTGGGAAGTTGATTTCTCATAGCTGAACAATGCTCCCCTTTGCAAGATAGGGACTGCAGCAGGCTCTGAGGAAGATCTTACTAGAGGTGACATCTATTCTCTTTAAACTTGCTGTAGATGAGGGGGAGTTATACGCCACTGGCCCCTCTCAGAGGCAGCCAAGAGGAAACTCAAGGCGCCAACCCTTTACAGAAGTCCTGCTGGACTGTTACTTCTTTCATCCCATCCCAGGGTCTGGGCACACACTTCTTCTTCAGTCTAGAACACTTCCCATCTCTCATACCACGAACACACACACACATTTAGCCTCTATCCGGCTCTCTCCTTTAAATTCCCATCACTTCTTGTGGAAGTCTTCCTCACCTTTGTCCTATCCTCTCATGGAACTTTGTCCCTTTCTGTCAAATTAAAAAAATAAAAAAGTGTCCCATTTTGTAATTATATATCCATGAATGTGTCTAACAAAAGTCTGTCTTGTCCTCTAGACCATAAGTTCCATGAGGGGAGGTACCATCTCTGGTTTTGTTTTTAATTTCCTGTACTTGGTATAGTATCTACTAAGCGTTTAAAAGTTACCAAACACACTGAGTCCCTTTGTACTCATTGTGTTGGCATAGTATGCTTCTGTGTCTCTCTCTAGACGTAATAATGCAGGAGCCACAGTTGTAGAGGCATCCCCAGCCTCAACTGCAGGCAGATGATGATGAAGTGGGAATACACTTCAGAACTGCCTCCTAAACCAGGTTATAAGGCACATAAAGTCAGCCGCATTAACCTAGAGTCCCATCTCACTTCAGACCTCAACTGGGATTAGCAAACTTGATCAACCACCTCACTTTCCAGAATGTCCTCAACTCATTTCCGAAAGAGAATTCTCTCTCTTTATGTAACAATTCCAGCCGACTGTTGATCTGCACTTGGGGACCTGCTGCCCTCTTCTCTTGGCCCCAGTTTTGGGGGGCCAAGAAGACAGTGCCAGGGCCAGAGGCTGCCAAGGAGCGCAGGCTCAGGGCGAGAGCACTGAAGCTCCAGTGCTGGTTCTATGACTTCCTAGTGTTAGGGCCAAGGCACGGTACTTTGCTGCACCAGGCTACCATCGACTTATCTGTAAAATGAGAACAAGTGCCTCCCTCGGAGTTTTGTTGAGAGGATGACATGATTTAATGAATGTACCACGCTCACCTCAATACAGTAGTGAGTTCCTGTAGTGAGTAGATGCTCTGTAAACATGCACTAAGTCAATAAAAGAATATAACTGTACAGTTTTAAGTTTTGTGGTTTTAAGTTATGTGACTACAGTCGACTGTATTCATGATCAACAATGTCCCCTCTCCCCCGACCCATCATCCCTTGATCACTTTCACCCAATAAACAGAACGTGATCAGATACAATCACGTCCCAGTTCACGCCGCGGCTGTAAGAGGTTCTGCGTGTTTCTACTCACCTTTCTTGAGCTCCTGCCCTCCATGATGGGAAGAATAGTCTCCAGGTGTTACCGCTACAGCCTGGGTCCTATAATGGTCAAGGCCAGCTAAGCCACAGCCAACATGCAGACCTGGCAGCAAGAAAAAAAAAAAAGCCTGTAGTCACAACCACTCAGATTTGGGGAGTTGTCCATGATATCGTTGTAGCCAAACGTAAGGCAGTAACTCACATGTCAAACCAACAGTCTCATACAGGTGTACTTTGATGGGTGAAATACTCATTTAGATGTGCAGCTTGTGGTATTGTTTGCAAATTAATCACACATGACTTAATGCCTTTAACTCTTAAGTGGTTGTAGCACACTCTTTACTTTGGTCAAGAGCAGTGGATAAGTCTTGCCACCTCTCTGGAAACCCCGTGGCTTATTGCCTATGGGGGATGAACATGTGTTGAGCTCAAACTAGTGAGTGTCTTGAGGGTATTTCTAGGGGAAAATATGCGGAACTTGACTCAGAATATGAAGCTTGCATCAGGTTCCTCGTATCAGTGGGAAATTTTTGGAATGAATTAAAAGTTCTACCCTCTAAAAGGCAATTACAAAAAGAAAGTCCAAAGCAACCCTTTTAATGCTATAATTTTCCTAGTACTTGCATGTCCCATTAAAAAGAAAACTGACGTTAAAATAATTTTAAAGGTTTTGGCTTAAGCCCATTGAAAGAAGGCAATTCCCCCACTAAGAATCAAGTTCTCATTATCTGGGCCCAGCCTGCATTAAGGATGGACTCCTGCAGAGATATGATCTGGTGACTGGGTTCCAGCTGAGAACGGCCATGCTGAAATTAACATGGCGCCAAGTTGCCCATCATGAGTCTTACGTGGCACGTGGTTCTTTGCCTTGCATGTCTCTTAAGGGCCCTTCAGATGGAAACCTGCCAGATTTCTTCCTGCAGCCAACCTCTACTTGGGGTTTGTCCCTGCTCGTTTTCCTGATGCCAGTTCTGGCCTTTTATGATGTTTTGGTCTTTTTTATGTAAACGTGTAGATGGTCTAGCTCAGCTATTAGCAGCTGATCAATGGAGCAGTTATTTTTTCACAAATCATTGCTCATTGTGTTTCATGTTTCTCCCTTGGTTTTAATCAGGTTTCACCACTGTTAAGAGGTAAGCATGGAAATCTTTTGGTGGGCCATAATCTGTTAAATTGATAAAAATATTTAACCCACTAAGTGACAAGAGGTTGAGAAAGGAAACCTTTACTTCAGCCCCTGTGTTTTCATGTAATCCGTGCTATCCCTCCTGTCATGTGATTATTCTGCCTAGAAGGGGATGCAGGAGAAGGGCACCAACATGTTACTGGCCACCTGTCAGGCAGCTGTCAAGTAGTAATGATTTTCAATCACTGCCAAGCAGGTTCTAGATTTGAGCCAGTGACCTAAGAAGCAAGTCTCCATAGCCCATTACCAAACTATCCCCCAAGCCCTTTGTTTCCCCGACTAACACCCTTTCCAATAAAACTCCATTGTTTTCATTGAATCTGTCAACATGCCTACAAATCCCTGAAGGGTGAAATTAATTTGAACCACAGAGTTGGACAAACAAGCTCAAAAGTGAGTTCTTCAGAAATAGAAGCCAATATTTCAGACATTGATCCATTTGGGAAAAAAATGGCTTTGGTTCCCCCTTGGAGCTTGGGTAGGGGGTGGGGGAGGAGATAAGCAAAGAGGTTGTTATACAGTTTACTGCATGGCAAATCTTAACTATTCCAAAATCTAACATCTTATGCCTTCAAGTAGATGAACCCTGCATGATGGTGGCTGAAACTCTTAGAGACTAAAAACTGAATCCCTCTGGAGAATCCTTCTTCCTCTGACCAGGTTACCTGAGAGTTTCAGCGTGACTGCATTGGGAAAACACAGTTTCATAGCATTTCAAACCCTATGTATCTAATTATTTTTTTTTCTCTATCAGCCATAAACCTATGGTGAGTAGCAGAAGCTTCCTGTGGTAGGAAACAGCTTATCTCATATTTTCTATCCCACCAACATCTGCATAGTTCAAACTCTGTTGGAAGCCCAACACATTTTCTTAAACTTTGATAATATTTGTTGTGAACCAGTCCAGAAAATAAGTATATGTTGCATGAAGCTACACTGAGCCCATTCTGTTACTTGAAGAAAGGGAGTGAGGATAGGGAGAGAGGGAAACCGTTTCTTCCTGCCATGAGTCAATGATAGGGTGTCAGAGTCCCTTTGACCTGCCCCCATTTCCAGTGTGAACTTTCTGAGGCTTTACATACACACAACATGTACATCATATTTATCTAGGACTAAAAAGTATCCGTATTTTCTTATATGACACACATCAGCCTTGCCTAGAGGTGGAGGAACAGGTAAGGGGTGGGTTTCGGAAAATACTCAAGACAGATAGGAGTCAACAAAAACACCACCTTGAAGTGCCAAAAGTTAAAAGGAACGCTTTATGTGTATTCAATTTGGCCCCTAAACAAATCTGTATTTACTACCTGCTCTGTGGAGAGGGTACGTTCTATAGCAAAGGCCTGGGTTCAGATTCTGCCTTTCTTTTGCCAACCGAGTGAATTAGGCCAGTAACCGAAGCTTTCTGACTCTTCCCTTCCTCGTGGGAAACGAGAATCCTAATGCCTTCGACATTGGGCACGTGTGGGTTGAAAGAGATACATAAGGGACCCACTATGGCAACCACCATAGGAGAGGCACTCAGTAGGTGGGTATTGTTACATTACCAATGTAGTGTCATCATTATCACAGACAAACTCACCCATGACACAGCCCTCTGGGTTACAGGAAACTCTGGAAGTGGTCAGTGAAGCTGAGGGCTTTTAGCTGTACGTATCCCTGATTCCCTGCCTGAGGGCCTTTTCTGGACACTTCAGGGCAGGTCAGAAGGGCCAGGGTCTTAACACCCTGGAAACAGCCATGATGGGTTGAATTTGGAGGATAAATACCCCCCAGCTTCCTTGCCCCTGGGTGGGATAACTCTGAAGTGAGTTCTACTCGGACTCACAGAGGCCTCCAGCTGGACGGAGGCCTCATGAACCCTATTTTGGCTTTCCTGTGTCCCCTGTCAAACTTGCCCATTTCCTTACCAGTCTATCTGAGACCATGTCCCAAATAAACCACCTGCACTCAAATCCTTGTATCCAGTTCTACTCTTGGGGGAACCCAACATAAAACACTGTGGTTAAGTACTGACCTTGTCCTCAAGCTCTCGACCTGGGGTTATATGAAAATCGACCACATCCCAAATCAGCATTGACAGTTCAGTGTCCGACCCTGTGATGTCAGATTTTGGCTCAGATTTGAAAGCACTTTTTTTCCCTGCCCAATGAATCTAATACATACGGCTTGTCTTTCCTGGCCACAGAGGCTGCTTCTTGCTTTTTTTTTTTTTTTTTTAAATTAATTAATTAATTTATTTTTGGCTGCGTTGGGTCTTCGTTGCTGCACGTGGGCTTTCTCTAGTTGCGGCGAGCGGGGGCTACTCTTCGTTGCGGTGCGTGGGTTTCTCATTGCAGTGGCTTCTCTTGTTGTGGAGCACGGGCTCTAGGCAGGCAGGCTTCAGTAGTTATGGCACGTGGGCTCAGTAGTTGTGGCTCACGGGCTCTAGAGCGCAGGCTGAGAAGTTGTGGTGCATGGGCTTAGTTGCTCCGCGGTATGTGGAATCTTCCTGGGCCAGGGCTCGAACCCGTGTCCCTTGCATTGGCAGGCGGATTCTTAACCACTGCGCCACCAGGGAAGCCCGAGGCTGCTTCTTGTTCAGCTACTCTGGAGGACGTGTGATGTCTTTAGGAAGGGTACCCATCTCTGACACCCAAAGATCTATTTATTATACACAACACACCCTATATTCTAAGTTGGACTATCCCAGACATACCCTCCAAATTCGGTGAAAACCCATCCAGCCATTTCACAGAGTATACGTAGCAGAAGCTTAATTTTATTAAGAGAACTATCAACCATTCAATGGAAGCCTTTTCTTTTACTCATAGAGCATGTAAGGAACAAAAATGATTTTCCAAATATTTCTCTCTTGCACAAATCTAGGTAGAAGAAACGAAACCATGGCCCAGAAAAATCAAATCAATGAAGTTAATCAGGCTTATAATTTAAGATGAGTGAATTTAGTGGTGCATGAGTTAGAAATATTTGACACACCAAGACTGACACAGACGCTAATGCCATGGCTAAGGAAGTGTACCTCAATGACCTCACAGCTTTTGTTTTCAAATAATTATTACTCCTTGCATGTATAATTATAACCTGGGCATTCAGAATGTGGACACTTTCTTATGAAGTTCCTCTTCTCTAGTTTCAGTACCATAACCAAGGTGGCGGTCTTAGCTGAAGTGATGCTCACAAACAGCACATTGACATGGAGCCTTGATTTTACTTCAGTTGTGGATTTGTGGTCCAGACCTGGGTTTGTGCACTAACTCTGCAACCTACTAGACAAGCCATGTAACCTCGACTTAGCGTCTGTCTCCATCGACAGGGAGGAAAACTGAGTTCATGGGACCATCCTAAGTTTCAATGAGATAAGGTGCACATAATCACTTTGTAAACTGTATACACACTAGATAGAAGTCGGCGAATGCTTTTATTATCTCAGCTGAGCTTTACAATTGCTCTGGAAGGTAGAGAAGGCAGATCAGTGTTTCCTTTTCACAGACAAGAAACTGGGCATTACAAGAGTTAACGCATTTTGGCTAGTAAATATCACAGGTCAGACCTACACCACAGGTCCTCTAGTTCTGAGATGACTCTTCTTTCCTCTACAACAGTGACTCTAGAACTTTCCTGAACACTAGAATCAAGCTGGGGGAGCTTGTTAAAAAAATGCAGATTCCCATTCTTTCCCTCTATTTTACTCCCATCCATAAGATACTAACTTAAGGTCCTGAAATTGGTTTTAAGAATCCTCATTTCTAATAAACACTTCAGATCATTCTGATGCAGGAAGTCCGTGAACCACATTTTCAAAACACTCAGCTATCACCACATGTTGTCTCCCAGAATTAAGTTCAAAAAGGACAATTCTTTGGAATTAAAGAACTTTTCAATTTGCTCGTGTGAGGGATTTTGGATAACAATTATTAAAGATAATAGTTACTATTACTTGAATCCTTAATGGCTACTATGCTAAATGTTTTACATACATTATCTAAACGGATCCTGATAAAACCCTGGTGCCCCTGGATTGTACAACTCTACGCAGTAAGTACTACTACCCTCCCTGTTTCACTGTGAAACATCTGATCTCCAAGAGATACACTTCCAACAGTTCCCTATATAATAAATAGCAAAGAAAGGAAGTGAACCCAGATTTGCTTAACTTCAAATCCATGCAACTAGCCTTGTTATTCTATAAAAAAAAAACAAATAAATGAGGAAGGGAAAAGAATTCTGTACAGATTGAATCTCTAATTCGGACAAAATCACACTATGGTTGGAGAAATAGATAAAGAGCTATGGCTGGCTTTAGGTACATTCTGTAATCTGGTTTATTCCAATACCAAACAACGCATCACCAGGGGCCTAGCTTGGCGGTAGCAGATCTCAGGACTGGGGTGGTGTATTAGTAATCTCTTGCTGAATAACAAATTACCCCCAATGAACCAGTTGGAAATAGCAAACGTTTTATCTCACAAAGTTTCTGAGCGTAAGGAATCGGAGATGAGCCTAGCTGGCTACTTCTCGCTCAGGATCTCTCAGGAGGTTGCAGTCAAGCTGTGGGCTGGAGCTGCTGTCATCTGAAGGCTTGGCAAGGGCTGGGGAATCTGCTTCCAAGGCAGCTTGCTCACATGCCTGTTGGCAGGAGGCCTGAGTTCCTCCCCACGAGAGTCTCTACCCAGGGCTGCTTGAACATCCTCACAACATGGCAGCTGGCTTCCTCTCAAGCAAGTTATTCCAGAGAGGGATCAAGACAAAAGCCACAGTGCCCTTTATGACCCAGTCTCAGAAGATACCCACCATCACTTTGGCTTCATTCTATTAATTAAAATGGAATCACTAACTCCTATCCACATGCAAGGGAGGACTAGGTTCTATTGCTTGAAAGAAGGAGTATTAAAGCATTTATGAACATGTTTTCAGAACTCCCAAAGGTGGGATAGACTGAAATATATTTATGATCTCATTCTATCCCATTGTGCCAAGTCAGCTGCTCTCCACTCTTTAGTCTCAATGCGGTAACTTCTATCCATCTATCTATCCACCCATCCATCCATCCATCCACCCATTGATATCCATCCAAACGTGCACGGAACTCTTTCTAAATTCCAGACTCTAAATTCCAGACACAGTTAAAAATTATATAAGACGATGTATATTAAGTATTTTACACAAGGGATAGATGAAATGTTCAGGGATTGGGGACAATGAGCAGGGTGATTCCAAACAATCTTATCCCATACATGCTCTCTTGCAAATACAAAAAGTTAAGTTTATTTTATATGTAAAAATCCCAATAGCTGAATAAAAACCATAACCTTGTTTACTTTTCTTTCCAGTTCTGTTACTAACTGATTAAAAATTCTCTATATCTCGGTGAGCTAGAGACATTCTCCTGGGAGGGCATCTTGACTGAGCCGTGGAATATTTTGGATAACGAAAATTCACCAGTGACTGCAAGTCTTTGTTGGATGGTACCCTTCTGAGGGAGAAGAACATGACTTTCATGCTTGGGGGCTCTGGAGGGATGCTTACGGGTGGAAGAGACTGGGTGTACCAAACTACGGAATTCGGATGCCATACAATCAGAGCTTCTCTGGGAGCTCTTTTGTCACGTGCTCCTTTTGTGGCAAAAGCCTTAAGAGCCTGCCCAGCCCCGTGAGCTGAAGCGTAATCCCCATGTGTTTCTTCAAGATCTGACAACGGGGATCACACAGAATTGGATTTGGAAAAACGGAGACCAACCTCAGGTCCTGTCATCTTTGACATGGGGCTGATTCCCCCTCCAGACATGGGGCTAATTCCCCCTCAGACATGGGGCTCATTCCCCTCTCCTCTGAACCACTCATTTCTTTCTAAAACCCCAGTGTAGCACCTAGTGCCCCTGGCTCTCCTCAGCGTTATCACAGTTGGTTAGAGGCGTATCTGTTCCTTCCGGGCTGCAGGCTCCTTGGAGGCAGGGCCTGGGAATGAGGTCTCATTTGTTTGCAGAACTGGGCTGGAATTAGCCTGGGGTAAGTAGCATAGACAGACAGTGTAAAGGGAATAGACCCAACATCCCAACTGGCAGAACCAATTAAAGGAAAGAAAGGAAAGGAAAGGAGAAGACAGGAAGGAAGGGAGGAAGGAAGGAGGGAGGGAGAGTAGAGGGACAAGGAAGGGGAGAGAGGGAAGAAAGAAAGAATTCTTTACTCTGTGGTACTTTCTACTGTGACTCTTATTACTATGGCTATTTCATCATCCTGTTTATTTCTTCATCACACCACATCCCTGACTGTATTTAGTTGCTCACGTGTTGGTTGCCTGCTCCTTCCATTACACAATGAGCTCCATAAGGGGGAGATGTTTGTCCTAGCCCAACACATTATCAAAGGATGTTTGTCTAATGACTGACCGACTCAGTGATGAATGAATACATGAATGAGGTAGCTCTAAACTTTTCCTTCATGGCAGAATTGGACCCTACTTGCAAGGTCTGGCCTAAAAGTAAGGAGTGACCCAGGATGACCTGGTTTCAATGGCTGAATCCACTGGAACCCCCAGTACCTGGGCACTATCATCAAAGGAAGTCACATGCCTGGACCTTCTGTGTTCTAGAGCCTGGTCCTGGGGAGGAACAGCAAGCACATAATGGCTGATGGCTTCTGGAAACCTAACACGAAACAGAAATAATGGAAATTTCAACTTATTGTTTATAGGCTTAAATGGTGATAGCTGGAGTTAACGATGCTGCTTTGCAGAAATACATGTCCAGATGCTATCTTTCTAGAAACAGCTAAGGGGTATACGCTCCCTTTCTCCCTAGGTTTACAGTGATAACAGATAAAATAGAACCTAAGTACATTATCTGTTCCTTGACTGCTCAAAATACTTTTTTTTTTTTTGGTGCCCGAATATTTCTTATTTCAAAATTAATCATTAGTGGGAAAACAGAAAAAGTCCATATGCTGCTACGTAGCTACAGGGAGCCAAAGTGATGACATAGAAAGGCCGCAGGTCTTATATTCCAGTTCTGCCCTGTATTAATCAGTCTATTCATTGAAAAAGGTCATAGTAGTCCAACTAGTTGATAGTCTCAGCTGAGTCCATCCTTAGACCAAGCATCGTCTTCGGTTCTGGTGATGCAAACTCCATGATCAAATGAATCTTAGAGCTTTGAGGGGGGTGGTCACTACCATGTATCAAATAATTACCCCAAGTAAGTACTTAATTTTAGACACAGGCACTGAAGGTAAGGAACCAGATATCATGAGTGCACGTAGCTGGCGGTTGACTAGGTACGCTGTGTGAGATGCAGGAAGGGAGGAGGTGGCAGCAGACAGCATTCCAGGCAGAGAGAAAGGCATGTGCAAAGGCCCAGAGTATGAGGAGTGGGGCAGGCCTGTGGAACATTAACTGCGGCCAATTTAACTGGGGCACAGAGACGTGGTGAAATGGGCATCAGACTCTGCTAGAGACGAGGGCAGGGCCTACACCTGTGGGGTGGCTTAGGTCAAATGAGAAGAGTTGGTCTTCCTCTTGAAAGGTAGTTAGAGATTGTAGAGCACTGGACACCCAGCACAGAGGACAGAAACTTTCCATCGATGAGAGTAAAGTATACAGTCACAGAAGAACGGCCTGGTGATACAAGCGGGCACAGCAGGGCTCCTGGCTCGGCATCCTGGGCGATGTCACCAACCTCTTGCACTTTTTTCACGAGGGTGTCGGTGTGGTAGGTGTAATTTCTCATTTTAGCATCCCTGTCTGCTACCTTTTCCACAGCCACTTGGAAGAAAACATTCACGTTTTCCAGAAAGACTTTGTCCTCCCCTGGAGCTTCCAACTGCGTTAGGTCTCAGCTCTCATCTCTGGACTCAACTATGTCTCTGAGGTTCTGGCTGTGTTAAAACGATGGAAGGCCCAGGGCTGAAGCATCGGACTTTCAGAGGGTGTAGACACTCCACGGAGATGTCTCCTTACTTAGGAACTCTCCGTTTGAGTGCCATCTCAGCTAAGCAACCCTAGTAACCTCTGGAAATCTGACCAAGAAACCTATTTATTTATACGTGGGCTGATTTTTTTTTTTTCTGTGTGTTAATATATGTGTATGCACTGTGCACCCTCTGAGCCGAGGTTGCAAGTCAGTGAGATTTGGAGCTAATAACGTTGAATTCTTTGAAAGTGAAATAATAACAATAGCAATAATAATAAAGCACTGGCCATCCACCCCCCACCCCGCCACAGCAGGGTTGTCTACGCGATTATGAGTGGTTACATTTTGATTTTCCAAGCTTGCTGCAAATGGGCCTGAATCGGACTCGATTTCCCATCATAATTGCTTTCTGCATGAAGAAGTCTGCTCCAGAACCGTCTGCCGCTGTTTTAATGGGAAGGGTGTCTATTTGTATGTTAATAGTTTCCTCTGGGTTATTGGGCTTGTTATTGGAAAAGCCCAAATCAGAGGATTCTCTATTTTCAAGGTTTACTCTTAATCTCTGATTTTTTGTGCCAACACGAAGCCATTTCAGCCTCTTCTGCTCTAAATCCTCTCAGTGGAAGCATGAAGAATGACGACACGCTTCCTCTCCTGAAGCAGAGTCATGTCAAGGCACCCGCACCTCGCTGGCTCAGTGGACCGCAGCGCCCAGGGAGCTCCACAGGTGAGTTTCCCACTGACAGTGCGGTCCCAGGTAACCCATTCGCTCAGCTCCTGGGAGCCTCAGACTCACGTCTGCTGTCTTTGCCAAGCAAGGTCACCTGTACCAGGTGGGTGAGCATTGCAGAAACGCCAAGGCTGACATGCCTCCAGGGGAGATGACCAAGGACTCAGTGCTAGAAACAGAAAAGGTCAGTCTTGAATCCAGACTCTGTAGGTGAGTGGCCTTGTCATTTGCAGCCAGTCCCAACCTCTCTGACCTTCAGCTTCCTTCGTGCTAGAAAAAGAAGCAGGAGCAATCATTTTCTTGTATTACTTATTTATTCTGAGGTCTGATAATACGGTATCCAGGAAGATGCCTAAAGACGGGCAAACAGCAGTCCCCATACAGGATTGTTAAAACTCAGAAATTCGGAATCTAGTCTTCCTAATTCATGCATCCATTGCTTCACCCATAAGGGCAGGGATTTTTTTTTTTTGAATTTTATTTTATTTATTTTTTATACAGCAGGGTCTTATTAGTTATCTATTTTATACATATTAGTGTATACATGTCAATCCCAATCTCCCAATTCATCCCACCACCATCGCCGTTACCCCCACCGCTTCCCCCCCTTGGTGTCCATATGTTTGTTCTCTGTATCTGTGTCTCTATTTCTGAAGGGCAGGGATTTTTACTTCTTTTGCTTTATGCTGCTTCTCCCCAGTGCCTAGAACAAAGTTGTGCACACAGCAGGTGCTTAATAAGTAATTATAGACAAAATGACTAAACAGATTCAGTCACCACATTTATTGAGTGTCTGTTGTATCCCAGTACTTGGGCCAAATGCCAGGACCTCAGGCATTAAAATAATTTGTTCTTGTTCCTGAGAGCTCTTGACCTTTGAGGGCTGGGTAGGTGCAGGTCGGCAGACAACAGAGATAGAAATAAATAATTCCAATAATTCACAGTTTCTTAAAAGTACGGCCCGAGAAGCCTCTGAGTCAGAATCTCCCGGAGCATGTGTTAAAAATAAAGATCCTGAGCCCCAGCCTGGATTTATGGAATCAAAATGTCTGGGGATGGGCCCTGGGAATCTCATGTTTCATCAGAATTCCAGATAACTAATTTACCTTCCTGTAAAGACATGCATGCTGAGAACCATGTGTGAGTTGCTGCAAAGTGCTGGGACAGCTACAGCCAGGGTCAAGGGGATTCAGGGAAGGCTACTGAGGGAGGTGACCCTGGAACTAAGGTGGGAGGGATGAGAAAGAGATGGCAGGTGAAGAAGGGTCCAGGGACACCCTGTCAGAGGGAAAAGCACGACACCAGACAGTTCTGGAAAGTTCCAGAAACAGTGAGCAAAGAGACCTGAAAGAGAAGGGGAGACAGGGAGACAGTATAAGGAATTTCAGACCTTAGCATATTTTGTAAGCCAACACCACAACCAGATTTTTTAAATTGAGGTAAAACTGACATAGAACATTATATCAGTTTCGGGTGTACGACATAATGATCGACATTTGTAAACATTGCGAAACAGTCACCACGATAAGTCTAGTTAACATCCATCACCACACATAGTTACCAAAACATCTTATTTTCCTTGTGATGAGAACTTTTAAGATGTAGTCTCTTAGCAAATTTCAAACGTGCACTACAGTACCATTCAGATGGGTTTTTTTGTCAAGAAGAAACGTGGACTATTTTAAATACTGTATAGTTAAAACACTGAACTGACAGAATTGCAAATAGATGTAGGAACACATCCGAGGAACCTATAAGGACCCCTTCACAGCACCTGTTAGCCTGAAAGGCACTAAGAAGTAAGTGGATATTTAAGTGGAAGATGATCTCTAAATCGACATAAGAAAACAAAAACTAAAACAAAACACCAGAGACAGACACAAGGGGGAAAAAGACTATGAGTTCGTGAACAAATTTTTAAAAGTGTTATTTGCACTTTTAGGTTCCTTTCTTTTCATACTGCCTCTGAATCTCATTTCTTATCCAGCTCTCCACACTTTTTCTGGGGAAAACCTAGGACACAACGTCTGTTAAGTCTATGCTGAGGGCAGGGTGGGGCTGAGAGAGGCCCGGTTTGGGGCGGAGCGGGTGTGGAAGAGACTAAGAGGCCAGGATTCACCAGGCACAGCACTGTGACTTTGCCCATGTTCTAGAACTTCGCAAAGTCTCAGATCCATCATGTACTAATAATATAAATATTAGGTGTAGTTAATACTAAATATCTCCCAGGGCTATTTCAAGGGTTGGCTGATACAAAGGCTACAGAGAGCTTGGCGTACAGTGGGTGCTTGGGGAAATGGTGGCACTGATAAAAGTCATTCTAAAGATATAATTTCTTTATCGCCTGGGGAGCTGAGCCTGGAAGCTTCCCAATCACACGTTCGCTTAGAAGAAGTTTGGCTGGGAAATAACTGAAATTGGGAGGTTACCCCAGAAAGCGGTGCGTGGAGGGCAGCCCCCTTGGCTCACAACTCATTAGAGACAGCAAAGGCTCTCCATCCTGGTGACAGAGCTCAGGCCTCTCCGCAGGGTGACCAAATGAGGGCAGGTGCACGGTGCAGCCTCTCCCAGGACCAGGCAAGCTGTCCTGGCCGCTGCCCCTCTCCTACGGGGAAGGTGTCAGGAGGGCCCGAGCAGGGGCGCCTCACCCCACCTGAGCCTGACTCACAGCACGGGGCGGGGTGTGTCACTGGGGCCTGGGTGTTCCAGGGAAAGGTGAGCCTGTCATGACAAAGCCCCCAGACTCAGTGCTGAGTCACCCCTTGTGTGTCCCCAGGCCCCCCACCTCACCTCTCTTCCCTTCCCAGCCTCCCCTGGTCCTAACCATGCCCGTTTCTGAGAAGGCATGAGGCAATGGTTTGGCCCAGGCACATTGGTGCAACGAGAGCCCAGGAAGAGGTAAATAATCACCCCTGGAGTCAGGCCATTTCTTGGCTCAGAGAACCAATGGGACTCAAGCGTTTGCTGTACACAGACCTTGATGGGATCGGGACTCAGGGGGGATGGTGATCCACAGGGTGGCCAACTTGCTCCTGTGGGCCCGGGTCTGGCTCAGTTTTAAATTGAAGAGTCTTGGGTCCTGGAAAGCCCCTGAGTCCCCAGCAAACAGGGGACCTGGTCCCTAAAGAGACAGGGTGCTGGAGAAGACAGGTGTCTGTGCCCCAGAGTTGCTGACTGATGGGCACGTGCTGATGCCTGACAGTTACCTTGTTGGGTGCTTGCTGTGTGCCTGGTACTACTATGTATTCTCTAGTTAATCCTCACAGCAATCCCACGAGGCAGGTACTGTGATGATTCCCATTTTACTGATGAGTAGACTGAGTCACAGAAGGGGTAAGCACCTCTGTGAGGACACAGGTGGAAGAGCCAGTGTTGGGCTGTGAATCTCAGCAGTGTGGGGTCCAGACTGACCCCAGTCTGAATTTATTGCCTAGATCAATACACACACACACACACACACACACACACACTAAGACAGACATATGCACAGACACACTTAGACACACACACACAAAGACACACAAAGACAGACACATGCACAGACACACTTAGACATAGACACAGACACACACACACACACACACACACACACTGGGGTCCCACGTGGCACAGTATTACAGGAAATCTCATTTCAAAGAAGCCTAGTCCAGCAGTCAAGAAAAACTAAAAAGGAAGAAACTGGGATCTTTTGGTTTGTCTTCCGAAAACCAAAGAGAACCTAACTCATGAGCAACCCTCTGCAAATGCCTTTTCCCTGCATCCCTTGCTCCCAGATGCACAGCTACTCCAGACCCTTCACTTTCTAAGCTTGCACAACTCTTTCCCTTCTTCTTCCCCTTCTCCTTCTGCTTCCCCTCCTTCTTCTTCTTCTCCTCTTCCTCTTCCTCTTTCTTTTTCTCCTTCTTCTTCTTTCTCCCTTTTCCTTTTAAAATATCCCCTTCTTGGGCTTCCCTGGTGGCGCAGTGGTTGAGAGTCCGCCTGCCGATGCAGGGGACGCGGGTTCGTGCCCCGGTCCGGGAAGATCCCACGTGCCGCGGAGCGGCTGGGCCCGTGAGCTATGGCTGCTGAGCCTGCGTGTCCGGAGCCTGTGCTCCGCAACGGGAGAGGCCACAACGGTGAGAGGCCCGCGTACCGCAAAAAAAAAAAAAGAAAAAAAAAAAAATCCCCTTCTTTCCCCTTTACCCAACACCCCTAGAAGCAGCCCTACACTGGGGCACCCTAGCTAGCAGTAAGGCAGCCCTTCTTCCCTCCCTCCTGGAGCCTCTGGGCCCAGCCCAGCCCCTGCCAGGACCCCTGGAGCCTAGGTAATCCCCTCAGACCCCATTCCAAACCCACTTGCTCACGCCTGGTGTCTGACTTTCTGCAGAGCCCTTCAAAGGAACATTGAGCTCATCTTGTTTACTCAAAGCTACATTCCAGCTCCTTCCTGGGCCAGTGCTCTCCACCCTGAGTGTGCATTAGAATCAACCACATCTGGATCTTCTGCAACACGTTGTTTTCCAGGTTCATGTCGCCAGTTTCCTCAGTCTCTAGTCCGGGCCCCTAGGTGGGTGTGGTGCACCGTGACCACTGTGGAACCTGCGTCACTCAAGCCATAACTCACGCCCAAGACCAGGATCCCTGAGACCACAAATGGGGAAACAAAGCCGGTAACACCCTCGTTTCGTTAGCCTGTACAGCCATAGCCATTAGAGGAGATGCACAAAACGAGGGCTGGTTCCCTCGCGTACCTTTATTGAACACCTCCTGGATGCCAGGCACCATTCCAGGTATTGGGGTTGCAGAGATTTATAAAACACAATTTTGGCCATCGCGCAGGTAAAAGCCTGCGTGGAGAGGTGGGCGAGTGAGCAATGGCGAGAATGGAACATTAGAATTCGGAGTGATGGTGGTCACTGTGGCTCCTGGATCACAGGACCGTGGGAGAGGGATGCTGGATCTCTCCCCTCGTCCCCCTCCCCTCCCCCTCCCCCTTCTCTTCTCCTTCTCCCCTTTTCAAACTTTTTATCTTGAGAAAACTATAAATCCAGATGCAGTTGCAAGAAATAAAACAGGGAGATCCCATATACCTTTCATCCAGTTCTCCCCATCTTGCATAATTCTAGTATAGATCACAACCAGGAAGTGGACATTGATTCAATTCTCCCACTCTTTTTAAGGGAAAAAAAAAAACGCTGCACACATAAACAATAAACCAACCACTTTAGCCTCAAGTAGCCCCAGCACCAATGGCAACTTGTTAACTTCCCTCAGATGAATCTTCATGTCTCTCTGAGCAAAAATGTTTATGCGCACACACACATATGTATGCATGTAAGTACATAACTGCATGGACACACAGGTATATACATATATTACTTTAAAAACATGAAGTTATCGAACTCAAGTTTGGAACTGGTACATTATTAACTAGCAAAAGATGAACCTCTTTTCTCTTTAAGGGTAAAAATCTCTCAGTTTAGCTTTAAACAGAGTACTTGAAATAGGATATTAAGTTATAAAAATTTGCGATGGGGATTTTTTAGTAATTATGTTGAGCAGCTTCCTTGGTTTTGAGAAGACAGCAGGGAGGAATATTGTTTTCCTTTCTGTTACATTCCAGTTTGGCCCTGGAACAGTCATTATTTTATAACAATGCCAGGTCATCGCTCTACCATCAACCTATCAGGGTCTTGCTTCCCTCAGGACCTTTGAAATAAATTTCAAGGAAGTGGAGGTCAATGCAGAACCTTAATTCACACACAGATATATTTTGCTTCTTGCTGAAGGTTCAGATTCCAAGTAAAGATTCTGTCTTGGGACACAGTTAGTCCCATTTTCTGTCAGTGGGAAAGATCAAAAAAGAGGAAGCAAAATGGAAAGGTGAACTGATACACAGAAAGCTACAGGAGTATTTATACGAACCAGAGTGAAAGTGACTTTTGAGAATGCACAGACAATGCGCACAGACAATGACTATGGTTATTTAGTGCCGAGGAGGTATTAGGCACCAGGCTAGGTCCTTTAAAAATAACTTGACTGGGCTTCCCTGGTGGCGCAGTGGTTAAGAGTCCACCTGCCAATGCAGGGGACACGGGTTCGTGCCCCAGTCTGGGAAGATCCCACACGCTGCAGAGCGGCTAGGCCCGTGAGCCACAACTACTGAGCCTGCGCGTCTGGAGCCTGTGCTCCACAACGGGAGCGGCTGCGACAGTGAGAGGCCCACGCACTGCAATGAAGAGGGGCCCCCGCTCGCCGCAACTACAGAAAGCCCTTGCACAGAAACGAAGACCCAATGCAGCCCAAAATAATAAATATAAAATAAATAAATTTTTAAAAAAAACTTGACAACCATCTATGACAAAAATACAAATGATGCGTCATGACACCTATTTTTCAGATGGGAAAGTGAAAAAATTCAGAGAGATAATGTAATTGGCCTAAAAGTCACACAAAGAGTAACAGAAAGGACTAGAAAGTCAAACTCAGGTCAATAGAATTAAAAATCCAACGATGTTTCCACTGCATCACAATACTGGTTTTCAGTTGATTTTTTTAGATAATGTATTGCTGAGACTATATTGCTTGGCGATCTGAGAAAAAATCCAAGACCTCCACGTTTACGCTGAAGCCAACAAATGATGAGACTCGCTTTGAACCAGAACAGGGACCTTTTGGTAACTTTTGATCCCTATGTGGGGACTACGGATTCTTGTCCTTTTTCAGGTGATTGAAAGCCCCATTAAGAATATTAAAAATATTCTTAATTTTTAATTAAGAATATTAAAATATTCTTAAATTTTAATTAAGAATATTAAAATATTCTTAATTTTTAATTAAGGCTGTCTTGAATGATAAAATGTGGGGACTTTCCTAACCGGCAAGAATACAGCCTTCAGGAGAAGCATGTTCCCAACCTCTCTGTTTTACACTAAAGAGAGTTCACCTCGAAGGTTTTCCCTCCTCTTGTTGTCATGGTTTTACTGAATCTGACCAGGACTCTGCTGGGGACCCTGTCACATGCTCTACCTACATTTACTTAATCATTTTTTGCAACAACGTTTTGAGGTAAGTTCTAAGATGAACCCATTTACAGATGGAAAAAACAAGGCTTAGTGTAGTGAGAAATGGACTCAGCATCGTTCAAATACGCAGCAGCACACCTGGGCCTGGAATCCAGGTCCAACTGTGCCAAAAGATGCTGGCTGAGAAGGTCTTAGAAACTAGTCATGGCAGAAGGTCCAATCTAACACCTACTTTTCTAGATAAAATGCCCCAGACCAGACCTTCTCCACCTTTTTCTGGTTGGATGGCTATTAAATACTTCCTTGCCAGCCCTCTCAAAGAATGCAAGTGCTGGACTTCATTTCATGTTCATCCCAAGGATGTATGTATGCAGTGATATCCTCAAAGATGTACTGTTGATCCTCATTATTCAGAATTTGTATTTGTGAATTTGCTTGTTTGCTAAAATGTATTTGTAACTCCAAGGTCAATACTTGCAGTGCTTTTGTAGTCATTCATGGACCAAAGGCAGAGCAGCAAAACATTCAAGTTGCCTGATGCACATGATTCCAGCTGAAGTCAAACAAGATGATGTTCTGTCTTCCTGTTTCAGCTCTCATACTGTAGACAGTGTCCTTTTCACAGTCTATTTAGTGCCACATCTTTCACATTTTTGTGCTCTTTGTTGGTGAATTTGCTGTTTAAAAAGGCCCCCAGTTACAGTGCTGAAGTGCTGTCCAGTGTTCCTAAGACCAAGCACGCTGTGATAGGTCTTAAGGAGAAAATAGGGGTATTAGATAAGCTTCATTCAGGCATGAGTATAGTGCTGTTGGCCATGAGTTCATTCTTAATGAATCGATGATAGATATTAAATGGTGTCTTTAACCAGAAATACATTAAACAAGGTCATGTGTTGATCAGTTGATAAAAATGTAGTGACCAGAGGCTCATAGGAACCTAGCCCTGTGCTTCCCCTAGGAGCAGTGTTTCCGTGTCAGCGAATTCAGTGTTTGTGCTGACTTCATAGAACATTCCTACCAAGAGTATTGAGAACCTACTGTCTATATAAACAGCACTCATTGCTTCAATATATACATGAATAGGAAAGAACTGAAACAATCTTCGGATAGTAGGGCAGTATCAAATTACAACTCATCCATACAATCAGGTTATAGATAGCCAGGAAGACTAAATGATCAGAAGAATTGAAAATTACCACTGTGTAGTGCAAATAGAAGGGACCAGAGTACTAAACTATGTAAATCCTATGGCTCAGAATTTACGTAATTGTGACCTATCTCTAAATGCTCACACATGAAACCAAGTTTGGAAGGAAAGTTCATGGTAGTCATTGTGTAATGTACTTATGGATGTTATGAAGTGTCTTTTTTGTAATTTTTAATATTTTTAAGTTAACCATGCTTAAGTTAACTAAATACATTTTTACTTTTATAATCATAAATGGTTCCAAATAGCTTCATCATTTGATATTCACACATTGTTTACAAGTGGGTCCAAAGCTTTTTGAATACCCTTTGGTCAGCTGCATCAGGCACCATAAAATGTTCATAATCATCGACCTGATTTCTATTTTGAGGAAATAAATTTAAAAAATTTTAAATTAGGTGCATAAAGATGTTTATTACACTATATTTTATGCAAGAAACAAATCTGAAGCAAATCAGTGTACACCGTAAGTGGTATGATATCAGGAATATTGTAACATCAACATGATGAGACGTTATACACCATGTATTTAAAAAATGGTCAATAAGCACTGCGTAGGGGTTAGGGATATAACAGCGACCGAAAAAATGATACACTAAGGAACTTTTGGTTCCCCAGAAGGAAATAGATATTAGCCAAAAAATTACACACGAAAAAGTAATAATGCTCTGATCAGGGTTAAGGAAAATTGTCCTTTCATGAGTAAAAAGGGACTACTGACAAAGTGATGGAATGAGGGTGCCTGGATATTTCCCTGAGGAACATGTGAGTAAGCTGAGATGTGGTGTTTGTTATGACAGATGGATGAAAGATATATAAATTAAAGAACACAAAACAAGACTTGTACTATAATTCTAATACATAAATATACATGTGTAGACAAGAGATGGAAAGGAATTTAAAAAAAAAAAGTAGAAATAGATCTATTAGGATGGTGGGATGGTGTTAATTCTTTTTCTTAAAATGATTTTTAATGTTCTTATTGTTAAAAATTTTAAGTGCAGTCATTTCTTAGATTTTTACTTGACCCGGTTATATTTTTTGCATATTCAAAATTACAAATTTATGTTCAAAATAACATGTTAGTATCCACTATGCCTTATTACACTATTTTCCCACATAAATACTGTTTTTTAGGCATTCAAATGAATATATGTTCACTATTGGAGCAACTGGTCAGGGTTAAAATATTGTTATTCTTTACCCTACTCTCAACAGAATGCTCATAATTTTCTATGTGTGTGTTTCTTTCCAACTTCCCTTCTTTTCATGGTTTTATTTGCTTTTCATATCACTGTTAAAGACTGAAAATATATCAGTGCTATAAGAAGATTAAAGCTGATTCTGTTTAATTTCTCTCCATTAAAAGAATCAGTTGATTTTATTAAAAGGAGAATAAGAAGAAACATACACCACACTGCTGGTTGGATTATCATAGGTTGAGATTGTCAGCGCGCGCACACACACACACACACACACACACACACACACACACACACACGCGCACACACACGAGCACAGCATCAAATGGATACACATCCAGCCCTTTCAAAACACTGAGCCCAGACCCAAAGCTTGAGGGTTTTGTCAGAACTTTCTCCTTGGTTCCTCACAGCTTCACTTTGAAGCAGAAGCTGTTATCCTTCCCTTAAAAGTGAGCGAACTGAGTTCCTCAGATTTGAGAACGCTGCCCAAGTTGGGCTGGGCAGGGGGTGAGGGGAAAGCAGGGAAGCAGACATCGAGTAGGGACTCAAGACCCTTCCCCAGAGATTTCAAGGCTCAGTCTAAGTGCCATCTCCTTAGAGAGGACTTCCCTGGATGCTCTACCTTGAATTAGGGTCTCCAAGGTGTTCTCTTAATTCTTTGAATTAGGGTCTCCAAGGTGTTCTATTAGTTCTTTATCCTGCTCATTCATTTCTGGCACTTATCACAAATAATACCTAACTTGTGTATTCCAGTTAAATTTATATTTAATCTGTTTGCTTGTTTACCTTCGGTACCCACCCTCTGTGAGAACGCAAGCTCCAGGAGGGGAGAAGAGATGTCCTATCTGCTGTTCACCATTCAAACCCCAGCTCCCAGAGCAGTGCGTGCTGCCTCGGATGTGCTCAATGAACATTTTGTTGAAAAAACAAATGATTAAATAAATAAAACTCATGTTTTGAGTATATCCCATGTTGTGCTTGAATGAAGGGTTCCATACCTAAAAGACAAACAACTTTTTTTTTTTTTTTGCGGTACGCGGGCCTCTCACTGTTGCGGCCTCTCCCGTTGCGGAGCACAGGCTCCGGACGTGCAGGCTCAGCGGCCATGGCTCACGGGCCCAGCCGCTCCGCAGCATGTGGGATCTTCCCGGACCAGGGCACGAACCCGTGTCCCCTGCATCGGCAGGCGGACTCTCAACCACTGCACTACCAGGGAAGCCCCAAACAACTTATTTTTTATTTTTTTTGCTGTACATGGGCCTCTCACTGTTGTGGCCTCTCCCGTTGCAGAGCACAGCCTCCGGACAGGCAGGCTCAGCGGCCATGGCTCACGGGCCCAGCCGCTCTGTGGCATGTGGGATCTTCCTGGACCGGGGCACGAACCCGTGTCCCCTGCATCGGCAGGCAGACTCTCAACCACTGCGCCACCAGGGAAGCCCCCCAAACAACTTTTTAAAGAAAGCAAATGGTCTGAGAGTTAATGATCTAAGCCAGGGCAAGCCATGTATGAAATAGTTAAAATTTATGAAAGAAAAACATTAGTAAAAATAGTGGCATAAAAAAGGTTTATAAAGTATGAAATTAAAAAAGTAAGAAGAAAGGGGTGGGATTAATTTCAGCAATATATTCTGTTCAACCCAACATGTCCAAATTAGTATCATTTCAACATGTAATCAGTATGAAAGAACTACTGAGTTTGTTTACCTAAGTCTCCTTTTGGACTCAGGATTTGACACCCGTGTGCGTTGGACACGTAAGCCATCTCCATTCCACTGAGCACATTATCAGTGCTCGGGTGCCACACGTGGCTGTGGCTCCCATCTTGGACAGCACAGCCAGAGGACGATCTTCTCATTTTAGACCCAAGGACCTTGAGCCAAAGCAGGTCAGGGACTGACTATGGGTCACATGGAGGCTGTTCTAAGCAGAGATCACTGCTCCGAGCTCTCATTCCTCAAGGTGGGTACTTTTTCGATATCTGGGGGCCCTGTTGAGTAGGGATTACCAGGCAGGCTCTTTGCCTGGACTGCCTGTGTTGGAGTCTCACAAAGACCTCCTGTGTGGCTGTGCAACCTTGGGCATGTGATTTATTTTCTCTGCGACTCAGTTTCTCAAATGTTAAAGAGGGTTCTTTGCAGTGAACCAGAATCAAGTTATCCAAAGAATTATAATTAAATAATATAAACCAAAGTCATGCAATAAATTGTGTCCCTTAGAAAAATATGTTGAAATCCCACCCCCTAATATCTCAGAATGTGACCTTATTTGAAAATATGGTTGTTACAGATGTAATTAGTTACGGTGAGGTCATAGTGGAGTAGGGTGGGCCCTTCATCCAATATGACTGACATCCTTTTAAGAGAATAGAAGGCAGAGACCGGGATGCACAGGGAGACCTCTCTGAGACCACAGAGGAGAGACAGAGGTTAGAATGATGCACCTATAAGCCAAGGATTGCTGGCCACCATCAGAAGCTTAGAAAAGGCAGAGAAGTATTCTACACAGAGTCTCAGTGGGGGCATGGCTCTAATACCTGATCTCAGACTTCCAGCCTCCAAAACATTAAGAGAAGAAATTTCAATGGTTTTAATCCACTCAGTTTGTGGTAATTTGTTACAGAAACCTTAGGAAACTAATACATCCATAAAAAGTTTTGCCAGATTAAATACAGGATGCTCAGTTAAATTTCAGATAAAAAATGAAAAAATATGTAGCGTAAGTATGTCCCATGCAGTATTTGAGATAGACTTAGTTGGTATATTATATTTACATTTTCTAGATCTGGCAACCTTACCCATATACCACTTTTACAACATGTCAACCACAGCTTTTAAAGACATGTTAGCCAAGATATGGAAGCAACCTAAATGTCCATCGACAGATGAATGGGTAAAGAAGATGCTATATATATATATACAATGAAACGCTACTCAGCCATAGAAAAGAATGAAATAATGCCATTTACAGCAACATGGATGGACCTAGAGATTATCATATTCAGTGAAATAAGTCGGATAGAGAAAGACAAACATCATATGATATCACTTATATGTGGAATCTAAAAAAAATGACACCAATGAACTTATTTGTGAAACAGAAATAGACTCATAGACGTAGAAAACAAACTTACGGTTACCAAAAAGGAAAAGAGGGGGAGGGAATAAATGGAATTTGGGATTCACATATACACACTACTATACATAAAATAGATACTACTACTGTATAGCACAGGGAACTCTACTCAATAGCTTGTAATAACCTATAATGGAAGAGAATCTGCAAAAGTATATATGTATATAAATGTATGTATGTATAACTGAATCAGTTTTCTGTACACCTGAAACTAACACAGCATTGCAAATTAACTATACTTCTATTTTTAAAATTAGCTCTTGTTAGAGGAAGTATATAGATATAAATGTGTTCTGTGTGAATAAAGATATACATCCTACACACATTCTAATATTTTAGGTATTCACAAATGGATGTTGTAATAGTATTCATTTTAGCACTGATTGAAATCAGAACACCACAGTCTGACGAAGTCAAACTGCCCCGTGGTGACGGGCCTGTGGAGCACCTCCGGTTCCTCAGGGTTCAGCAAGGTCCAATTTCATCACAGCGGGCTGCTCCACGTGCATGCCTGAGCCTGGTGTGGGCAGCCGCGTGTCTGGGCAGGCCCCGCTGCCTCAGAAAATCACTCTGTCCCAACAGCCCGCTCCCTCCAGAACTGCCTCCGTGTGCCCTTCCCGAATGCTCCCATTTGCCTCTCCTACTGGAGCACAGAATGACGGTGACAAACTCTATTTTATTAGCCGAGCAGATGTCATCGATATCTGGGAAATGCACCCATCATTCTTTCAGTGGCATGAACGGGGGGCGGGGGGGCAGTTTCCTTTTCCGCCTCCTTCTCCATCCCTTCCCGCGCCCCCCAGCAGTGGGCATCCTGCCGTCCATCCAGAAGAGAGCTGCCCTGCCCCCAAGACCCCGTGGGAGCCTTCGGGCTAACGTGATCTTATCAGGCAGAGATAGACTGGGCTGAATATTTATGACCCTGCCTTTTGGGAAGAGCAGTCTCTGGGTGTGCTCAGTTCAGGAAGTTGATAAAAAGGAGGGAAAAATCAAGAAACAGATGTTTCTGGGTTGTGTGTGTGCACGCGCACACGCACGTAATAGAAAACAACTTAATTTTGTACATCCAAGTTTTTTACGAGGACTTGATAAATTCTAATATTAATTGATAATTCATCAACCCCAGCAATATTTATTGAGAATGTATCATGAATTAATTGATAATTCATCAACCCCAGCAATATTTATTGAGAATGTATCATGATTTACATGCTGGTGATCCAGGGGTGAACAAGAAAGATTAACCCTGCCCCTCATGGAGTTTACCTACCAGTAAGAGGAGACAGCTAATAAACAAGTAAACAGCTGGAGACTTTAAATGTTTTTAATAACTGTTGGGAAGGAAATAACCAGGCTGCAGAGACTGACGGGAACAGGGACATCTATTTTAGGAAGGGACCTCTGAAAAGGCAGCATTAAGAGGACACCCAAAGAATGATAAGGAAATAGCCACGGGAAGTCTGTGAGCCACAGGAGTCTTTTCAGAAGGAGATGGGCTTGTCTCAAGCAGTGCTTGAGACCTTCACTCTAGAAGACTCTGGAAGAGTTGGGGTTTTGCAAGAGAATTATGTCCCAGGCCATCCACTGCATGTGATGAATGGATCTCTCTGCCTCTAGGACGGTTCTAGTTATTAAATGGACTTCTCTGCATCTGGAAATGTTCTAGTTATGTGCCATCTTTGGAAGAGTTGAGAAAACAGTCGGTTGAATCGCTTTCTGTGTTCTGTGGTTCAGATTAAGAGCTCCAGTTGAGAAAGGCTCTGAACTTTAGACATTATGACCCAGGTAATGAGGAGAAAGGAAGCTGGCATAGAAGTAGACTGAATGGGAGTGAGCCACCCAGCCTCGGTTTCTCCCACTGAAAATGGGCATCCTGATACCTCCCTGGGAAGGTTTTCAGGTCAAAAGGGGACAACACACGAAAAGTTGCTCAGTTTAGTGCCTGAGAGCAGGTGGAATAAAGTGTGCTTCTCTTCCCTCCTTTCCTCTTTCCCCCCACGATCCACTTAACCCAAACCAGAATGAGGCACAGCAACCTAGCAGCAACGGGGCTGGAAAAACCTGATATTCCCACGTGTTCAGTGGATTTAGATCCTGAGATCCGAAAAGGCATTTGAGAACCAGACAAGGAAACACACACTCACATATACAACATCCCAGCCCTTTACGTAGCACAGCCCGACTCCCAGGAACAGACATGCCCCTCCCTCTGTTCTGACATGAAACCCACAGTCGTGCAGTCCTCCCTCCTGGGGAGGGATGCAGTGGAGTTACTGTGGCCATAGATTTTGCAGTTCATGCTTTAGTGCAGCACTCCACCTCCCATCACCAGGGCACATCCCCAAGGGGCCACTGATAACCTTCACATCACCATAAAGCGTTCCAATGACCCAGTATGCAGCCATTTGGCAAACTTCTGTTATTTTCCAAACACGCCATAACACATAGGTATGCGTCCTTATGTACACACAGAAGGACAGAGGCGTTCACACTGGTAAACTCACTTGCAACTGACTGCTGTGCACTTTTATCACATGGAATCATAGCTGCCTGATTCCTTCCTTTATCTGTTGCTTGAATGGAAGCTTCAGAGGACTGAGTCTTAGTTGTTCTGCTCTGATTTGTGCTGCTGTCTGGCAATAGCTTTCCTGTTGTTGAACAAATAAATAAAACTGAAAAACAAACAAACTCAAAACCACATATGCACAGCCAAATAGGAACTGACAAATATATCCCCAACCCACGGGAATGCCTGACCACACTCAGAAGCACATTCACACAAGGGCCACAAGTGTGACTTACACACACGCACTGTACATGTTTACACTTTGTAACTCTGAAGTTGTTACAGACACCTTTCAGCATTGCTACATCTGTCTGCATGAAGATCCTTCTAGATAATGCCCGGCACCTGGCTGGCCTTATGTGGCGCTTCCCGGTCCAGAGCAGATAACATAGACGGCACCCGGGACTTAGAGCCCTCTGCTCTTCAAAGCTCACTGCTTGTACCCAAGACCAGGTGATCACTGAATGCAGTAAACGTGCCTGATTCTGAGGCCTCTCTTTCGTGAGTCAGAACTCGACATCAGCCATCGGGGGAGACTTAATCTATGTAACATACTCTCTGCTCTGGGGTCTGAGATGGTGTAGAGGCCGGAGCAAAGATGTCAAATCACGTGTGGTCTTCAAATAACCCTTGATGTTTGTCGCAAGAGTTGAGCCTGGGACCTGGACCCATTCCAGTCAGTAATTGATAATTCCAACTGGTAATTATGTGCTCTGGGTAGTTTCGGTTGGCATTCCGCACATCCTGTCCTCAACCGGCAAGAGGTGTTCCCGGGTTTCATGCCAGAGGTGGCTCCATTTCAAGCCCCATAAAGTTTCTAAATACCTTTGGAATGCTGTGGAATGAGAGACGCTATCCTCGTTAAACACATGGGCTTCTCGAAAGAAAACCCATTACTCTCGGATAATGACAATTTTTCCTGGTCCTCATGTTCCTTGTTAAAGGAAAATGTCAACTAATAAGGAACACGCACATAACCCTTCCCAGGAATTAACTATTTATGTCAACCAATGTCCTAGGGGGCTAAGCAAGTAATCTGCTTGCCAATTATTGGATTCTTCAGAATATACGGAGACGTTCTAGATTGTTTTGATACTTTTCTTTTTGTTGTTTTTTCTTTTTCACTTTTTGATATGCAATTAGCCACCCTTAGATTGAAGTCTGCCCACTTGTTCCCACATAGCATTTACCTCCATTTAAGAAGATGTAGGCTCTTTTTGTTTTATTTTATTTCATTTTATTCTGTTTGTTCATTCATTGATGGACATTTGGATTGTTTCTATCTTTTGGCTATTGTGAATATTGCTCTGCTATGAATATTTATGTACAAGTTTTTGTGTGGACAAATCTTTTCCATTCTCCTGGGTATATACCTAGGAGTAGAATTGCCAGGTCATATGGTAACTCTATGTTTAACTGTTTGAAAAACTTGTAGGCCATTGTTAGATTGGACACTGCCAGGGCTTTATGATAGTAGCACCAGGAATAAAATTGGAGTTTTCCTTTTCCTATCCTCGCAAAGGAATTCCAAAGACAAATTAAGTTGAAAATGTAAGATGCTGACCTTGGAGGTGAGCTCTCTCAAGACCTGGGAGACAAGTAAGAGCCTGAGATGGGAGGGCCTTCCCTCATCAATTTCCTTATTTCCTGAGAATGTACCAGGGTTTGGAATGAACACATAGTCAAGTCATTACCCTTATGTGTGTTCTCTATTGCTGTGTAACAAACTATCCCAAAATGCAGTGCCTTCAAAGCATAGCACTTTATTATTTCTCAATTTGTTGCTGACCAGGCTCAGCAGGGTGTTCTTATGCTGGTCTCACGAAGGGTTTCGCTAGCAGCTGCAGCCACATGGTGGCTGGGCTACATTCATCTAAAGACAGGACCTGCTATGGCTCCCTCCTTTGCCGTGCTGCCCCGGGGCTGTGCCTTTCCATGTGGCATCTCCGCGTGGTCTTTCTCTACGTGGTCTCTCCAGCTGAGGAGCTGGACTTCTTACGCAGGGGCTCAGGGCTCCCAAGAATGAGTGTGTCAAGAAGTAAGAAGCAGGAGCTGCCCTTCTTCTTAAATGCTGGGCCTGCAGCCAACACTGCATTCTACTCTCTGCGTGCTATAGTTTAATACGATCTCGGGCCAGCCCAGATTCACCGTGGAAGGGACCACAGGTGCATGGGAGAGCTGGGAGGCCTGGGTCACTGGGGGCCACCTTTGCTGAATAGCTGCCGCCCCTGTGTTGTCTTTTTTGTTGACCTCCAGCAAAGGCTACTAGTCTCTCACGTGATGCTCCGCAACAAGAGAAGCCACCGCAATGAGAAGCCTGCCCACGGCAACGAAAAGTCACCCCCGTTCGCCGCAACTAGAGAAAGCCCGCGCGCAGCAACGAAGACCCAATGCAGCCAAAAATAAATTAATTAATGTAAATGAGCCATTGTATACCTTTATATTTGTGTATACACAGAAAATATATGGACAGATACACATTAATGAGATTTCTAACAGAGATTTCCTCTAGGGAACTGAGAAAGAGGTAACCTTTCATTTTATACTTCCCTGGATGTTAAAAAAATTGTAATTAGTTTGCACTTCTTTTATAATAAACATTAATTAAAAGCCTAACCCAATTTTAGGAAACATTTGCTGAACTCTTAACACGAACAAGGTCCCATTCTTGTTTTTTTACATCTAGTGATTTTAAAAGCGGTAAGACATAGTTGGTTTTTTTTTCAAAGAAATCCTCAGCTAATTTGGACATACACACATACAAAGACACACACACACATACATACACATGTGCACTGCACATACCACACACCCACCATTTAAGCATCATTAAAAAGCAATATTCAACATACATCGAACAATGGCCAAAGCCTGCACAGTTTTTGCAAAATCCAAACTGGTGCTGAGAAGTTAATGTTCTCAATTGTATAATCAAAAGAACCACGACCAAGCTCTGCTTCGCCCCTTCCTTCCTTGCACTCAGATTGAGAATCTTCCTCTGGCATATAGAAGCCCAAGTCTGGCTCACTTAGCCTGGAGTGCACTGACTGACAGCAGCCCAGGGAGGAGCCACCCTTGGCTCTCAGCTGGGTCTTCTGCCCATCGACTGCCAACCTCTCAGAACGCCTCTCTCTCCAAGTGGGCAGGATGCAGCCCAGGGGTCATTCCCAGATCACACATATTTCTGAGAACATGTTCTTTCTTGAAATGGTGATGCAATGCAGAAGAGGGTTTCGGGACTGATCAATGGCAGTGAGGGCTCTGTCAGGATGTACAATAATTTGACTCAGTTCAATAAGTTGAGCTTCTGGGGCAGGAAAAAAGCCCCCCTGCCCCGCCCGCGTTCTAAAAATGCTGGTATGAAGAACCCCGAGAGCTGCTGTCTCCTCTGCCCCAGCCGAATTCCCCGAAAGCACCCCCATCTTGCGATTGCTAAAACTCAAACAAGATCTCGGGTGGGAGTGTATCGGGCATATCGAGAAGCTCATTGATCGGTAGGCTTCTCGGAGCCTAACGCTCCATCCGACAGGAGCTCTGAATACTTCTGAGCACGTGCTTTTCCTCGGCCTGCCAGGGGCCCGGTTATCAATCACGACCCTTGTTCCGCTCAAGGCAGAAGGGAATAATGACATCTATCCAGCGGTTCTGGGTTGGCTCCAAGGACCTGTTCTCTTGGAGAAGAATCTGAGGCCATAGCAGAGGGTGAGAGCTAGGCCTCCCCATATAGGAGAGATGGGACGGGGGGCATAAAATCAAAGCAGATGTGGGCACTTTGTATGGCCTGAAATACTTCACAGGCACCGTTTCATTTCTTCATGGCTACAACCCCGTGAGATCGGTTCTATCAATAGTTCCATTTTTCAGAAGAGGAAACTAAGGCTCTGAGATGTGAAGTAAAACAGTCTGAGACTTCAAAGAAAGTCCAAGAGTTTATGCAAAACAGCCAGAAAAACTCCACTTTGGACCAGCCCCACACACAATTTCGTTGGAACACAAGACTCTTCAGCCAAAATCAGAAATGCTTTGAACACTGCGACCTCATCTAGCTATAGCAATTCTTTCCATTTTACAGAGGAGGGGCCTGAGACTCAGAGAAACAAAAAGAACTGCCCAAGTTGACATGGCCACCAAGTGGTTGCAGAACGCTCACAAGTAATAATTATATTACCTGCTATTATTTACTGAAAGTATATTACGTATCAGGCGATAAGCTTCTCATATATGATCTGATCTAATCCCCACAACATATGAGATAATGTAGCACCACCCTTGTGGGATTACGGGGAGTATTAAAGTCAGGCTCTTCTTACTAACTCTCTGGTATGTTTCTAACTGTGGGTATACCTTCCTATAAGATCAACTAGGATCATAGAACTTTCTACACATACACACCCATGCATGTTGAAACTTATCTTCACGTGGCATCTAGAAATAAATTATCATCTGGTATACACATTTAACTCTGCACAGAGGTGTGTGTGTGTGTATAAATGCACAGTTATTAAGTGCATGTAACAAAGAGGTGACTTTATTTTTCCTTCAAGCAACTCAAACTGTTTGTGAAACCTCTAATAGGGATTAAATAGCTGATAAGCAGCTTTTACCATGTTATTGACCCTTGCGACATTTGTCTTAGTGATCTTCTGTATCTGAAATGGTGTGTACAGACTGTGGGATCCATTTCTTTGCCTGGTTATGGGAAGATTCTACCCACACTTCAACCCTGTCCAGGGCAAAGGGGATGGGGCAGAGTTGGGGTAATTGCAGCTCACTGCCTCAACCCTCTGTGTCTCCCCTTCACGTCCCTCTGAAAAAGTTACTTATTAAATAGCGGCAAGACATGTGTCTTCATATATGGCCACACCTCCTCCTTCCGTAGCTCACGGTTGGTCTGAGAAATAGAGGTGGTCCAGTTCAAAGAACATGGGTAATACCAGCTTCGACATCTTCTACCTTTGGGATCTGGGGTAAACAATTCAGTCTTTCCGATTGTCTTCCTCATCTGTGAAATGGGGATAATAGTGGACCCATTCAATGGACTCAGGTTTATTAAAGGTTGTGTGAGCTCCTTATGTGTTGACAACCTTCGTTCCCTTAGATCAGGTTCTCAAAGTGTGCTTCCCAGACCAGCTGCTCCAGCAGCACCTGGCGGCTTGCTGGAAATGCAAATGCTAGGGCCCCAGCTCTGATCCACTGAATCAGAAACTCTGGGGGTGGACCCAGCAAAATAGGATTTCACACACCCTTCAGGGGATTTTGAAGCAGCTCAAATCAAAGAATCATGTCTTTAGACTATTATCATTTTGCATCTCATACACCAAGTCCTGGCTGTCAGAAACTTCTTTTCAGGACCTCCAGTCTGCATCTGCTCTTGCCATGGGGCATTATTCCACGCCCCTCTATACTCCCTTCTCTTCCCTGGAGAACTCAGATGTCAGATCTTTACCTAGAATTCACTTCCCCCAGGAGGCATTGCCTGGACTGCCCTGACTGGATTCAATATTCCCGAGCCCTTTGTATTTCTCTTCTGCGTATTCCAAGTCATGTAAGGCTTGTGGGTTTAAATTACCTGTTTCCCTAACCAAACTGCAAGATCCCTCCAGGCAGGGCTCTTGTCAGTGTTGTCCCCGGTGATGGGTAGGTGGACAAGAAAGGCAGCGGAAGTTTCTGGCATCCAACCCCAAGGAGCATCCTCAAGACTTCCTTCCGCCAGCAAGCCTCCCCAGATGTCTCAATGCACACACTTCTGCCCTTCCCTGACGTGAGGCCTGAGATCTGACAGGGGGAAGCAGTCTCTGGATCATTCTGATGAACCGCCTCTAACTACAGCAGGGTTGTTCTAGGTTTTTTGAAGGCTGTGTCCCAGCCCAAGTTATAAGGATCTGAAGAGCTGAACCATTGTATGAAATTTGTTTTTATATTTTCTCCAGAATTTCTCTATTAGCCCAGATCAGACACTTGGTAAATAGGTGCTGACCCGGGGAAAAATAATGATGAGACAACATGGTGTCTGAAAGTCCAGCAACCTAGTTATTAATCATTGACTTTCTCACATGAGAAAGGGGACCAAACTTTAAGGGTAGAGACACTTAAATTATGCCTTTTTTAATTGGTGGGGAGGGGAAGAGGAAAAATTAAAGCCCCTCTATTTATAATCAAAGGAGGGAGGGGAATAAAAATGAAGGGTAAAAATAAGAAAATGTGACATGGGTAAGTTCTTCAAGTTAATGCCCCCAAAATATTTACGGAATTTACATTAGGAGAATATCATGGAAGACATACTATGTACAAGCCAGTGTGTACCTGTCCTTGTGGATTGCATAGTACATATAAGAAGTAACTTCCATAAGAGACCACAGGCTATTTTGAGCTGGTGGAGCAGAGAAAGCAGTCTGTGGGGGCTTCTCGGAAGAGGAAGGACATTCTGTACAGAGGTAGCATTGAGGACAAATGTGGGGAGATTGGAAACATGCAGATGAGAAAGCTGTCCTCTACAGGAAGGTCCCCAAGCATGAGCAGTTCCTTGCGACGGTGATGGATTGAACAAGGACCACAGAAGGAGGCCTTTGCTCCAAGAACCGCAGGTCTTTGAAGGCTCCTCAGGACTCCTGTCTCATGCTATGAAGAGGGCTCCTGTCTTAGGACTAGTCCAGAGAGTGCTTCTCAAACCTGAGCGTCTATCAGAATCCTCTTGGGGGCTTCTTAAAATGTAGATTTCTGAAATGCAGTTTGCATTTCTTAAAATGCAAACTCCCTCTGAAGTTTCTAATTCAGCGGGTCTGAGGTGAGGCTGGAGAATTTCATTCCTAGCAAGTTTCCAGGTGAGGCCAATGCTGCTGGTCTGGGACCCACCCTTTCAGAACCCCTGGCCCAGCTAGTCCCCAGGTAAACATCAAGTCTTAGCTGAGAATGGGGTGGGGGCCAGAGTGGGATCAAAAAATGTGGCCCACTGGTGGCCAAGTCCTTGGTGCTGGCCTCGGGGACACTCCGAGAGCCACACCGCTCCCCAGTTTAACACCTGCCAAGGTCCAGCGTCCCATGGCAAGCCCACGCGGGGCTCGCACCCGGCACTCTGCAGAGTTTCCCAACCCCAAGAACTCACACCTGGCAGAAAAGAGTGTCGGGGCCTTACAATGTCCATCTAGATACCCGAGACTTGGCTCCCGTTGAAACAAAATGTGCCTGCGTTAATTATTCCAACCAGTGAGGGCCTCAGAAGCATCGCGGTGGCTAATTACAAAGCCTCCCGCCTGCAAACAGATTCCAGACCAGGCGGTTCTGGGTTCTAATGGCGCCATTCACTCCGATTAGGCATTGCCGCCCTTCATTATTGCCACTGTTAACATCTGAATCTGAGTTTCTTCATCTTTGAAGTAGGGATGAGGTCGCTTTATTGTTTCAGTTTGGGTGCCTGGTCGCTGCTTATTAAATGCTCATTAGCACGTGATAAATGCAATTAGAGGGTCAGAGCTGACTGTTCAAATCCTCCTAGCCGCTCTGCTGGCCACTGGGACCAGGACCAGTTCTCCAGCTCAAGGGAGAAGAACAGGGCGGCAGAAAGAGTCTTAAGGAGCGTGTTTGTGACCAAGGCCACGTCCCAGTTGTTTAGATTTTTGTAACTTTCGTCCATTTTCCATTTATTTTATATGTTATTCCTTCCCTTCCCTGAAGGCAGTGATGGAGACACCTCTCAGGCACATCTGCCCCTGCTGTAGGACACAGGAGCCGTGGCCAGCTGCTTGTTTGGCTTGCTGTACTAATGAGAAGACCCAAGGCGCCTGGTTCCAGGTGTTACTTCAACCGATCAGGGATCCCAGTTCTGAGGTCTCTGAGATGTTCTCTGTCTTTCCCTCATGAGCACAAGAAGCCTTCTGTGCATAAGGAGGCTTCTGCCTTCTTTTCAGATTCCACATATAAGTGAGATCACACAGTATCTGTCTTTCTGTGTCTGGTTTATTTCACTTCGTGTAACGTCCTCCAGGGTCATCCATGTTGCTGCAAATGACAGGATGTCCTTCTTTTTATGGCTTAATAATATTCCATTGTGTGTGTGTATTACATATATATGTGTGTGTGTGTATATATATAATTTTCTTTATCCATTCATCCACTGTGTAAATTTTCAGTTATATGATGAATACGTCCTGGGGCTCTAACACACAGGCTGGTGACTAGTTAATCACACTACATTGTATATACCTGAAATTTATTAAAAGTAGATCTTAAGTCTTCTCACGACACACACGCACGCAGGTAACTATGTGAGATGTGGCTGTGTTAATGACCTTGACTGTGGAGATCATTTCACAATGTATATATATGTCAAATCCCCAAGCTGTACACCTTAAATATACACAGTTTTTGTCAATTAAACCTCAGTAAAACTGGGGGAAAAAAGAAAACTATAAAAAGAAGAAGGCTTCTTTCTCTCCCGGCTCAAGCACTCCTTTGAGGCAGAAGAAGAAGGGATAGGTGAGCCTGTCCTCTTTTTTTCCAGGAAGTGAATGTGTGCCTAAAATGGCATCCCCCTCCAAGTGAGCTTTCCCTGCCGGTTCTGTCCTGTGGTTACCCCAGCCGCAGGGGGTTCTGGGAGAGCCAGCATCTCCTGGGGGGTGAACACATGGCTGCCCTGGACGAAGTCAGGGTCTTCTGAGCAAAGACAAAGGAGAGGATGGGTTTGGGGTGAGCAACTGCCCACATCCATCTGATGGCTGAGTTTGGAGGCATGTTGCACTGGGCTGGAGATCCCTTCCCTGCCACTTGCTAGAGGATCAGCTTGGGCAATCTTGAACTTTCCAGCTTCATTATTTGTCTAATTGTGGTAATAATCCCCCCACCCTGCCCCCCGAGGCATCTGTGAGTGTTAAGTGATGTCACATATGAAATCACAAAGCACAGCCCCCAGTACGTGTTCCATGAAGAGTAAACTATTATAATTAGTAATGAGAATGACAATATTCCTCCTTCATTCCACTGGCCCCGGCTTGGCCCCTAAACACGGTATGCGCCATTTTCCCAGAGCCCTCCCGGACAGCCAGGAGGAGCGTCTCTGCCCCGTTGTCATTAGAGGACACGGCCTCTGGATTCCTTCCCGCAAGCTGGACTTTGTTCATCCCTGCGGAGAGCGCATCCGGAAAGCAGATGGGCACCGTAACCACGGCTCGGTTTGACCTTTAAGCTCTAGGAGCATAAAACCTCCTAGCATCTTGTTTTTCACGGTTAGAGTCCACACTGCCGGCTCCCCGCTCCCATGGGCTGGCCCAGGGCCAATCTGCTCTCCCAGAACTGGGAAGAACAGAGACTAATGACCCCACATTGATATGTAACTTGCCCTAATATTGACCCTGGCCTTGTGGTCAGTGATTCCCATTGTGGGTAAATGATTGGGCTGTTTTGGCTTTTACCTCGTTTGACTTTTCCACCGTCCCCACCACTGTTTTGAACAACAAAAGGCATCTCAGTTCATCGTGTGATATGATTAAGACTCCTGCTACTGCTCTTTGGTAGATGTGGCTGCCAAGCTGGCAGTATTTCCTCTGAATCAGCTAGGAGACTGTGAACGTCCTTCATTCAACACAAACGACAAAGTAGAAGTCCCCCCACTGGAGATGCAGCTATGTTACAGGATCCAAGAAAACAGTGATAATGATAATTATCAGTACGATGATAATTACTATTAATTTATGATGATAATAATTATTACTAATATTAATTGAATGCTCAAGGTGGGCCTGGTGTGATAAGTGCATTAGACTAGATGCAATCATTCATTCCTCTGTTACTAATATCTACGAAGCTCTGAATTAGGCACCACCTTAGGATCCTGCCCTGTGTGGGGATTCAGGTCACGATTAGGTCTGGTGTCATCAGGGCTGTGAGGGAGGCCATACGAAGGATTATCAGTAGTAATAATATTATAGTTACCAGGTCTTAACTGAGTGTTTACTGCACAGTAGGCGTTCAAGACACATTCTGTTTGTAGCTATACCTCTTCATAGGTTCTCTTTGTAAGCCCATTTTCTAGATGAGGCAACTGAAGTTCAGAAACGGTTCAGTAACCAGTCCAAGGTCACGCAGCTGGTGAAAATCTGCCTCCGGCCGAGCACAGAGCCCAGGCTAACACCAGAGCTGGGCTGCTTGTCCCAGCTCTGCCTCTTGTCAACTTTGCCACCTTGGACAAGTTGCTTCAGCTCTCTGGGCTTGGTTTCCCAATGTGTAAAACGGGTTTATAGTCTCACTGACTTACTTCATGGTGTGATAGTGAAGAGTAAATGAGTTGGCAGGTGCAAAATGCTGGGGCCTTCTATGCCTACCTATCACCCAGTAAGGACAGGTCTCTAGTGGGGCTGGAGAAGTGACTGCCGTGCTGAGCTTTGAAGGGTAATTAAGAATTACCCAGGCGGGGAAGAGAGCCTTCACAGAGGCACTGAGGTCTGGGAGGCATGGAGAGCCGAGAGGATTCACGACCAGTTCAGGAGAGCTGAAAGCTGACTGTGTGCCAGGAGGTGGGTGGAGCAGAGAAGCAGGTAGAAGCACGATTCCAGAAGGCTCTGAAGGGGACTTGGAGCCTTCTCTAAAGGCAGCGGGGAGGCGGTAAGAGTGTGAAGCAAGGAAATGACTCTTTCTTCCCCTAAAGAAGAGACGATTCTAGACTCCAACTCCAGGACCGGAAGTCCTGCTCTAGCCCATGCTGGAGAGAAGACTCACTTCTTGTTGACCAAAGAAACGCCATTTCCTGCTAATCCTCCTGCGGGACTGGCCGTGGCAGGCACACCAGGCCCACAGCTGGCTCTTTTCCAACTCTCTCCCGGCTGGCCTTCTGCAGGGGTTCCCAGCCCATGCAGAGGGCAAGGTCGGGGTGCAGAGCAGGTCACTGGCTTGCTTGTTACCTTATAATCTGTGGGCGAGGGCTGCACCCTTCAAGGGCGAAGTTCACAGTCAGGGCACCCTCGCCATGATATGATCCCTGGCTTTTAAATACCCTGGGCTCCAAATCTGTCTGAGGGAGACCAGGCTGAAATGAGGGGCTCCTACTTGCAAAACAGGGAACCATGGGTTTAAAAATCCCCCCGAGGGAACCTGCACTCACCAGGCCCCAGATCCTTAGAGGACCGTTTACGCGTTTGAAGGGCTGGGTCAGCTGCTGGGCCCACGGGGACCTTGCAGTCAGTTCTGTTCTCAGGAGAGTGCCCCCGAGGTGGAGAAACGGAAAATGGGGCTCCTGGTGGGCCCTGGGCTGCCCAAGGGAAGAGGGCTGGCCTCCACATTTTCCCAGATCCATGTGGGCAGCTACAAAGGAGCTTTTGAGGATAAACAAATACGGAATTGAGAAAATAAGGAAGGAGCTGGCATCTGAGGAATGCGAATACTTAGAAAATGTTGGTGTGTGAAGGCAGAGCAGGCTGTTCGGTTATAGGTTAGATGTCTGATGGCCTGGGACAGGGGAACTGCAAAAAAGGAAGAATAAAAAAAATCTTGGTGGAAACAAGGTTTCTTCAGGGTGGATTGTTTCCCACAGGCAAAAATGAAGGGTGGAAAGCACAGGACTTTGAGGGAATAGTGTGGAGGCTATTCTATCACTTCACGTTGTAGTCAACCCAATATTATGAAATACCACTATCCACTGCTCTCACATTGTCATAGTTTATTTTAATTCTTGTATTATTATTAGTTTCTTTGCTGAGAGATCCAAGGGGTTTGCATGTATCAGTTTCTGGAAAGGATCAGCATGGGAGCGCAGAGGACGACGGCTAACCACGGCAGAAACAGGTTAACAGGGAAATTCAGGGTCAAAATCAAGGAAGGGCCTGGTTACCATATTCTTTAAGCTTCTGCAGACAATGGCAAAGGGCAAGTAACTAATTGTGTACACAGTCAACCTTAACTTTGCAAATACTTTGATCCTTCCTTGAACACACCCTAGATCCCTCTTCTTGCTTCTTGCCTCCAACAATTTTGTTCATTCATTCATTCGCTCAATGACCATTTTTGCACATCTGATAAGCACTAAAGTTACAGTGTTAGTCGGGTTGTCCTCCGTGAGCTTTACATATGCCGCGCTGTCACATTTACTCATTACTGCAGGGTCTGTGCCATCACTGACCCCATTTTAAAGATGGGGAAATGCAGCCTTAGATTTCTGTTCGCATCTAATGCCACTATAGTAAATTACTATGGACTTAGTGGTTTAAAGCAACACGAGTGTATTATCTTACGGTTCTGGAGGTCGAAGTCCAACGTGCGTCTCACCGGGGCTAAAATCAAGGTGTCGGCAGGACACACTGCACTCAGCAGGCTCTATCCACGAATCCATGCGCTTGATTTCTCCGGCTTCCGGAAGCCGCCTGCATTTCTTGACTTGTGTCTCCTTCCATCTTCAAAACCTGTAACAGAGGGTCCGGTGTTTTTCATATGGCATCACTTCAGTACTGACTCCATTTCTGCCTCTAGCTTCCAATTTTAAGGACCCTTGTGATTACACTGGGCCCACCTGGAGAATCCAGGCTGAACTCTCTATTTTAAAGTCAGCTGGTTAGCAGCCTTAATTCAGTCTGCAACCTGAGTCTCCTCTCGCCAATTAAGGTCACATATTCACAGGTTCTGGGGATTAGGAGGTGGCCCTCTTCAGAGTCCCTTATTCTCCCACGGTGTAACTGACTCGCTCACAGTCACACGGTCAGTGAGTGGCAGGCCTTGCGCCCAGCCTTGGGGACTTGGCTCAGCCTCTGCTTTTTCCCTCCTCTCCTGATCCATGTGCCAAGGGCTCAGCTGGGGGCTGAGGACACAGGAGTATGAAATACCCTCAGACTCTGACCTCATGGCTCTTCTACTCCACCAGTGTCTTAGAGCAGGATCTCATGCACTATGGGCCAGAAGAGTTTAAGGCGCTGAAGGATGGAGAGGAGCTTTAAGCTAGAGGTAGTGCAGAAAGTAGTCATCCTAAATTGCGCACACTGAGTGAACATTTTCGGACCAAGGAGGGGTGGGGGGTGAGGAGGTGGGCACTGAAGGTAGATTGGAACAATAATGAAAGACACAAGTAGAGCCCACTGGGGACCTGCCTGGGGCCAGTCCTTTTGCCCCCACTTTGACTACGTGTTGGCCTGTGCGAAGTTTGTGTGCCGGTATTCTTGTTTTCATGCACTTTGTATGTGCCCACATGCACGCTCGTGTGTTTGCACTGCCTTGGGCTCTGTGGCACTGCTGTCAGGCCCAGACATCCACACAGCCCTGGGAATATCCAGGCCTTGCGGCTGCCTAATCAACCCTTGAGCATTGCTAGCTGGGGCATCACTCCTGAGTCTTCTGGAGGCCCAGCTATGAGGCCAATCACAGGCCAAAGGAGAATAGATGGAGTTGGTCTCCAAAGCCAGACTCGCATCTTCCCCAAAGCCTGCTCCCAGCCAGGCACCCATCACCTACCCACCCTTTTGGGATTAAAGGACCTGAACTGGAGCTCAATCTCTGCCAGCTGTTGACTGGTGGATGCCAAACTCCTTGAGCGTCAGTTTCCACATATGTAAAAATGGGCACAGTAATAATACCTCTAAGGAGCTACTGCAAAGATGAGATGAACATGAATGCGCTTTGTGGCTGTAAGGCACATGTGAACACGCTGTATTATTAAAGCAATGCACGGCAGTGTAATAACGGGCTTTCTCAGATGCCTGTGACAGACCCAGCTAAACTACAGAGATAGGACTCTAGGAACAAGAGGAATTGTTTTTAACAAATCACTCCAGAGATCACTTATTTAAGTGAAATTTGTCCCCCTGGAATACCAGACACATATTTGAGCATAATCAAAATGTTCTCATTTAATTTCCCTTTTGAACCTAGGACAGACATTTGGATTCCTCGGTGAAGGCAAGTCTCCATCTCTGAAAGTAGACTTCATTTTTTTAAAAGCCAAACCACATCTACTGGCAAATCTTATTAATAAGGAGAAGATAATGGTTTGGGGCCAAATGTTTTTTCTTAAATGCCATGAACTGGCCAAGGGAGATGTTCCCAAGAGACAGTTTTCGGCTTGTTTTTGCACAGCTTGTGGTGTCGGAATCGGGGAGAGCTTCTCCAGGGCAAGTATTTACCTGGAACCATCAGATGTGGCCAGGATGTCAGATGGCTTCTTATGCTCATTTGTCCCAGCAGAGGTTTTGCTACAAAGGCTCCTCCTACCACTCAAATCCCCCCAAACACAGAGCTCTCTTTACCTTATATTCTGGGCCTAGGAGAGAGTATAGCTTTGGTATCAATATACAAGGGTGAGGTTTGGGAAACTTGCCGCCTGATTTCTGATCCTGGCTCCAACACTTGCTTGCCAAGTGATCTGGGGAAGTCTCTGAACTTCGTTACTTTATTTTATTCATTGATTAGTCACCCAGCGATTCTCAACCAAGGGTGACTGTCCCCCTGACCCGGGACATCTGACCATGCCTGGGGCCATTACTGGTTGCCACAACTGGGGTGGGGAGAGTGTGGTACCGGTACCTAGTAGGTCATGGCCAGGGATACTGCTAAACATCCTACAATGCACGAGACAGCTCTCCCAACGAAGAATTATCTGCCCCCAAATATCCACCGTGTTGAAGTTGGAAAACCTTGTACTAAATAGAAATAATATAGGTACCGATCTCCCAGGGCTGCTATGAGGACTGAATGAGGTAACATATCCAAAGTGTTCACCGTGTTGCCTGATGCGTCTTGGGGTGCAGTTGGTGTTAATTACATTAATGCATATAAGCAGTATTTTGACTATAATGTTCAACCTGCTTGTACACCCACCACCCTTCTCTGTTCTTTGCACCCTCACTACTACTGAACATCCTCACTTTGATATGCATTTTCACAGAGGCCTTTGGAGACAGAAAAGTGGTCCTCTAGCAGGTTCGTGGAGGAATGGATCTTCTGTCCTTGAAAATTCTCACACCCCATCCCACTACTAGCAAATTCTTCCTCCTGGGATGAAGGCCAAACACCATTGTGAACATTACTACCTCAATTAAAACAATCATTCCCATGTATCTGGTGCTTTATATGCATTATTTCAATTTAATCTTTCCTATAACTCAGAAATGGTATTACTATCGCCCAGATGGCCGAGGCTCAGAAAATATTAAGTGGTTTGGCCAAAATTAAAGGGCGAGGAAGAGGCAAGAGCCAGATTTAACCCCACATCCATTGTGACAAATATCGTACATTCTATGATTCCTGATGTTGAGTAGAGACGTGGTGAGGAAACTGTTGCTGTCTGGCCATGGGACCGGTGCTCTGGACTAAACGCCTGCTCCTCTCCTAAAGAATTTGTGTGTTCTTCTCTCAGCTTTGTAGCATTGAGGAGAGCTGTTAGCTGCCTAATTAAACATATTTGTTTCAGGCCTGAAAATGGTCTTAGTTAAAACCTCTGAGTATCTGTAACTTGTCTTTCAATTGGTATTAAAAATTCATTTTCTAGAACACTGATAGATCTCCACTTGCCCCCTCCCAAGCAACAGAATCTATGTTTTCACAATCCATAATGCAAACTCAATCTTGGAAGGCATGTTAAAATGATAAACATATTACTTGTGATGTGTGGCTGTTTAATGATGATGCTATCGAGCAGGGAAATTAGACCCATGTCAGATGGGGCTCTGAAGGAGAGCCCTGCAGGAGGCAGAGACTTTCAAAGAGATTTTTCTTCTTGGGAAGAGCGTGTTGCGTATGTCCCTCTCTTTCCAAAGCTTTTTAAGAACACATTGGCCTTTCTGCTTCCTCTCTGACTCATGTTTCAAAAGTGTGTGGATCTATTTGTTTTACAATTTCTCTTGCTAAATGGACTCATAATTGATCATTCCTTGAATTTAAGCTTTTGTGATTGTAGCTGTTAACTTTTCATTGTGGTTATGATGAAAGTATCGGCGGGGAAAAGGAGAGGGTGGTTTTCTTAGCATCTGATCTCTGAATGTACTCTCTGATTTTCTCATCTTCTGATAGGCAGTATAAATGGGATGGCTCAGCGTCGAAAAACACAGAGATAAACAAGTGTCTTAAGTTTCTCCTTATGTTCACAAAATTGAATTCGTGGACCAATTTTGTAGAAAGATATCCACACCAACAGCTCAACTTCCCAGATTTATCCTGCAGCATTTTAATTTGGTCTTTTCTCCTGGTCATAGAGCCTTGCTACGTTTAAGTGTGGTCAACAGACGAACATTATCACTATTACCTGGGAGCCTCTCAGACATGCAGAATCTATGCTCCACCCCAGAACCACTGAATCAGATCTGCACCCTTATGGAGAGTCCCAGGTGATTCACGGGCATGTTGAAATTGGAAAGGCACTGAGTATAGAGTCCCTTGTTCAAAGCCATATTACCAGTCATGGTATCGGCCTTAGACTTCCTCCCTGTTGAAAGAGACTGTGGGATATAAGCTCCCTTCCAGTCCTGAAGTTATGGACCTAACAACCACTGAGCATCTTTTTTTTTTTTCTTTTTTTTTCCGGTACACGGGCCTCTCACTGTTATGACTTCTCCCGTTGCGGAGCACAGGCTGCGGACGCGCAGGCTCAGCGGCCATGACTCACGGGCCCAGCCGCTCCGCGGCACGTGGGATCCTCCCGGACCGGGGCACGAACCCGTGTCCCCTGCATCGGCAGGCGGACTCTCAACCGCTGCGCCACCAGGGAAGCCCTGAGCATCTTTTTTATGTCATCTTCCATACAAGACATTGGGGCATCCTTCAAGCACGGTTCCTGTGCCCTGATGTTTCTCCATGCACAGGAGACATGACAGAGCAGCCCTCTTGAATAGAATATTCTATTTTAGATGTTCTAGATCATATATATATTAGCCATGCCAGGCTCTTGAGTACTTGAAATGTGGCTGGTGCAACTGAGGAACTGCATTTTGGTTTCATTTTCATTAGATATAAATAGCCATGTCTGGCTAGTGACCACCATATTAGATATTGCAGCTACAGAAGATACCAACATGCTTATGAGAATATGAACAGGGTCTGTAGGAGCAGTAAGAAGGGAGGAGATCACCCAACCTGGGCCAGTGCCAGGCATCCAGGCATCTTGGTTGATGACATGGAGGGGACTCAGGGACCCTCCCCTTAGGAGGTTTAAAGTCCACCACAAGCTCTTTTCCCACCTTATCTCTCACTTCCAGCCCTCCCTCCCTTCAGAGTTGAAACCATCCTTGCTTTCCATGTACAAGTTTCCTAAAATCTTCTTTTTCCTTCTTCTGCCTAAAAAAATTCCTTTTCATCCTTTAAGATCAAATCCAAAAGACTGTCTTGAAATTCCAGGTCAATATCACTTCCATTTGGCTCCTTTGTCCCAATGCCCCGTTCGTCTCTACCTGGGTAGAAAGTATCAAGGCCCAGGAAGAGAGGATGTGGTTGGGAAGTGGAAAACCATGACCTGAAGTTCTACAGATTGGATGTGAATTCCAGTCTAGCTTTGTGAACTTGGGCCAGTTTTATAATCTCACTAAGCTCCAGCTTCCACATCTGTTAGATGGAGGTTAAAAGAAAAATAGGCTTATAAGTTGATTGTGATTTAAATGATTGTCTGCATGTAACTCTTAGCTCAGTGCCTAGTATGTCATGAGCCCTTGAAAAATACATTAATAGACAACCAACAGCGACCAACTGCATAGCACAGGGAACTATACTCAACGTCTTGTAATAACATATAATGGAAAAGAATCTTTACATATATAACTGAGTCACTTTGTTGTATACCTGAAACTAACACAACATTGTAAATCAACTATATTTCAATTAAAAAATATTTATTATTTGTACTATACTTTTATCAGCATATCCTCCTCCATGTTCTTAAATTACTGATGTCTAATTACAAAATGATGTGGTATGAGCTCTCCTAAAAATCTTTTCATGACTCCTTTTTACCCCATAAAATGGCTGGCACAAAGTTGGTGTTTAATGAGTATTTAATGAATACATGAACAAATTAATGAGGGGATGAGTATGTGGATGGATGAATGGTTAGATAGATAAATGCTTGACCAGCCCATGGAGATGTCCATTGAAAACAGCAATCTCTCCCAGGGCCAGTGACATTTGAAAGTGACCATCATATGGGATAATGGTCCCTCCCCTAAATGCCCTACCCTCACCTACTGCCTGATGAAAAGAACAGGAATTATAACACAAGAGGCATACCTTGCCTTATTGTGCTTTGCAGATATTGCATTTTTTACAGATTGAATGTTTGTGGCAACCTTGCATCCAGCAAGTCTATTGGCGCCAGTTTTTCAACAGCATTTGCTCACTTTGTGCCTCTGTGTCACGTTTTGGTAATTCTCGCAATATTTAAAAATTTTTCATTATTATTATATTCGTTATGATGATCTGTGATCAGTGATCTATGATTGTATTAGTGCAAAAAGATTATGATTCACTGAAGGCCCAAATCATGGTCAGCATTTTTTAGCAATGAAGCACTTTTAAATTAAGGTATGTACATTGTTTTTTTAGACAATGCTATTCCACACTTAATAGATTACAATATAGTGTAAACATAACTTTTTTAAGTGAAAGTACAGCTGACTTACGATATTATATTAGTTTCAGGTGTACAACAGTGATTTGCTACTTTTTATTTATTTATTTTTGCATTACGCGGGCCTCTCACTGTTGTGGCCTCTCCCGTTGCGGAGCACAGGCTCCGGACGCGCAGGCTCGGTGGCCATGGCTCATGGGCGCAGCCGCTCCGCGGCATGTGGGATCTTCCCAGACCGGGGCACGAACCCGTGTCCCCTGCATCGGCAGGCGGACTCTCAACCACTGAGCCATCAGAGAAGCCCTGATTTGCTATTTTAATAGATTTTACTCCATATAAAGTTATTATAAAATATTGCCTATATTCGTTGTTCTGTACAGTTAAACGTACGTTTTCTATGCACTGGGAAACTCAAACATTCGTGTGAGTCAACTTGACTGTGGTGGTCTGGCACTGAATCTGTAATATCTCTTCCTGTAATAAGTACTTCTTCACTACAAAGAATAAGAAAATGTCAGGGGAAAATGACAGAAGCATTTTAAAACGAAATCCCATTATCCACACAAAGTTACTGAGTCTTGGCAGGTTAAGTGAGATCCTTGCAGGCTTTTTTCTGTGTATTTATATTTAAAAAATCTAGGATTATATTGTATTTGTAATTCAGCTGCACATTTTCAAAATTAACAAAGAGACTCTGACACACAACACTAAGTCGGTGATCGTTTGGAGCAACCGGGGCTCCCAGAGGCTGCTGGGAAAAATCAAAATTAGTACAATCCTATGGAAAACTGTTTGGTGGTCTCCACTAAGGCTGAATATACGTAGAGCCAAGGATCCTGCAATTCTACTTCGAGGTACAAACGCAACAGACACGTGTGCATGTTATCACCAACAGGAGCGCATACAAGAATTATGGCCACACTACACATAATGGATAACACTAGAAACCACCCAAGTGCTCATCCACAGTGGAGTGGGTAAATAATTGTAGTATATTAATACAATGGAATGGAGATGAGGAAACTAAAACTCTGCACAACAAAAGGGATGAATCTTACAAACAAAATATTCAGAGGAAGAAGCCAGGGACAAAAGAATACACATGGTAGGATTCCATGTATCAAGTTCAAAACCAGGCAAAACTGATCGTAATCCTGGGAGGAAGTAATGATCAGAACGGGGCACGAGGAGGGCTTTGAGGTGATGTTTTTTTGCATCCAGGTACCAGTTATATGTGTGTGTTCATTGAACTGTATGCTTATGATTCATGCTTTTGTCTGTGTCTGTTATACTTCAATAAAACCTACTTTAAAAAAACCTCCCATGACATTTTTGTATACTCCTTTTGTAAGCTCATGTTAATGACTGCAAAATGTTCCATTTAGTTGATGTGCCACATTTACCTAACTATTTTCCCATGATTAGATACTTTTTTCTTCTAGTTCTTTCCACCCTTCTCAACAACGCTTTGATGACAATCCTTGTATGTGCTTGGAAATGAGGATAAAGGCTTATTTTCTTAGGATTGATCCCAATAAGTGAAATGAAAGGGTCTGGAGGCTCTTGGTACTATTCCAAACTGCAGAGAAAGGGCTGCTTTGATCGTCATTCTTGTTGCTGGTTTATTTGTTTGCATGAAAAAAGTTCATACCGTCAGGGTTCTGAGCAATTTAGACTTTCAAGGATGAGTGTGAACATTTGATCATGCCCCTACCAACTGTGGGCTCTCTCAAGGAAAAAAAAAATTTTTTTTTTTCGACGAAAAACAGTCTAAGTGAGAATTCATGGTTCTCACTTTGAATTCTGTTTCCCCGGGGATGGCTTTTCCAGCATCGAGCAAGAAGGCGCCTCTTTCTCAGGACCCAATTTCCCATCTCAAGGAAAAGCCAAGCACAGCCTGCTAAGTGCAGAGGGTGCTGAGAAGTATAGATTCCCATGCAGAACACAGGCGATTTCATGCACAAAATGGATATTTTGCTCCGTTTTGCTGAGCTGAAATCAAGGTGCGCACTGGAGGCCTGACAGGTCCTTAGCTGTAGCAGCACACACGTGCTGTTACAAGACTTGAAAACTGTTTGGAGAGATTTGCTTAGTTTTCCAAAAAGAACTGTCAGTTCCCAGCTAGCGTGAGGCTGGCTGCTGAGGTGGGGAAGGAACCGAAAAGATAAATAAGAATACGAATCCAAATACATACACACACACACACACACACACACACACACACACACACATATATATCAGTATTTTTTTAAGTAGTAAGCAATTATTTTTTTTTAGTTGAACTCTATTTGACATACAATATTATGTTAGTTTCCATACAGTCTTCATGTTAATGCCAGGAGGATTCAACAGCACAGGGCCGGGTTTATACAGATGTCAAAACACCCCCAAGAGTCACAAGCTATCTGACAAGTTTAGGCTTGAAACCAGAAATAGCAGAATTGATTTAAGACATTCACTCTCACATCCAGTTCACCGTAAGAAGAGATTTGGAGTCTAATGATCCAGGCTGGGGCACTGAAATAAATGTTCTGGTCATTCTTCTTAAAAAAGGAAGGGAAATAGAAAAAAAAATCTTTGGGATATAGAGGCAGCTGGTTTCCATGTTGGGTTTTAGCGAGGAGATAAAGGTTATTTTCTGAGCATTCCTTTGGCTTTTCAGGAGGTGACACGGGATATTTTTGTCCAGTAAATTTTACTCACTAAGAAAATGTGGTTGTCTGACCCAAATCACTGCCATAGACTTTTTGCTGGGAACCCCACAGCAAAAGGAGTCCGTGACTCACAGGTAAAAAAAACTGGGGGGGTCATAAATCAGTTTTCACTCTGAATAAGACGGTAGACCAAGTCAAAAGAGCTGGTTCTAGGGACAAAGCTAATGATCTGGCTACTGCCTTGGTGGTCCTGCTATATCAAAGGCAGAATTCTGAGGGGGGCACTTGTAGGGGGGACAGGGGAATGAATCAATCGGGGGTAGAGGGGAAAAGCAGAGGGGTGGTGTGCGGGTCCCTCACCTGGAGGAGAGCTTTAGAATCTGGTGAAACTCTCTACCCCTTTCCCCATGTGTGAAAATCATACACCTAACAAAATCGCTCAATTGTTTTTCCTATAAGTCAAATGAACAGTTGGCATTTTATTTCATTGAAAGCAATTTATAAAAAGCAACTGTACAAAAATATATACATAAATATACTATAAGTGCTTTTTGCAGCTGTAATAACTAAAACTAGCAGGAAACACACTATATATCTATCAATAGCGGAATAAAACAACAAGTGATGAAACCTCCACATAACAGGATTGCTGTGGCTACCAACAAAAAAATAGATCCACACATCCTGACATGAGAGAATGTCCATGACATGTTCCTGAGACAAGCAAGTGCAGAACAATATCGATGGTACATACCCCTTAAAAATCTCTCCCGCAATACAGGTGGAAACTTTCTCTTTTTATTTTACACATTTTTGTGCTATCTCCTTTCTTAAAAAAAATCAAGTCCAATGAAAGAAAAATACATCAATAATTTCCTGGACTGTTTGTAAGGATTTTTGTTTGTTTGTTTGTTCTTCCAAATCGAAAGTAGCTGTTTGGGTGAGAAATTTAAAATGGAAACCCTTTCTATTAAGCTGTGGTCCTACACTAGGGGGATGATTCCTCTTTTATTAATATTCTTTAATAATATTAAAAAAATTTTTTATTGGCATATAGTTGATTTACAATGTTGTGTTCGTTTCTGCTGTTCAGCAAAGTGAATCAATTATACATATACCCACTCTTTTTTAGATTCTTTTTCCATGTAGGTCATTACAGAGTACTGAGTAGAGTTCCCTGTGCTACACAGTAGGTCCTTATTAGTTATCTATTTTATATAGTAGTATGTATATGTCAATCCCAATTTCCCAATTTATCCCCCTTACCCCCTGGTAACCATAAGTTTTTTTCTTCATCTGCGACTCTATTTCTGTTTTGTAAATGAGTTCATTTGTATCATTTTTTTAGATTCCACATATAAACGATATCATATGATATTTGTCTTTCCTGATTCCTCTGTAGAAGCAGGGTCACTGTGAGGTTTTCTGTGGTTCTACCAATACGGGGACCTCAGTTACAGTTGTGATTTTCCACTTCCTAAGTTCTCTCTTGTGCTATTTGCAGCTCTGCCTGGAAGGCAGGTGTGATTAGGCCCAGAGCTGTCTTGCCCAAGACCATATAGCTGGAAGCATCAGAACCAGTCCTCCAGTTACTACTGTCTGACCCTAAATCCCAAGGCTGGCAATTGCCCAGAGCTACTTCCTTCTATTTATATATCTAAAATGGTGGTCTTAGAACCTTACTCTTTGATTTGTTGGGAAAATTGGTAGCTGTTTATTTTATCTCAAGACTGCCCACTAAAAAACCCCCATACTTTCTGGTTTCAAACTGCTTCATAGCTGTTTGACTTTGGAAAATTTGCTTAACATCTCTGCACTTCAGTTTTCTCAACTATAAAACTGAGATAACAATTATGCTTACCTCTAAGGGTTATTGTGGAACTAAATGAACTAATATTTGTAGAGTAGTAAAGGCAGTTTCTGGTATATAGCAAGAAAATAATGAGTGCTAGCTGTAATTATTAATATTAAACTCATTTTGCAGACTTTGGCATATCAGATGCCTCAGTTTCCTCATCTATAAAATGTAGCAAGTAACATCAATTTCTCAGGGTTTTTATGACAATTAAATGAGATAATGTATGTAAAGTACTTGGCATCAGATAGGAGCTTAAAAAATGTTAGCCCTTTTTCCTTTTCTGACCTTCTGCTTCTTAGATGACCCTCATCCATGGGTAGTAATGATATTTCTGTGAAATCCTTGTTGGTATTTATGAGGACAAGATGCTCATACCGGCTAAGGGTGACCTGGAGAATTATTTATGAGTCAGACAAACAGCGCAGCAAAGGAAAAGGTCCCTACAGCCAAATATTCCTGTGCCCCGAAGCATAAAGAGTAAAGTGGAGTAGGGCATTCAGAGAGCATTCTGGAAGCCCCTGGGAAACCATGAGGGCAGAATGATGGGGGAAGCAAGTCACCATTTCCCAGTGTGGAGAAAACCTTCCCAGATTGGATGGAAGAAACTTCGCTAATCCCACGTCTAACTGCACCAAAAATCCAGGCATGTTTATTGCAGGAAACAATGAACAAGGGTTCTTCACCTCTAGGAATGGCCTTGTTGCATAAGAAATGCATTAGGGGAATCAAAAGTCCCTTAACCAGAAGTGTATACAAATTAGAGCTTTTGGCATGGACCTCTCTGTATACTCTGTGTTAGACAAGGAAATATGTAATACAATATGTGTCGAAGGGTAAAAATTCATCCAATTCCTAAGTGAAAATAGAGTCTGGGGCAATTGCTTCCCAGTTAAGCCATATTTGCATTCACTGAAGTAAGTGATAACTGTGATATGATGATATTTCTAGAATTCTTGATTTCATTGTTCTCTGATGTTTGGCTTTTTTTTCCCCCTCCCATCCTTCTGGAATCTTTTGACCTAGCATATAAAACTATATTTCAGGACAACGCACGTACCCATGCTAAACTATTTTTTCTTACCGGAAAGATAATTTAGCATAATGATTAAGAGTGTAGGGCTGTTTCCAATTTTTTTGTCATTAGTGGAAACACTCCCATTTACCACTGCAATAAAAAGAATAAAATAGCTAGGAATAAACCTACCTAAGGAGACAAAAGACCTGTATGCAGAAAACTATAAGACACTGATGAAAGAAATTAAAGATGATACAAACAGTTGGAGAGATATACCATGTTCTTGGATTGGAAGAATCAATATTGTGAAAATGACTATACTACCCAAAGCAATCGACAGATTCAATGCAATCCCTATCAAACTACCAATGGCATTTTTTACAGAACTGCAACAAAATATTTCACAATTTGTATGGAAAAACAAAAGACCCCAAATAGCCAAAGCAATCTTGAGAAAGAAAAACAGAGCTGGAGGAATCAGGCTTCCTGACTTCAGACTATACTACAAAGCTACAGTAATCAATACAGTATGGTACTGGCACAAAAACAGAAATATAAATCAATGGAACAGGATAGAAAGCCCACAGATAAACCCATGCACATATGGTCACCTTATCTTTGATAAAGGAGGCAAGAATACACAATGGAGAAAAGATAGCCTCTTCAATAAGTGGTGTTGGAAAACTGGACAGCTACATGTAAAAGAGAAATTAGAACACTCCCTAACACCATACACAAAAATAAACTCAAAATGGATTAAAGACCTAAATGTAAGGCCAGACACTATAAAACTCTTAAAGGAAAACGTAGGCAGAACACTCTATGACATAAATCACAGCAAGATCCTTTTGACCCACCTCCTAGAGAAATGGAAATAAAAATAAAATAAACACATGGGACCTAATGAAACTTAAAAGCTTTTGCACAGCAAAGGAAACCATAAACAAGATGAAAAGACAACCCTCAGAATGGGAGAAAATATTTGCAGACGAAGCAACTGACAAAGGATTAATCTCCAAAATATACAAGCAGCCCATGCAGCTCAATATCAAAAAAACAAACAATCCAATCCAAAAATGGGCAGAAGACCTAAACAGACATTTCTCCAAAGAACATATACAGACTGCTAACAAACACATGAAAGGATGCTCAACATCACTAATCATTAGAGAAATGCAAATCAAAACTACAATGAGGTATCACCTCACACCGGTCAGAATGGACATCATCAAAAAATCTACAAACAATAAATGCTGGAGAGGGTATGGAAAAAAGGGAACCCTCTTGCACTGTTGGTGGGAATGTAAATTGATAGAGCCACTATGGTGAACAGTATGGAGGTTCCTTAAAAAACTTAAAACAGAACTACCATATGACCCAGCAATCCCAATACTGGGCATATACCCTGAGAAAACCATAATTCAAAAAGAGTCATGTACCACAATGTTCATTGCAGCACTATTTACAATAGCCAGGACATGGAAGCAACCTAAGTGTCCATTAACAGATGAATGGATAAAGAAGATGTGGCACATATATACAATGGAATATTACTCAGCCATAAAAAGAAACGAAATTGAGTTATTTGTAGTGAGGTGGATGGACCTAGAGTCTGTCATACAGAGTGAAGTAAGTCAGAAAGAGAAAAAAAAAATACCGTATGCTAACACATGAATATGGAATCCAAAAAAAAAAGGTTCTGATGAACCTAGGGGCAGGACAGGAATAAAGATGCAGACATAGAGAATGGACTTGAGGACATAGGGAGGGGGAAGGGTAAGCTGGGACGAAATGAGAGAGTGGCAAGGACATATATACCCTACTCAATGTAAAATACATAGCTAGTGGGAAGCAGCTGCATAGCACAGGGAGATCAGCTTGGTGCTTTGTGACCACCTAGAGGGGTGGGATACGGAGGGTGGGAGGGAGATGCAAGAGGGAGGGGATATGGGGATATATGTGTACATATAACTGATTCACTTTGTTATACAGGAGGAACTAACACAACATTGTAAAGCAATTATACCCCAATAAAGTTGTTTTTTTTAAAAAAAGAAAGAGTGTATGGCTGGAGCTGCACTTACTGGGTTTGACTCCTGCCTCTGTTTTGTACTAGCTGTGTAACCCTGGACAGGTTACCTACCCTCTCTGTGCTTTTTGCTTTCTTCTCTGTAAAATGGAGCAAATAATAGTACTTCCCTCCTGGGTTTGTTGTGAGGATCAAATAGGATAATGTCTGAAATGTGCTTACCATAATACTTGCTACACTGCAAATGCTTAATATATGATTACTATTTTATCACTGTGATGTTACCTTTATTATATAACCCTAACAATCCTCTTATGGGTAAGCGGGGAGGTATCTTACCTAAAATATCAGCTCTGCAATTAATTTGGCTATTTCTTTGCTGTCTGGTCTTAGTGAGACTCTGTTACTCTTTTCATTTTTCCATCTGTAAAATGGAGATAATAGCACCTTGCAAGAGTTTCCAGAGGATTAAGTGAGGTAATGTCTGTGGAATCGCCGGTAAGTACTCAGCAAATGATCATGTCATTATTCCTGCTTTCTAAAATACTCAGCATTTTACTCATAGGTAAGAACACCCAATTTAGAAGTGCTTTTACTTTAGTTTGTTTTTATTTACGTTTACAACTAGCAAATTCAAAAAAACTTGATTCCGTCAATACTGTGAAAAGCATATTGGGTGACCAAGATATATTCTGAAGCAAAGTATGTTTTGATGACTTAATTTGTAATGCATGTCTATAGGTAGTTGCAGTTTTTATTAATCTTTTAAAAATCTTGTTTACCTCATTTTACTTATAAGCTCAAATTTATCGCTAGCGTAACTACTTGAAAGTAAGAAAAGAAACACACACACACACACACACACACACACACAAACTTTTAGTATATACCTATATTTCATTGCCAAAACTTCAGCACCTGAACCATGCTTTATATAAAATTGGTGCTGAATAAACATTTGTTGAATAAATAAAATAACCCATGAAATTCACTTGTATTCTGTCAAACTTCTGTCCCTTACAGTTCCATTTTTCTGGTCCTTATAGTTCCATGTCATTGAGGAGTTGTGTATTTCCTGCTAATGTATAAGGGAATGATGCAGGCACATCAGACAAGTGTGTTTTATCTTTGCCAAAAGCCTGGGGCTGACAGTCCAGAATCAGGAGTCATAGCTCTGCTGTGTGACCTTGGGCAAGTCACTTTCTATCTCTGAACTACGCTTCCTCATCTGAAAAGTCAGTGGCTGAATTAAATGACCTCTCTGTACCTCCTCCTTTATTCTGCTTCTGGAGAGCAAGCAGCATGATGGGGACTCAGAGTCAGCCTGCATTTTGGGATTTGGGGTGCTGAGGAAGGGTCGGGCAGACGTCTGTGTGAATGATTAGCAGAGCAAATGAGGACAAGCTTCCTAACTTCAAGCCTCAGTTATGCTCATCTGTAGAACAGGAATAATCAAGACTGTCTTCAAAGAGTTGTTACAAGGATGAAAGGAGATATTGCACCTCAGGAACTGAGCACGGGGCCTGGTCCAAACAGAGCATTGGATCAATGGCGCCTATCATTTTGTGTCTCTGCTTCTTTCTTGGCTAGATCCCTCTGTATTGAAGGTAACAGTCACAGTTCTTTTCTTTAATCGTCTCCTGGGCTAATTAAGAGCAACCTCCAGGAGGGACAATGCTGATGAAGCCAATAATATGAATTCGGTGTTTTTGGAACGTGCAGGCAGGTCACTCAGTGCTCACTGGCCCTCTTCCACATGCTGCGGAGATATGGCATTTGATACCAGCCTGGAGATCGCTTCCTTCCTCTCTCAAAGCTGGTTTTATTGATCTCCTTACTCTAATGGGGGCAGGGGAGGAAGGAGAAACAGGGAAATGTTAGCAAAGAGGAGGTTGGGTCCACTTGAGTTAGTCTTCACCCACAGAAGCAAAAGCCTAGAAAAGGTTGGGAAAGAGTCCAGGATTAACTTGCGCTCCTGGCATTTCTTTTTCAATCAGTTCCCAGCAGGCAGCCATTTTTACTCCTCTATTTATCTTACTTGACCAGAGGTCACATCTGTTTGCAGGGCAAAGATTAGAGAAATGGCAGGTAATTGGCTGATATCACTAGTAATAAATGAGTATGAGCTTCAGGCCCGGCATAATTAAAAATGTATAAACTTGCATTTTATTCCCCCTTAAAAGTTTACAGTCATCCTTTGGAATCCTTCTGGAACCAGCGTTCAATTTGTTTTTGAGTCATCTTTGCTGTGATAAGAAAAGGGAAGGAAATGGATGATCCAGTAGAAGACACCCCCTCCTCTGCAAAATCAAACCCATATCAGGGAGGGCAGCGTGGAAGCTTCTTGGCGTCTCCTGGGCCACCAGGAGGAGGAAGATGCCACCAGTCAACTCGTATCTAGCTCTGCAGTTATCAAGCTGTGAGTCAGGGTCCTGCTAACACAAACATCATAGGCCTGGTGCAGGAAGTGGGCAAAACCCACCAAACAAACCTAGGTCAACTTCGAACAGGCAGTTATCAGTGCCTGGGCCAGCCTGCCATCGGCAATGTGGAACCAGGATTTGCTCCCGTGCTCACAAAGCTCAGCCCAGCTTGGGACTTTTGGTCCATTTGCCTGCAAGTGCCACCACGGTGTGCTCTTTGGGGGTCTGGACTGTGCCACACTAGGAGACATGCTGTGTGTGGCTGCCTCTTCCCCAATCCGAAGGACTGTCGTAATTCCAGCAACGGGAAATCTTGTATTTCCAGGGGCAGGCAGGGGTGGGGGAAGGAAGGAGAATGAAGCAGGCACCAGGCACTGTCTTAGCTCCTCTGAATGCACTGCTGTACTCGATCTTTGCAGGGGTGCTGGGAATGGGATTGTCTCTGCATTTTACAGATGAGGAAATTGAGGACCCTAGAAGTACTGACTTTAGGTCTTACTTATAAGGGGAGGAGCCCTGCTCCGGCCTCTGCTCAGCCTCCAACCCCTCCTCCCTCACAGCTGTCACAGGGGGCAAACGGGCTGAAGATGCTATTGGGTTTGCATCTGAGCAATCGGATCAACTCTCAAGGGTTCACTCTGAAGGGAAGTCTTCCTTCCTGCAGAGTTTCCAGAGATGATGACAGTCCTGGAAATTCCAGGCCTTCCTTTTCCAAGAAATTATATTGGAAAGAGTGTTAAAGTAGCTTCTTCCTGGCGGTAAAAGTACACGGCACCGAAGCGGTTAGCAACCATTTTGTTCAACCAGAGTATTTACAAGTAGTAACAGGGTATCTGTTTCCTGTCATCTCCGTCATATATCTTAAGGCAGAGAGATTGGAAGCCCATTACGGTCTGATATCTAATCAATACGACCCGTATTCCTACAGCAGGAAGTAAAAGAATAGGCCCTTGGGAGCCAGAGTTCAAATTACTCTACTGTCGATTCCAGAGAGCGGCTAATGATAGGCTGAGCTTGGGTGGGGGATGGGCTGGGGGAGACCAGAGTTCAATGGGATGGTTAATTCAAAGATCACATGTGTATTCTCATTTGCCTCATTTTAAAATTACGTGTTGTCCCTCAGAAGAAGGAAAGACGAGCACGTTAGTGTCCCGGGTCCCGTCCCCCCACCCCCGGCTTCAAAAGCATTTGCTTTCCTTGCTGCAGTGCTAAACTACATTTTAGACATACACATGGATTACCCATGATTTATCTGTGTTTGGGTCTCAAATTATGTATGTGGACATTTTCCTGTTACACTAAAAGAAGACTAAAGGGAGTTAAACATATTCATTTGTTTATTCAACAGTTATTTAGAGAACATCTGTGTACTGGGTGCCGGTTACCTGCATGCACCTTCCAGCAAGTCCTACGTGGTCCTGACCTCACAGAACTCGCCCATTAGCGGGAATGATGTAATTGCCTGATGGGTGTTTAAGTCGGGTTCGTGTGAGTGAAAAGGGAATATGTTGGAGTCACTAAGTTCTCCGTTTATTTTTTCTCTCTCCCACCTACTAGCTTTGCAACGCTTCGAAAGTTGCATAAACTCTCTGGGCTTCAGATCCTCCACTTTACTAGTATTACTAGTAAAACGTAACTAGTAATACTCATCTCTTGGTCACTGTTTGGTGCATGTTTTCATCTCGGCACACAGCCTATACGGTCGTTCCTCAAGAAGAGGCCTGTTGCTTCTTATTTTCACACAGCCGGAGAGCACTCCCATCCTGTGCTGGCCTGTGTGAGATCCCAGAAAGGAACCTGGTTATGCTCTGGGTCTCATTCACACCGGCCTCTTCTCCAGGCTGCTCTGTGGCCCGGGCTGGTGCTCTGCACCCCTCTGGCCTGCAGCTGGTGCCACCTTACGATCTACCGATAGTGGGTGCTGGAGGCAGACTGCCGGGTGATGAAGGGAGAAGGGGTTTGCTACCTTCTCGCTTGCTGGCCTTTCAGGATCACTTCACCTTGGCAATTGTCCTTCCTCCCTACAGCCACTGCTGGAGTCAACCAACGGTGGGAGCCCCAGCTCCCCGGGTCCCTCCCCTGAGCTAGAGCTGGGAATCAACCGAGCCTCGGAGGTCTGGGTCTCTGGTCCACCAGGTCTCTTCTCTTCTGCGCTCCTGGATTCTGAGATCCTAATACCTACCCTCTGTTCCCCGGCCCTAGGCATGGCAGCTGCCTCCTACAGTTATTATCGCTTTGTGACCTCACTGTTTCCATTTCTGCCTTTTAAGTCTTCCAGTGTCTGTGTAATCAAGGTGTTGTACTGAATTTTTAGCTGAAACCGTGTGGTGTGTGTTTTCCTGACTGGACCCTGGCTGGTACAAGGGCCAGTGCTGGTCATGGCTGTTCAAAGAAACTCATGGTTTCTCTTATTCAATCCCAGAGCAGCCTGGCTTCTCTTTCCAGAGGACTCAACACAAAAACAACAACAATACACACACACACACAAACACACACACACATACACACACACCAGCAAGATGAATGTTTCAGGCCCTCAATATTCTAACTGTAGGCTCTCAAACTCAGGTTCAAATTAAAGCCAGACTAGAAACTGCATCTGTTCTGCTGTCTTCCTAGCCCTTTCAACAAAACCAAACTCCTCTTTGGAGTAGTCGACAAAACAAAATTTCTATGCTAAATTGTGGGCTCTTAGCTCTGCCGGCCAAGAATACCTTGTGACATCAGTATATTATAAAAATTGTAAATTATAAAAATTTATAAATTATAAAAATTGAAGACTATGGATGCTTTTGGACTCAAAAGCATTCCCTCCTGTGTGTGAGGTGTTTTATTATTATTTTTTTGAAGTATAGTTGCTTTACAATTTTGTGTTAGTTTCAGGTGTATAGCAAAGTGATTCAGTTATACATATACATATCTATTCTTTTTCAGATTCTTTTCCCTTATAGGTTATTACCAAATATCAAGTATAGTTCCCTGTGCTATACAGTAGGTCCTTGTTGGTTATCTATTTTATATATAGTAGAGTGTATATGTTAATCCCAAACTCCTAATTTATCCCTCCCCTGCCCTTTCCTCTTTGGTAACCTAAGTTTGTTTTCTACGTCTGTGGGTCTGGTTCTGTTTTGTAAATAAGTTCACTGGTATCATTTTTTAGATTCCACATATATGAGATATCATATGATAGCTGTTTTTCTCTGTCTGCCTTACTTCACTTAGTATGATAATCTCTAGGTCCATCCATGTTGCTGCAAATGGCATTATTTCATTCTTTTACAATAGAACAAAGCACCTTAATACGTATGACAGAGCCTGGTGCATAGCATGTATTAAAATATGAAACTTCATTTAGCTCTACTGAAGCCTCAAGGTGGTAGGTATTGCATTTCTTCCCTCTAATTCCTTTAATTTAGCCAAGATAGGATTTGAACTGAGAGCTTGTGGGTCTGTGGTCAATGCTTCCTCCACCATGACACTCAGGACGACTGGTGTGACTTGAATGGAATAATCTCTCATTTGAGAGGCAGTGAGTTTATTTCCACATCCCTGCTGCTCCCAGCGGTCACACGCAGCACCTTCCCAGGCCATTTGCAATGCCCTCACCTCCCTCTTGGCCTTCCTCTGTTGTGCATTTCCTCTAGAATGCCTTTTCCTTCCCCTGCGCTTAGCCATCCTCATCCATCCATTACTCAGCCATAAAAAGAAACAAAACTGAGTTATTTGTAGTGAGGTGTATGGACCTAGAGTCTGTCATACAGAGTGAAGTAAGTCAGAAAGAGAAAGACAAATACCGTATGCAAACACATATATATGGAATCTAAGGGGGAAAAAATGTCATGAAGAACCTAGGGGTAAGACAGGAATAAAGAAGACACAGACCTACTAGAGAATGGACTTGAGGATATGGGGAGGGGAAAAAGTAAGCTGTGACAAAGTGAGAGAGTGGCATGGACATATCTACACTACTAAATGTAGAACAGATAGCTAGTGGGAAGCAGCCGCATAGCACAGGGAGATCAGCTCGGTGCTCTGTGACTACCTAGAGGGGTGGGATAGGGAGGGTGGGAGGGAGGGAGACGCAAGAGGGAAGAGATATGGGAACATATGTATATGTATAACTGATTCACTTTGTTATAAAGCAGAAACGAACACATCATTGTAAAGCAATTATACTCCAATAAAGATGTAAACATAAATAAATAAATAACCCCCCCCAAAAAAAAGAACCGAAGGTCGACCTCTCACTGGAATCTTGCAGGCTTTTGACTTTAAGGTCAATCATACGCTGTCCCGTTTTAATCTCAAACTATTCCAGGTTTATGCATGTGTCTTCCCTACCTTCTTGGATCCCAGTTTCATTAAGCAAAGGGTCTGTGCTTGGCATTCTCTTTTGTCCTCAAAGAGCTGAGCACAATACCTCTATCTGTTGAGCGTTTCTTTGATCTCATTTATGTGAAAATCTTTTAGAAGTCAGAACTGGAAAATACAAAATTGGAAAAGGAATCTCCAGAAGAGCTCACTTTTGACTTAACTCTGCAAGCTCCAAATCCCCCTCTTTCCCTCTTTGTTCTGGCTGCCAGTAAGCTCACAGATAAATTTTGTGTTCCATTTCCAAAGTTACCCTGAGTCTAGGTTTTCTGTTAAAATTACATTGCTTCCTTTCCATGCCCCTCCCACCATTCTCCACTCAACTCATACACCTGCCACTCACTTTATTTCCTGTATTTTGAACTTGTATCTCCATCTTGATTTTATTATTTTATTGTATCTGTGCTTACTATAAGCCCCAATTATATTCTGGAAATAAGTACAGTATGAGGGGAGACTGTCAAGCCCAGGATTGGGCACCTAAAGAGGTAATCTGCATATGCATGTTAATTCATTTACATACATTTTTGTAGATGAGAACTTTCTATTCTAGATTTGCTTTCTCAGCGTAAAAGAATTATTTAATAATTTTAAAATAAAGTTCATTTTTCTAAAATAAAAGCAATTTCTAAATTTCCACTATAAAATATTAGGAAAATATATAAAAAATAAGAAGACAAAAAACATGCTGTATAGTCCTAGCATCTAAAGATACCCACAATTAGGACCCACAATATCTTTTTATACTATGATTTTGTATAGCTGGCATGATAGCAATAATGCACACATGAACATTTATCCTGATTTTCACTATTAAAACATATATCCCCCCTATATTATAAAAGGTTCACAATTTATAATTAAATTATTAGTTGTCAGAAAAACACTGGAATAAAAAATAACTCCAGATTTCTATTTCCGACCAATGTTAAATAACAAAGACCGATTTATCTTCTCACTTTAAACAAGAAGAAATAAATTATATCTATATAATTATAGTTATATATTCAATAGTTTTTAGACATTTGACAACAGACACCAGAGGACTATGATTCCTGAAAAAGGCAAACAAATAAACTATGATTTGAACAACTTACTGCCCAGCGTCAGTTAACCAGGACAGAGCACAGAGATTGAAAACTTAAACATACCCAACTCAGTCTGAGTTGAGGAGACACAAGTCAGAGTTCAAAAAAGCCAAGGCAACAAAAATTTGTGGGACAAAGTAAGATGGCAAGAGAGATGCAAGAGAAAGAGCCTGGGAAATCTACATGGGGATGCCCCTTGATTCTTTGGCTGAGAATTAACTTGTTCATGAGTGAGAGGAAATGACCTATGAGAGTAGTAGACAGAAAAGTTCCTAGAGCTCACGCAACAAGAATAGTTTGTCTTCCCACCAGCCTTTGAGAAAAGATCTTGAAAAAACACAGGGTATTAGCTAGAATCCTCAGAGGGCTATTACCTTAGTAGTTGGGCTAAATTAAATTCTGATCAGCATAACAAAGCTTAAAAGTTAGCCTCAAAAGGATCCAACTAATTCTAAATAACTTAACTGGGAGTCACAAATACAAGAAAATCCAGCAATCAACAATATATTAAAAATATCCTACATTAAGTCAAACATTTTCAGACATACAAAAAATCAGGAAAATATGACCAAATACCAGGAGAGAAATCAATCAGTTGGATCAGAACCAGAAATAACAGTTATTATAATTATAAGACAATTATAAACATATCCCATATGTTCAAGCAAGTAAAGGAAAATATGAGAATGATGGATAGAGAAATGAAATATATAATTTAAAAACCCAAAGGGAACATGTAGACATGAAAAATATAATATCTGAAGTGAAAAATACATTAAATGAGATTAACAGATTAGACACTGCAGAATCAAAAATTAACAACCTTGCAGATATAGCAAAAGAAAGTAAACAAAATGAAGGCAAGTGAGGAAAGATACAGAAAAATGAGCAAAGGATTAGCAACCTCTAGTAAAATGTAAAGCATTCTAACATTCAAGTAACTGGATTCCAAGAAGGAGGTGGAAGAGACAGAAAAATATTTGATAAAACAATGTTTGAAAAATTTACAAATTCAACGAAAACTATAAGCCCACAGATCCAAGAAACTCAACAAACCACAGCAGAATAAACCCAAAGAAAACCCCACCAAAGTACATCAAAATCAAATTGCTGAAACACAGAGATAGAAAGAAAATCTTAAAAGCATCCAGAGAAATATTACAAATTATGTACAGAAGAACAAAGAGTAAAATTACAGAAGACTCCTTGTTGAAAATTATGTAAAATAAAATGGTAGGAGATAATTTTAATTTAAACAGATTAATGAAGAGTGCTGGAAATAGTAAATATATAAGTAAATATAAGTTTTTCCCCTCATTTTAAAAACTCTTTCAAAAGAATTTACCACTTAAGCAAAATAACAATTTATTGTGGGATTTAGTAGATCTATAAAAGTAAAATATATGACACAAATATCATAAAAGTTAGGAAAAGGGAAGTAGATGTATACTGTTGTAAGGGTCTTCTACTATACCTGAAGTGGTATAATATTTGAAGGTAGGCTGTAATAAGTTTTATGTATCTATATCTCTCTATATAGATATAGATATAGATATCTCACACTGGAATAAGGAATAACCCCAGATTTCCATTTAAAGAGAGACGAAGAGGTAGAACAATAAGCCATAATGGAGATAAAATAAAAATTTAAATTACTCATTTGGTTCAAAAGAAGGCAGGAAAAGAAGAAAAAAAAAAGAATGGACAGAAGGATTAAATATAAAACAAATAGCAAGATGATAGAAAACTCAACCACATCCATAATTACATTAAGTGTAAATGGTCTAAAGACTTCAGTTAAAGTCAGATATCATCACATTGCATAAAAAAAGCAAAACCCAATGTATTAGTCAGGGTTCTTTAGAGAAGCAGAACCAACAGGATGAGAGATTTACTTTAAGGAATTGGTTCATGCAATTGTGGAGCTGGGAAGTCCAAAATGTTCAGGGCAGGCCAACAGCTGGAGACACCAGGAAGAAATGATTTTGCAATCCTGAGTCTGAAGGCAATCTGGAGGCGGAATTACTTCTTCCCTGGGGGACTTCAGTCTCTTAAGGCCTTCAACTGACTGGATGAGGCTCACCCACACTTGGTAGGTTAATCTGCTTTAATTGAAGTCTACTGATTTAAATGTTAACCTCATCTAAAAATTACCTTCACAACAACAACTAGACCGGTGTTTGACCAAACAATTGGTACCATAGCCTAGCAAAGCTGACACATAAAACTAACCATCACACTCAATTATGTGCTCTAAACCCACTCTAAACATAAAAACAGAGACAGTTTAAAGTAAAAATATGATAAAAGATATACCAAGCAAACACTAGTCAAAAGAATGCTGGAGAGAATATATTAATATCAGAAAAAGTAGACTTGAGTAAAAGGAATATTACCAAGGATAAAGAAGGATATTTCTTATAGTTAAGGGGTCAATTCGTCAAGAGGACATAGCAATCCTAATAGAGAGCTTCAAATTACGTGAAGCAAAATATGATAGACCTGAAATGACGCACTGACAAGCCCACAATTATATCTGGAGACTTCAAGGCTCCTCTCTCAGTAAATGACAGAACAAGTTGACAGAAAATCAGTAAGAATGCAGAAGACTCAAACAACACTATCAACCAATTTGACCTACTTGACATTTATAGAATACTCTACCCATTAACAGTATAATACACATTCTTCTTCAGTGCACACTGAATATTCACCAAGATAAATTACATTCTGGGCCATAAAACAGGATTCAGTGAATTTAACACCATTGAAATCATGTAAAATATGTTCCTTGACTATAATGGAATTAAATTAGTAACCAATAAAAGAAGAATATCTGGAAAATTCCCAGGCATTTGAAAATTAAACTAAAAACTATTAAATAATTCATTGACCAAAGAAGAAATCATAAGAGATATTAGATAAAATTTTGAAATGAATGAAAATGAAACTACAGGATATCAAAATCTGTGAGATGCAGCTTAAGCAGCACTTAGAGGGAAAATTATACCATTAAATACTTACATTAGAAAAAAGAAGGTCTCAAGTCAGTGGTCTTAGGTTTTCTACCTTGATAAATTAGAAGAAAAGCAAACTAAAACAAAGGAAGCTGAAGCAAGGAGAAAATAAAGAGCAATCAATGAAAACATAACAACAAACAAGAAAATCAATGAAACAAAAAGCAGGTTCTTTGAAAGATCTATACAATTAGTAAACCTTTAGACAGACTGAACACATACACACGCACACACATGCACATGTACATGCACAGAAGAGAGAAGCCAGAGAAAGAGGGGGCAAGAGGGAGAGGGAAGGAGGGAGAGAAGACACAAATTTAAAATAGGAAGTATCAAAAAAAGAGATCACAATAGATCTTGCAGACCTTAAAAGGACAATAAGGGAATATCATGAACAACTTCATTTCAACACATTTGATAACAGACAAAATTGGCAAATCCCTTGAAAGACACAAACAACAAAAGTTCCTTCAAGAAGAAATAGATAACCATTATGACCTTATATCTATTTAAAAAACTGAATTTATAGGTAAGAATACCAAAATCAGGAAGTATAAAAGAAAAATAGTGATAAGTTGAACTTTATCAAAATTAAAACTTTTGCTGTTTAAAAGAACTACAAGACTGGGAGAAAACATTTGTAAAATGAATATCTGATAAAAGAATTATAACCAGAATATCAAAATAAGTCTTCCAGCATACCAATAAGACAACCAACTCTATAAAAAAAAAAAAATTTGGCAAACATTTTAAGGTAAACTTCTCCAAAGAAGAGAGGCACAAATGGCAAATATGCTCCACATCCTTTGTTCCTAAGGAAATGTAAATTAAAACCACAAGAGATACAATTATACATCCACTAGAATGGCTGAAATTTAAAAGTCAGATACTACCAATGACTGGTTAGAATGTGGAGCAACTGGAATGCTCATACATTGCTGGTGGGGATGTGAAATGGTACAGCTACTCTGGAAAACCATTTGGCAGTTTTTAATAAAGTGAAATGCACACCCTACAACCTGAGAATCCCACTCCTAGGTATTTACTAAAGTTAAATGAAAACTTGTGTTTATGCAAAGACAGTACTACAGTGCTCCAGCTTTACTTAACCCCTAATTAGAAGCAACTCAAATGATGCCTACCAGTGAACAGATAGACTGTCCATACAATGGACTATCACTCAGCAGTAAAAAAGAATAAATTACTGATATATTCAGTAGCATGACTGGATCTCCGAAGCATGATAAGTGAAGGTGGTGAGGCTCAAAGACTATATACAGTAGGATTCCATTTATATAAACTTCTAGATACAGAAAAATTAAACTCATGAAAAGTAAACCTGTGGTTTTTAGGGTCTGGGATGGGAGGAGGGAAGTGACTGCAAAAGGGCCCAAGGGAGCGTTCGGGGATGAAAACGTCCTATATCTTGATTGTAGAAATGGTTTTACACAACTGGATACATTTATCAAAGCTCATCAGTTATACTCCCAAAATTGGTAAATTTTATTTTATGTAAATTTTATTTCAATATATCTGATTATAAAAATAGTAGCTATCTTTAAAAAATGGGCAGAAGACCTAAATAGACATTTCTCCAAAGAAGACATACAGATGGCCGAGAGGCACATGAAAAGATGTTCAACATCGCTAATTATTAGAGAAATGCAAATCAAAACTATGAGATATCACCTCGCACCAGTCAAAATGGCTATCATCAAAAAATCCACAAACAGTGAATGCTGGAGAGGGTGTGGAGAGAAGGGAACCCTACACTGTTGGCGGGAATGTAAATTAGTAGAGCGACAACGGAGAACAGTATGGAGGCTCCTTAAAAAACTAAAAACAGAGCTACCATACGGCCCAGCAATCCTAATACTGGGCATATATCTGGAGAAAAACATGGTCCGAAAGGATACATGCACCTCAATGTTCATAGCAGCACTGTTTACAATAGGTAAGACATGGAAGCAACCTAAATGTCCACTGACAGATGGAAAGGATAAAGATGTGGTACATATATACAATGGAATATTGCTCAGCCATTAAAAAGAATGAAATAATGCCATTTGCAGTAACATGGATGGACCTAGAGATTGTCATACTGAGTGAAGTTTAAGTCAGGCAGAGAAGGAGAAATATCATATCTATGATATCACTTATATGCTATATGTGGAATCTAAAAAGAAATAATACAAATGAACTTATTTACAAAATGGAAATAGACTCACAGACTTATAGAACAAACTTATGGTTATGGGGCAGGGGGTGGAAGGGTGCGGGGAAGGGATAGTTAGGGAGTTTGGGATTGACATGTACACGCTGCTGTATTTAAAATGCATAAGCAACAAGGACCTACTGTATGGCACAGGGAACTCTGCTCAATATTATGTAACAACCTAAATAGGAAAAGAATTTGAAAAAGAATAGATACATGTATATGTATAACTGAATCACTTTGCTGTACACCTGAAACTGACAACATTGTTTTTTTTTCCGTATTCAGACACTAATAATCTTTTATTTGAAGTATGTATATCTGTTGTGCTGTTCCACTAACAACCCTGAGAACATGTGATACAAGCAAATGTATCACAACATTGTTAATCAACTATACTCCAATATAAAATAAAAAGAAAAAGTAGCTATCTTTGACAGAGAAATATGTAAAGATGAAAAATAAATCCCACTATCCAATAACTTTTAATCATTACAGAAAATGCGCAATTAATGTCTCCTTCCCATGCCCAATTTTGAATTTTCTAGCAAAAATAGCATATTTTTGAATACATAACATACATGTGTACATATAGTAACTCCATGTACATAAAATAACTTTATTTAATATTTCATCAAGTTTATGGGCCAAATTTTATTTCATCATTCCCTAGATATTGGAAATTTAAGTTGTTTACCATATTTCTCCATCATAAATGATGTGATAAACATTTTTGCACATAAAAGTTTCTTTTCCAATATTTCAGAACTTCAATTTTATTTTACCATTAACCAAAACCAAAAACAAAACAACGAAAAAAACCCAGATCTTCTTAGGGCTTTGGATAAAATAATCCTTTTTTTCCCCTAGGATATATGGTCTAAGGTATGGGTTGCCTGAGCCACAGAATTAATTAGTGATGGATTATAGAAAACAATCGAGGTTTTTTTTCTCCCGGTTGTAGGCTCCTATCACCTATATAAAATGATACTAGCTAATACTTAGGAGGTACTTATATGGGTCAGAAATATTTCTAATCAAATCTATATACTAACTCGCCTAATCTTTACATCAACCTATGAGGTAGATACTATCATTTTCTCTATTTTACAGATGAGACAAGGGAGACAACAGAGAGGTTAAGTGACCTGCTCTAGGTAACACAGCTATTGAGTGACACAGCTGGAATTTGGGCCCATTTCAGCTTCCACCAAACTACCTCTTGAAATGTGTGAGCAATTCCACTAAGATAACTTCCACATGGAGGAATTTTTAGAGGAAAATGATCCTCCCATCACCTTTTTCCTTCTTGCTTTTCCTTCCCTTTCCTTGGGCACTAAAGAAAGTTTCCACTCTACACAGAAGATTTTGTGGCAATGGTTAAAATATAACAAGAGCTTAAATAATCAGAAGAATAAAGTGTTACAGTCAAAATTCCAGGAAAAACTGATCAAGCACAGGGTGTAATAAATCTCCTCTGTACTGGATTTCAAAAATGGGCGGCGTTGGAGTGCTGACATAAATCCTTTGTGGGTTTAACGTTGACATTTTCCTGCATGCAACGTGACGCATCAGGGGGACAAATGGTGTAAATCCTCTTGTTGGAATCGGTGCCCTGTTCTGTGTGCAGAGCTTACTTTCTGGGTCACATCCTGTGATACACAAAACTTGTTTCAGAGACCTGTTCCTCAGACAGAACTTCTAACTGTCGGCAGTGCCCTGAAATGCACAAAGATGTTTTCAAGCAGCTCTGTCTTCACAGACCCCTCTTTTCCCTCCCTCCCTTTTCCCTTGGTAATCTCATCCTCTCCTCTGGTTTTGCATACTTCATCTCCAAATGAAATTTTAACCCATGTCCTTCCTGAGACAGTCCAATCCCTCTTCTGTCTTCTCACTATTTCCTACTAGAAGTCTACAGTCATCTTAAATTTTATATGGTCAAAGAGAGCTCTTAATTTCCTAGCTCCACCCCAAGCTGGTTCTCTCCTATCTGTTCCATATCCTTAAAGGCACCACTAACTATACTGTTGCTCAGGCAAAAAAAAAAAAAAAAAAATTAATTGGACCTGACATTTCTCTTTTCTCACATCCAATCAAACGTGAACCCCATTGATTACACTCCCAACTTCTATCTAAGTCTGACTACTTATGTCCATCTTCCTTAGCCTGAATGACCCTCCCCTCTCACCTGTATCTCTGCAGGAGCCAATTATGCCATGTGCATTGTTGGGTCTCCAACAAATCCATTCTCCCCTGGCAGCCCAAGTGATCTTTTTGAAACACAAATCTGACCGTGTCACACCGTGGCTGAAACTCATCGATGGATTCCCAGGGTTTGGAGGATAAAGTGAAAATCCATAGCATGGCCCACACAAGCCTGTTGGCTCCAGCTTCTGACCTCATCTGTAGCCTCGCCTCACTCTCCCCTAGACAGCCACCCAGGTCCACCTCTGCTCCTTTGGACAAATTCCAGGTGACACTCTTTCCTTGCCTCTTCAACGAGCCAACTCATATCTATCTATTTAGTTCTCAGGTTAATGCCACATCTTCAAAGGAGTTTTCCCTTTCCACTAGCTCTCCTTCCCACACCCACATCCAGGCTAAGTGTATTTATCCCCTTATGTGTTCCTGCGCTCGGCTGTTATCTACTGTATTTGCAATTATAAAGTCATTTTCATACCTTCTTACTGATTGCCTGACTCTGTCAGTAGACTTCAAGGTTCCTGAGGGCAGGATCTGTATCTTACTTGTTTATTACGACATCTCCGGAGCTAACGCAGAGCCTGGCCACACAGAATGGTGTTCAGTAAATTCACGTAGGATCGACAAGATCCCAAAAGCTTTTTCCCACACAGGTAGAAGCTGGAAGCAGCCCTGACACTCGTGATGGTTTCCATGTTGGCACAGAAGTCCTCTGTGCCGGACCTACACATCAGCTCACTTTCCTCTGCAGAGTCAAGCCCTCAAAGCCACACGCTGCCTGCTGGTGACATATGTGTGCCCCGTGGCCACCAGAGCTAAAACTCCCTCGGTACCTGAGACCCTTCTGGGCAGAACTGCTCAGGCCCATCCCTCACGGAAAAACTTAACCCAGAAAGAAACAAATAAAGAGAAACCAGAACGAGAAGGCTGCCTTTATTACAGCTAAACTGTTGGCTTAACTTCCTAAAATACCGTTGAATTTTCTTTCTGCGTACAGCTGTGTTTATAGAAGGCAATATCATGTATGTAAATAAATTCAGATGCCGCTCGAGTTATTTTAAAACAATCAGTCTAACACTAATCAGCTTACTCAGAGACATAATCTTACCCTAAAAAAGTGACAAATCAGTACACAGTGTGCAGAGGAAAATACGTGGAGACTAAGTGGAATATAAATGTGAGAATCTGCCAGTGTCCGAACGAGGGGTTGGTCACTCCAGATGCATCAAAAGAGCGGCCTTCAGCTCCTGCTTCACCCCTCTCCTTACCGCTCCCTGAGGCGGACGTGCGGCACCGGCAATAAATTTGTCCCCCATTTGCTATGAAAGCCACGCCCCGTGCCCCGCCCCCCAAGACGCCATGCTTATGCTGCTTATGCCCGGAATCTTGGAACCTCCCAGCCTTCCAGAAGAACAGTCTCTGCTTCGACCCTCACCTCAAATATCCTCTCTTCTGTATATTATATTGTCCTGTCTCATATTTATTCTCAAAGCATCTTATGTAATATGGACAATCATTGCCACTAATTCCTAAAAGTTACTGAGCACTAACTGTGTCTCAGACACCCCCCCAAAACATGAAATGTGTGTTCATACAGTGAGTCCTCCCCCTCTGAAGTCCTGTTATTATCATCTCAATTTACAGCTGAGGAAACTGAGGCAACGTGGTCGAGAGCCTGCCCGAGCTCACACAGCTAGTAAACAAACGGCTGAGCCAGGGATCCAGCAACTTCTCTGCCCAGAGCTGCTACTTAGCAACTGCCAGGCTCCAAGCTGTGTATTAGACCGAAGTTATTTCCAACTATCTAGACGTGAAGAGAAAAATGTGGTTGTTTTAGAGAGGTGGAAACTGAGGCTCAGGGAGGCGATGCAATCTGCTGGTCTCGTTCCTCAGATAAGAAGAGATGGAACTGGATCTCACCTCACCTCTATCTTCCCTCTGTTTTCTTTCTAGCAAAAAACGTGTCCGAACACCAGCTCCATTTCCCTCTGGTTATTTGTACAAATAACTTCGTCTTAAGGGCAATTGTTAGTGCATGATAGTTGAGCAACACAGTGTTTTATTTTTTATTTATATTATTTTTCTTTTTAATGGGTACCATGTGTGAGGACAAGAAAATCCTCTGGTTTCTCTTGAGGAGTTTACAGTCTAGCAGAGGACAAATGACGGCCCATGAGTTAGTAAGAGAACAAGGGAATCCAGAGACTTTTGTGCTCAAAAACCCAGCACGGCCTTCGGAAGAGGCAGGTGTGAGGGCTGGAGGGTCTGTCTGCGTGACCTTGGCCAAGTTTCTACACATCCCTGAGCCTTTGTTTCTTCGTTGATCATATGAGAATAACCTCTTCCTTCTGCATAGGGGTAAACGGGGCAGGTAGGAAGGCCTGGTATTGGGCAGGCACAGATCAAGGCCAGTCCCTCCAGCCTTTCCCTTTCATTAAGCTTTTCACTACTGCACCACCAAGGGTAACGAATGAAATAGGGCATCATAATTATTCATGTGCACTCCCCTGCGCGTGCTTTAGGAAGCCCACTGTTCCCCTTGTGGTGGACTCCAGGGTCATCTGCTAGAACCTTCTGAAAGCCATTTCATTGTTTTATGGGGCATGTTCATCTGAATTTGGGAACTTCATAACATGGCAGGGGTTCTTCCAAACTAGGCAGCACACACTCCTAACTGGTCAGCCCTGGGGATCTCGAGAACATGGGCCCAAGAGGACGGAAGGAACATTGATCAAAACTATACTATACCATTACTATTGCTATTATAATTATTGTTAATACTGGTTTCTAATACTATTACAATTTCTGAAACTATTACTATTTCTACCACTAATATGACCACTACCATCCCCACCATCATAGCTATAACTCCTCCTGCACCTATTACTACTAATAACTACCACCACCTATTACTACTACTAACTACCACCACTGCTGCTCTATTAAAACTCCAACTGATTCTTCTCCTGCCACAGTAACTACCATCCGTACCATCCTATTACAACTCCTTCTCTTCTTACTACTCCTAATATTACAGTGACCACCACCATCCTATTAGAACTTCTTCTCCTCGTCCTACTACTATTACAACTACCACCACTAACCTGCTAGTACTACTACCACTAGAAGCTATTCATTTTGGGGGTAACGCTTACGAGGTACCAAGCATTGCGGTGAACGCTTTACACGGATTTTTCATTTAAGCATATGAAAGCTGTGTGTCGTAGTATTTCTATTGCTCTCATCTGATGGATGAGTAAATGGAGGTTCAGAGATTAAAGGATAATCCCAAGGCCCCGCCTTGGTGAGCAGCACGGCCACGACTCACGCCATTTCTCTCTGATTCCCCAGGCCTGTGCTCTTTCTAAATCTCCATGCTGCTTCCAGCCATCTCAGCTTGGACGATGTGTTTTTGACTTTTCCCCTTACCCATGTTCTTCTGCAGGGAGATGGGAAGGACAATGGCTGGACACAGAGCTTCAGGGTAAACAGGAAGCTCGCACGAAGCAGCCAGCCGGCCCCGCAGCTTGTCTGCTGACCTTGGCCTTGGTCATCCTCCCCACGTCCCCTGAATGAGCAGTTCCACACCTGAGATAATCTATGCAGGGGCATTTCCAGGTAGGATTTTTCTGCCACTTGGATGACCAGCAAGAGAACCGTGGACTCGGGTCACACAGACACATGGATCAAAGATGATGGGTAATAGTACATCTTTTATTCACTCAAAATCTTTAATGCCTGAGTCTTCTTTGCCCCTTGACCCCTGCCCCCTGCAGTTGAACAGGCATATCCTGTTCATCTATGAAAAAAAAAAGGCCATCACTTTCCGTCCCTAATTCTACACGAGGGGCAAAACTAGTGGTGGATTTATCCATCCATGCATTCAGTTAAACAATCATTCCTCCAATAAACAAGTAGTAAAGACAATTCATGCCAAGGCAATCATGTTGAACAACATAGAGTTTTCTTTACCCCTGAAGCTATACCTGATCTCATGAAGATTAAATTCTAGTGCAGAGATGGTGAAAATAAGAAAACAGAAAGACAAGGTAATCATAACCTCTGGTAAAAGCTGAGAAGGAAACAAATGAGGATCAAAGAAAGACAAGAAGATGGTGGGACCAAACATAGGTTGGGTGGGAGGAAAGGCCTCTCTGGATTCATCACTTAAGATGAGCTTTGCAGTCCGCAGAGGAGGCAGCTAAAGCATTTTTCCCAGTATGGGGGTCAGCATGGGCAAAGCCTTCAAACTGGGAAAGAGGCTGATAGGTTTTAGGAACTGAGAAAATCCAGGGATCTGAGCATCGGGAATAGTGGAAAGTGGTATAAGATGAGATTAAAGAGTTAGCCAGGCCAGACCATACCCTGCCAGACATGGGGAAAGTTAGAATTTTATTATAATTATCATTGGAAAAGACTCAAAGGTCTTAAAGAGTACAGTATGTTCAAGCAACGTGTTTGACACCAGCGTATCTGGATATGAGGATTCCTAGTCCCCAGGGCTCTAGCTGAAGCTTGCGACGGTGGTAGCCCAGGCGAAAGGACTTGGCTAATGAATGACTTGCTTTGGAGAGGGACCATAGAGAAGACGCTGGAATTTTCATGGGTTTCTACATTGGTCACTTGGAAAACTAAACTCCAGCCTCCTGCCAATGCCTATCACTCACTCTGCTTCCTGCAACACAGAAGTGTCATAGCCAACATGACCGCTGACCTTTGCATATTATTTTATTTCCCTGAATGGCCTTTGCCTCTTCTCTCCTTCTCACCATCCGCTTGAAAAACTCCTGTGATCAAGTCCTTGTTTCAAAGCCTATATCCTATGTTATGTCATTTCCTGTGTGAAACGTTCTGATTTCACTGGTGCTATGGGATGTGTGTGTGTCTCCCTCCTATAGCATTTTGGCTATAATTATAGTGTTTTACATACTTTCATAGATGTATATGCAACTTTTTGCTTCAATCATTTTCTCTGTCAACAGAATACAATATCTTCTTAGGAAAATAATTCTTATGAATCTCTGAGTTATGTGCTTTTCAAAGCGCCAGAAGCAAAATAAATGCTTGATAAATTCATTTTGAATGAATGAATGACTATATTGAATATGTGTCAGGCTCTCTACAAGGATCTGTGGGTAAAACGGTGAGCAAAAAGGCACACAATTCTATTCTCATGAGTCTTATGTCACATAGAAAAGGCATCATTAAGTAATACAAGGACAATAAATAATTATCAATTGTCTTAAGCGGGATGAAAGCAAACACTATCGTACTAGAAGAAACTACATGAACAGACCCAGCACAGGTGTTGCGGTGTTGAAGTCTAGGGGTACAGATCTTCCTTCAACTTCCGTTCAGCCACTGTGATTGAACACCTCTGTGGTATGCACTATTCAAAGCACTAGAGGGAAAGTTGAACAGAGTAGAATCCCTGCCCAAAAGAAGTCCATATTCCATTGCGGATGGGCAAGGAGAACTAACATAATTTGTGGATGGATTGAATATGGATGTGGGAAAAGAAAGGAATTAAAGAAGACTCCAAACTTCCTGGCCTGAACAATTGGAAAATAAAATTATCATTTACTGAAATGGAGGAGAATAAGGAAGGAGCAGGTTTGGATGGGGGACCTGAGCTTTGAGTTTTTAAAAATTAATTAATTAATTTTTGGCTGCGTTGGGTCTTTGTTGCTGTGCGTGGGCTTTCTCCAGTTGCGGTGAGCAGGGGCTACTCTTTGTGCGGTGTGCGGGCTTCTCATTGTGGTGGCTTCTCTTGTTGCGCAGCATGGGCTCTAGGCACGCGGGCTCAGTAATTGTGGCACGCGGGCTCAGTAGTTGTGGCACACAGGCTTCGTTCCTCCACGGCATGTGGGATCTTCCTGGACCAGGGCTCAAACCCGTGTCCCCTGCATTGACAGGCAGATTCTTCACCACTGAGCCATCAGGGAAGTCCCCTGAGCTTTGATTTTAAAGGTATTATGTTTGTGATGTTTATTAGACATCTCAGGTTGCTGAAAAAGTAGTTGAATTTGAGTCTGAGGATTTGAGACTTGGGCTAGATGTTCGGGCTAGAGAGCCCCCAGCCATGGGGTTGGATGTCATCATCTAGGGAGGAATGGTAGGTGGAGAAGAAATGAGGTCTGAAGACTGAGCCCCGGGTAACTCCAATGCTTAGAGGTGATCAACACTAGAAAAATCCAGCAAAGGATACTGAGGCTGAGTGACTAGTAAAGTAATGGGAGGGTCTAAAAGAGGATTCCTGAGGGCAAGTGACGAAGGAGGAAATAATCAAGAATGAAATGTTGGTGTAGGTTGAGTGAGATGCGGAATGGAGACGTTCCATGGATTGGGCAATGTGGTGTCCATGGGTTGCCATGACAGCTAGACTGAAATGGTGGGCATGAACACTTAGTCGTAATGGGTTCAAGACAGAGTGAAAAGAAAAGGAGACCACAAGGAGAGCACAGCCACGGGTTCATCAATAGAGAGAGGTGCAGTGTTGAAGAATTTATAAGGTTGGAAGGTAATATATGTTTGTGTGCTGGTGGGCATGGTCTGGTAGAGAGAGAAAACATGATGATGCAGGAAAGAGAGAATGTCTTGAGGAAGATGAGTCCCGGTAACTTTCTGGCCTCCGACTCTCATTCCTGTCTCCCCTTTGGGAAGTTGCTTCTGATGCCCCATGAGTTTTGAGTGGTAAAAGTTGAAGACAGCATGGGCTACAAGAGGAACTTTCTGACTTGGAAGTCAAAGATGCTATAGCAACTTCCCAAAGATCTCGTGTTAAAGTTGGCCATCAGACAGTGCATGCTGGTAAGGTTCTCAGACCTTTTTTTTTTTTTTAATTGGGCCTATGATCAAGTTCAGATTTTGATATAGAAAAATCCATTGGCTCTCCCGGCACAGAATAGATGCATAATCAATATTTATAAGTGATTTTTGAATAAATGAATGAATTAACATAGCCCCGTCTATAGGGAGACTTAGGATGGGTACCATCCTTCTAGTTGGTAAGAGGCTGAGCTACAAAAGTTCTAGATGGGCTCGGTAGGTCTGGTGGATTTGAGACCACATCTTTATGGTCAGCTAAGTCAAGAAGGGTCAAATAGGTACCAAGTCACATACAGAAGTTCAGGAACGTAGCATCAGAAGACCTCTAAGATGTCATTGTTGATGTCATAATCTAAGCCTGTCTAGCGCATCCTCTCCAATGTGAGCACATAAGGACTTGAAGTAAGAAGAGAGTCAGAGTCGGCTTGAGGTAGAGAAAGAGGGCTCTTCACCCCTCTTTGGACTAGACTTTTTGCCTTCGGCCAAACCAAGACCTATACTTTTGCAAGACAAGAAGCCTCCCCCCTGATAAGGGCTCCCTTCCCTTTCATCATGAGTCAGTACCATGGGCCATGGAACATGCTGGGGCAGAAAACCTTGCTTCGCTGAAAAACTCAGCCACCCACATTCTGTTCACAGTGTCCTCGTTTCCCACCTGTTTCTTTCTTTCTTTTTGTTTTTCTTCAAAACAGTTAAGGATAAGATGATTTTCCTCTTTTTCTATAAAGACACCACATATCCTACTTGAGGAGTTGGGGCGGGGGACTTCACAAATCTGGAGTCTTTCATTCGAAGAAAAACTCTGTAAATTAAGGCATTTTAGACTTTAGATGATAAACATGATGTTGATGTTAGATGAACTAAATGAGGGCTGGAAGAGAGATGGGGAAAAAGTAATTTCGTAAGATACTGGTCCAAAGTCTGACGTCTTGTTTCTTATTCTGAAGGAAGATGGGTATGATTGACCAAATGTTAAAATCTAAGAGAGACAGGAGTGGGTTCTGGCCACAGCGTGCAAACTGAGGCCCCTGGGTGGTGAAGGTATTCAGGGATAGACCATGGATTCTTCCAGAAAGAACCATGAGGTATTGTCAACATAGGCAGGATGCAGCTCTCAACTACTGAGACATCCTGTCAGTGATTCTCCCAAAAAGTTGAAAAAGATGTCTGTCCATGGTCCATGACATTGTTACCTGACACAGGCTAATAATCAAAGAATGGGAGTTGGCCTGATTATTTTCCTCCCTCCCTCCCTCCTTTCTTTATTCCTTCCCTCCTTTCCTTTCTTCCTCACTCCCAATCTTTTAATTGAGCATGAGAACTGTTAGGATATGGACCACGTGTACTCAGTCCTGAAATTCCTAGAATCACGTGGTATGTGCTGTTGGACTTTCGGCTAGAGGGCTCATGGAGACGCAGACTCACGTTGAGGCAGGATCATCCAACAATCAGGAGCATCGCCTTTGGTCTAAGAGCCGAGTTCAAATCCTGACTGTGTCCTTGGCTCAGAAATTTAACCTCTTTGAGCCTTAGCCTCTTAACCTCTAGTATGACAAAAACTGTCACATCTCTTTTGTAGGACTGTGGAATGGATTAAATAACATGATCTCAAACAGTGTCACAAGTACCTGTTGGAAGCTCATGAGGCTTAAGCCTTGAGGCCTTTCTCTTGCACAGGCTCCTTCCAAGACCCTGGGAGTAATGAATGCTTGTAGTATTTGAAAATGTGTTAAAACTTGTGGTTTGTAATCTTTTCATTCTGAATATTCGGTTTCATACCTAATTTGTATTATCATGTTGTAGTATTTTTCTTAAAGAAAATCCCTAGTTTATATAAGCTTCAGGCTCCAGAAAGTGTTTAGCTCAGGACCTGGCATGTAGACATAATTCACTAAATGGTAGGTGATAGCAATTCCATTTAATTACTTTAGAGCTTTTTAAAGATTTTTTTCATATTAAGTTAGAACTCATGGTGGCAATTATAATAAAGGAATATATATATCCTGATTATTATTATTATTAGTGACAATATTTTAAAATATGATCACCACTTCTACAGGAAACTAAACAATTGGTGAATTTTTTATTGAATATTCTGGTGCCGTGTAGCTGGGTCATAGAATTTCTCTAAAGTCCCTAAGATGAGGATAGATAATTAATGAATTGGTAGGGGGAGAAAGAGTAAGTGTTGCTAATCATCAATGTCTGGTTAGTTATGTTTGCATTGATCAATCTGGACGTTTTCGTTAATAACACACGCCCCTTTCCCTTCGACGAGTTTCCAAGGGGCCCAGTAGCACCTCTCACCCACGTAGAGCGTATTCAGCTGTTTGTATATCTCTCCATTGTTTCTCACAATAGGAGTCTGAGAGGCTGTCATCTGTCCCACTCTCCTCTACACTGTGGTCTCATTTTTCTGCAGTGTTGAACGCTGGAGATAACATTGGTCAAAAATGCGAATACTTCAGGGCACATTAGAACTCTCTTTGTTTAAATTCACTCCCACCCCGTTTCGCTGCAAGGAGCCTGCTGAGGAAGAAGGCGTGAGCAGAAAACTGCATATTTAAAATTCCATCAGTTCGATTTCTTTAATGCAACATGGTCATTTTTAATCTCACTCTGTTTGATAAATATCTGCATTTCAAGTAATTGTTAAGATTGTGTCTGTTTTGATTAGAACTTATTTGTCATTATTTGACAGTCGTTTCTAATCACATTTGTCATGTGCTCGGTTTCCTTGGTGAATACTGATAGCTCCCAGGATAGAAGTTTATGAAGCCCCATTCATTCCTTGAACACACACACAGTATGCCCACCACCCAGGACACCATTTTTCTCGTCATTCAAAAATGAGAAAATGAATAACAAAAATGAGTAGGAGGTTTATCTTTAGACCCAGAAACTAGAATTGTTGGGAAGTTTTAGGAATTTTGAGGACAGATTTCTATGCGGGCAATTCCATCAATTGTGTAGCAGGGAAGTTGAGCTCTCCGAGCACTTTGAACACAGTATGTGGACGAGTTTAGATTCAAAGTTGTCTGCTGTATGGTTTCAGTTTGAATTCTTAGCACTGTGAGAAACTTAACCCGGCCAAGTCATGTCATTCACCAAATAGCCATCGTCTGTTCATTCAGCAAATATTTTGCTATTTACAGCATCCATTCACTCTGCAGATATTTATTCATTCGATAGATGTTTATTCATCCATTTATTTAACAAATGGTTGTGTTTTTCAATGGACACTTGTTAAATTTCTACTGTATGCCAGGCACAGGGATGGCCCCTCTTGATATCTGCCCTGTTCTCCCTGTGAGCCTGTAAATCCAGGAAAGTCCTCTCTGTACTCATGTCACCGTCACGGAGAAGCCACAACCTTTGCCTTGATTATGACACATGGTCTTGCAGCCTCTCTGAGGTGGAAGAACGGGAGCAGGCAAACGCTCTAGACCATGGTTGGGTATCTCTGTTACTTTCTCTGCCTTCCAATGAACATGCATCAAGGGTCATCCAGACACACAAAGCTTGATACTAGGAGCTCAAAATAAAATACAAAGAAGACGTCGCCTGTATACAACCTCACAGTTCAGAGGCATGCAGGGAGCTCGGGAAACCCAAACGCGATTGTGGAAGGGAAGTGGGGATTAAGATGAATGAATGAATGAATGAATGCATGATGCTTTAGTTTGGAACCAGACTGCTGTGCCTGCTTCAGAAACTGAGCCAGGCAGAGAAGACACCCAGGAACAAGTAGGATCTCCCCAAGCTCACTCGGGCTGCAGACATTGAATCCCCCACCAACGCAGGGTTTAATTATCACAAGGAGCGAGGTGAGCATTTTCCAAACCTTTCTGTGAGTAGCTTGGGCTGAGTTTTGGCCTGTGGTAGCCCTCACCTATCATCACTGCAGGGCTGCCTGGCTGGCTCGCAGCCCCTGGGTCTAGAGGGGAGTCATGTACATCCAGAGCATCTGAAGCAAGAAGACATGGCTGGTGGGTTGAGGTGTGCATTTAACAAGCATCAATTATAACACTCAGACCCCTCCAAACACTTGCCCTCTCTCAAGCAGCTTATAATTAGGGAAGGATAATCATGAGCTTAGCAGCTCCCAAAGGAGCACCTTTGCAAACTATGCCCAGCAACATGTTAGCCCTTTTGGACGAAGGGTCAGGATGCAATCTGCTCTAACTTCCTGCTCTTAAGGTGGGCAGTATTGGAATAGGGTGATATATTTAAATGCAAGACTTAACTTCTCATGCTATATGAGTGACAGCAGGCCACAGTGGAGGGGATGTGGAGGTTGAAGTCAGAAAGAAAAGACCAGATTTCCAATCTCAGTTCTGTTACTGATAACTGCATAAGACTGAACGACTTCCTCAAGGCCTCAGACTCTTGTTTCCTCATCTGTAAAATGGGGAGAAGATCAAATCCACATAGTGAGGTTATCTGGAAGTTAGTGTAATGCCTGTAATGTACCTGGGGTGGTGACTACACAGAGCAGATAATAAACGACAACTAGCATTACTGAGAGTAATAAAACACACTATCATTTTTCAAGAAAAAAAAAAAACGTAGATTCCAAAATCTATACTTTTGCAAAATCAGCACAGTGCCTACAATTATCCAGTTCTTGATAATACCTTTTATTTTATTTTAAGGTTTCTTGCACTAAAGTTAAAAAAAAAAAAAGTATATAGGAGTTTTCGTTTGGGAAGAAAACTCTTCATTAAGATAATTTAGCATTTCAAAAGAACATAAAATCATTTTCCAGTTTGATTTGCAGTTTAGCGTCAGTTAATTTCTCTTTGTTCTTCTTTTCTGGTTGTACTAATGTCCCCTTTGTGTGTGTACATTTGTCCGATGCAATCTAAGAAACAATCACCTTAATTGATTGGGCGTTAACCTCTAACAGCTTAAGACATAGGCTTTTTATCTATCGCTCAATCTTTGCTGCAGATGTAATTCCCCATAGTGCTTACATCTTTGTCGCCATCACCAGTGGTTCCTTCTCAGGAAAGCATTTCAGTAAATAATGCCTCTGCAAACAAAACAGGCCATTTACCCGAGAGGCCCCACCGTCGTGGAAAAGCCCACTTACGGTCTTATGCTTTGCCTGGTGGTGTACATAATGATAAATTTCATACAGGTGTCACCCTTTTCAAGACCCTGGCAAGGATTGATGGTTTACAGGAGGCTGATCCATCATCCAGGGCAGGTGGCATCCTATTGGAATTTCAGAAATGTGTTCCCAATCACATTCACTGTTGGGTGACTCAGTAACGACCCTATTTGTGGTGCGTTACTGAAAATCAATGTGCCACATTCAAGGTCAATGTACTGTTGGAAAACTCTTTAAGCACTGATGGATGGATTGTGCTCATTCAGAATAAATGTGAGAAGAACGTGACAGCTGAGCGCCCAAGAGTCACACCAATTTTCAAAGACAGACTTCCTCCTCGAGCGGGCAGTGGGATTCCCAGAGGGCTGACGTCACACGTGTGCGCTCTCTCTGGGGGGCTGTGTCTGCTTTTGTTAGTGCGTCTTCCCTCACAATTACAGCATCAACGTCCAGAATCTCTGTGGACATTTTATCAACCCGATGCTTCAAAGTCCCTCCAAGTCAATTTAGAATCAGAGAATTCAGTAGGAGCAAAAGCAAAGCAAAGCATGATGTAGACTAAAGCATATACATTTAGTGAAATAATTTGGAAAATCGCCAAAGATAAGACCCTCACTCATTAGTTTATTTCGTAAACATAAAATCTTCAAAATGTGCTATGCAGTGAATGAGGGGTCTGAGATGTCAAGATGAACAGGCACCCTCTCTTCACTCCACAAGTTCATCGTCAAGGAAGACAGACGGATGCACAATCAAGTGATTAAATGCAACGAGATGTATGCCGCACACAGCTGTATGGAGAGAGAGGGGCGTGTATGGCGAGGTACCCAAGGTAAGGGCATACGGGAGGAAGTTGCCAATTCTCGCTCGGACCATTACCAACCAGAATGGTTGTGATTAACACTTAGGAAAGTAGAAAAGCAAGTACACGGAAGTTTGTTCAGTGAATTCTGGTTTCCAGGACACTTAAATACTTAAAGAAAATAGATCCCCAAAGTGGCAAAGGAACTTTTGACGGTAACAGACACTAAGGTTATAAAACAGGTCACATTTTATCACCATAACACTTCCCTCCTGATGACCTACTTAACAACCAAGCAGAAAGAATGCCGACCAAGATTCTCAATGTTCTGAATGTTTCCCAATGGCAAGTTAGAAGCCTTTTCTGGAGAGATTCATACATACATATTTTGTCTTCTTGGATGGAGAATAACTCTTACTTAAAATTTCTCTCTTTGTTTGGTTAGTGTAATTATCTGCTTACAAATTTGATGGAATACATAAAGGAAGAAATTTGGCAGTGATCTGGGGACTATTTAGAAATGCTTCATCTAAACAAAATGCTGATACCAGAGACACCAAGAGTAGGCGAAACGGTACAGACATTTCCTGATTCTCAATAATCAAGTTAGATTAACCTAATAGTAAGTTTGCAGGTTTTTCTTCCCTTTATAGGCAGTGGCTGACTCACCTGTGATCTCCAGCATCTAGTAGAGAACCTGGCATACAGTCACTGCTCAGTAAAGAGCTATGAATGAATGAATGACGCATGCATGAATTAAATGAATTTAATAGCTATGAGGGAGATAACTGTATTTTTCTGCTGCATGGAAACTGCCTTTAACATTCATTTACTCCAAAGGCCTTTTTGTGCGTTCAAAGATTTCTTTATCCAACACTCCAACCTACATCACCGCCATTTCTCTGGAATGCTCCAGAAATCTCATCTCCTGGTTGGGCTGATTATATAACCATTGATAGGTTTGCTCTTTCTACCAATGGCAGTTTGCCAGATTCCTGTCCTTATTTGGAAAGCGAGCTGTACACGTATCCCAGGTCAGTTCCATTCTAGCATCCACTTGTGCATCTGCTATTCAAGCACTTATGAGCACATACGGTGCACCAGGAACTACACCAGCCTACTGAGAATAAACGAAGTCTTAGTATAGACAAGATCCCTGTGCTGAAGTTACTCACGGTCTAGGGTTTGTAGGGCTTGAGAGGTGGGTGATCAGATATGTACATAGATCATTTTATATACAACATAATAAGAAATATAGCAAAGGAACTGAAACACACATGAGGTGGAATATGGGAGTGGAGAGAGCAATTTGGGTTGATTTCCTGCTTAATTTAATACTACTGCTGAGCTTGGGCATCTGATGAGAAGGGACACTATAGGTGGGGAGGTGGGGAAGAGAAATGGAGTATTCCAGGCAAGAAAACCCCATTTATAGAATGGAGGAGGTAGAAAATGGTACGCTTTGTTTGAGAAATGGGGGTTAGTTCAGTTGGGCAGATGTCGGCAGGGAGGGGGAGGAAGAAAGGCAGTCAGGGTAAACTAGAACTTGATCGTGAAGGGTTTGAACCTTCCTTCGCACAGCCTTAGGATTCTCCTTGCCGACAACAGGGAGCCGTTGATCATTTTACCTTTCCACGATACTATATAACACATACACAGAAAAATGCATGGAAAAATGAGCCTATGCATGTGACAACCCCTGGATCAAAAAGCAGAACATGACCAGCTCCAAGAAGCTCCCTACTCACACTCTCCCTCCCACCAAGCCCATTTCTAGTCACTTCCTCACCAAGGAAAACCACTATCCTTATTTCTAACAGCACAGATTAGCTTTTCAGTTTTCTACCTCATATAAATAGAAGGATACAGTAGGTGTTTTTACTCAGTGTTACGCTGGTTAGATTCATTGTATCGCTCTGTAGAGTTTTCAGGTCATTGTTTTCATTGCTGTAGAGCACTCAATTATACGCATATACCAAATTTTTTTTTTTTTTTTTTTTTTTTCGGTACGTGGGCCTCTCACTGTTGTGGCCTCTCCCATTGCGGAGCACAGGCTCTGGACGCGCAGGCTCAGCAGCCATGGCTCACGGGCCCAGCCACCCCGCGGCATGTGGGATCCTCCCGGACCGGGGCACGAATCCGTGTCCCCTGCATCTGCAGGCGGACTCTCAACCACTGCGCCACCAGGGAAGCCCACATATACCTAATTTTTAATACATTCTCCTGTTGATGGACATCTTTATGGCCCTTAAATTTTGGAGTAATGACAAATAGTGCTGCTGTGAACATTCTAGTATATGCCTTTTGGTGACTATGTGTACACATTTTAGCAGGTACACACCCAAGAGCATCCAGTGTTAGTAGATAAGGCCAAATGGGTTTTCTAAGTGTGGTTGTTCTAATGTGTTCTTCAATCAGTCATTCAAGAAACTTCTGGTTGTTCTGTATCCTCAAAACAACAACTATGATATTATGTTTATCCAATTAAGGTTTGTATTTTCAACTAGACTATAAATTTCATGAGGATGAGAACCACATGTGCCTTTTTTTTTTTTTACCATTGCATCTCTAGTGGCTGGTACAATGCTTGCCACATGGTAGGAGATACACACACACACACACACACACACAGACACACACACACACACACACACACTAGCTACCTCAACAAATGCACAAACAAGTATGTATGTTCTAGAGACTTTCTCAGATTATGATATCTGTCTTAGATTTTTCTGTTTAGGCATAACCTGTATAATATCCTCTAAGCTTAATTACTGAACCTATTATTATGGATGAAAATGGAGAATTAGTGAGACAATCTATTAATTTCCATGCTGTGCCAGATTACTCAGTGAATTTGGAAAGTCAACCCAAAGAGGAGCTAACGTCCTAAGGAGGAACATTTTTTAAAATTCCAGTATTGTTTAAGTAGCAAACAATTGTCTGTGTTCACCTCCTTTGGAGAGGTTTTTGCACTGTCTTAAATAGAGCCTATGTCTGCTTTTGTGAATTAGTGGCAGGAAAAAATATCAGAGGAAAAATGTAAAAGCGATGCAGCCACGTGCTCCACTAGGGCCTTGTCCCGGGTCCACATTCACAGTCATCGATTAAAGAGCTGGCTCTCACCTTCCTGATGAATTTCTACTTGGTCATTGTTAATCATGAGGTTAGAGAAATGTGTTTACACAGGGCAAAACGAAATGAAAGGCACAATGTCCATACGTAAGTCATCATTTAAGGAGCATCAGAGGTGAGAGAGTAGCTGTATTATCCGAGACCCTGGCTTCATCCCTGAAACCTGCTTGCCCACAAAGAAACCTTCAGTCGTATTATGCTGGTTGTAATGAACGATGATGATGCAAGCACAGACTTGGAATTAGAGGTGGCCCAGGGATATGTCAGATTATTGTCTAAGTCTGATTAGTTACCTATCGCTGTGGACTGAATCACCCCAAAACTTACTGGTTTAAAACCACAATACTCATAGATTATCTCTCATGGTTTCTATGGGTCAGGGATTCGGGAGAGACAGGTCAGTTCTAGTTGGGGTTTCCCATGCTGCTGTGGTGGATGCTGATTTGGGTTGGGACCATCTCAAAGGCTGCTTCACTCTCATATCTGGTGCTAGGCTGGGGAGACTTGACCAGAGGGGAGCTGGAACATCTGGGGTTCCCTGGGCATCTCTGTGCAGTCTCTCTGCAGACTCTCCAGCATAGTGAGTTCAGGGGAGCTGACCGGCATACATGATGGCTCTGGGCTCCCAAGGTACATGTGCCAAGAGAGAGCCCCAGGTGAATGCTATTTTCTCTTTTACTTCCCTATTACTGGAAATCATGCAGCATCATAACTAGGCTCTCTCAGAATCAAGGGGAAGGAACGTAGACCTCACTTCTAGATGGAGGGTGTCAGCATTACACTGTAAAGAGGAACACATGAGATTTACATGGTCATCTCTGGAAATATTTTCTGCCATCGACTCATTGCTGCAATGTTGGAAGTATATTTCCTGCCTCTGTTTGGTCTGTCCAGGGCAGTAGGGAACAATCTAGACAGGGTCTGGGATAAAGTGGGTACTAAGCAAACACATTCACATGCTGGCTATCTGGGAGAGCCACACTGATATTGCTCTGATCCCATATTGCATCTTCATGGAGAATCAACATCTGTCCTCCTCTGGCTTCTTTCTTCATGATTCATTTCTAGAACCTTGTTATGGACTGAATGCGTTGGCCCAAAATTCATATGTGGAAGCCCCCCACCCCCAATGTGATGGCATCTGGAGGTGGGCCTTGGGAGGTAATTAGGTTTGGTTGAGGTCATGAGGGTGGGACTTTCACAGTGGGATTAGTCCTTATAAAAAGAGGAAGCGAGACAAACTGTGTGGGCACATGGTAAGAAGGAGGCTGTCTACAAGCCAGGAAGAGGGCCCTCATCAAGCACTGAATGTGCCATCACCTTGATCTTGGACTTGCAGCCTCAGAACCGTGAGGAATGAATGTCTGCTGTTCAAGCCACTCAGCGCCTGGTATTTTGTTACAGCATCCCAGACTGACTTCAACATATCAATTTTGAGGGGACAAAATTTAGCCCAGAATGCGAAGAGGTCATAGAGTAAGACTGCTGCTCCTTTGTTCTTATCTTTCAAACACTGGAAAATGATGATCGTACTGCCTGCCATCACTCCCTCTACTGTAAGCTCCAATCAATGCCCTCAGCACCACAGACGCTAGCACACCTATCGTTTCACCTGGAACAGTTGCTAAGACTTTGGCAGAATAAAGCAAGGCTATCATTTTCCTGCCCTTGAAACTCGATTTATTATAAAGTATTCTACTAATAGTTTTCTATTTTCTTTTTCTCATTACCTTGCATGAAACCTTGATTGTCCTTAAATGTACCTGTATTTTTATTATTATATCCTTTAATCTTTACAACCATTATGTGAATTCGGTATTGGTATACCCATTATATAGATATAGATACTGAGGATAAAAGAGTTTAGCAGAGGTACAGGTCTCATGATAATGCCTGAATATGCATCTAAAATTATATCATAGGCAGCACTTTTCCTTCATCTTGTGTAAATTTCAAGGTTTACATGAGGCCAGTGCTACAGCCTTTCCCTGAGTGAGCGAGTGACGTCAGAGGGGCCTCTTAATGCTTCCCTGATTGCATTCCGTTACCTTTTCTTTGTACCATTTAAACACACTTATGTACACATTTACTATATAAATTCTGATGGTAAAAATAATGCAGGCCTATCTTCCACAGTTTGGAAGGTGTAAATAAGTTTAAATCTGAAAAGAAAAATCACCCATTATCCCACCAACCTAAAATGATAACTCAGATCTTCCTTTTTTCTCCCAGATATATATTCACACACACACACACACGTTTTATATATATAATATATGCTTACATTTCAATATTATAAACCACCCCTCATAAATTTGGTTTTTAACGGCTGTTAAATAATTCCATTGTGTATATGTAGTCCAATTTATTCAGTAATTAACCTTTCTTTTTAGAAGGACAGAAGATCACAATGTAATTCTCATAATTCCATTAATTACACTTTCTTGTTGAAACATTTATTCCATTTCTTGGTAAAAACCAACGAGTTTCTTCAACTTGGACTGTGATCTCTTGGCCTAATGAGGCTACGTGTATTCCAGTCATAAGCCACAGGATACTGTAGCTGGAAGGGCTCGTGGAAATTATGAACCCCAAACCCTTTATCACACATGCAGAGAACTAAGGCCCAGAGAGAGGACGGGGCTTGCCAAGGTCAACAGCAAAATCTGAGACTTCTAGACTACAGATTATTGCTACAATCTTTATAAAATGAGATGTCTTTACCATTCCTTTACTCATTCCACAAATATTCATTGATGCCCTGTAGGCATCAGGCCCTGTGTATAAAGCACAGAATGAAACAGATCTGCCTCCTGCCCATGGGACTTACAGTGGCCACAGGCCCTGCTTCCACTGCAGAGACGTCCACAGAGCTTTCTGAATACACACTCTGCATCTCTCTGCCTGAGGCCAATCTCCAGCTTCAGGAATTTGCTGAATCTCTTGCTGTACAGGCTAATGTGTCAGAGAATTAACATTCCAAAAGTGACCCTCAACCAAGGATGGTGAGAGCTGGTTGATCGAGGTCCCAGCTTTCTTGCGTTCCCCCTACCAGCAGTGGGGCAGCTGGGAGCCATGTTCCACTCAGTCTCTAGTGGGTCCCCAGTGGGATGGAAACTCAGTGGCCCCCAGAGGACCCATCATTGGTCTGCTCATCAGGCCTCCTGGGATCACCTCCCTGGGGATAATGAGAAAGGAAAACGCAACTACGAACCGCTCTGCTCTTTGAGTCCATGACAATTTTGTAGTGACAAGTTTTGTACTGACAATTTTATTGGGCAGAAAAAGGGAAATATATACTTCACCTAGGAAATATTATCTTTTTATTTGACCTAGAGCTACCTGCAATGAAATCCTTGTTTCAGGTTCTGCTTCTGAGGGAAATCTAAAACCAAAACAAACTCATATCAGTGTTTACCATGCACATTCCATAAAGGAAAAATGATAGTATACCATCAAATAACACAGCAGGGAAACCCTTCCATTTATCTATTGCTACATAAGCAAAACTTAGTGTCTAATAATAATAATAGTATACTATTATCTCTTGTGGGTCTGGGGTGGACGAACTCAACTGACATGTTCTCACTTGGGGTCCCGTCTGTGGATACAGTCAGAGGGCAGCTGAGATTAGAGTCACCTGAAGGCTTCTTCACTCATCTCCCTGACGTGGGAATGGGCATCCGTCTCTAAATGGAGCCTTTCCACGTGGCTAGCTTGGGCTTCCTCACAGCATGGAGATTTCTGGGCAGTTAGAATTTTTACATGGCGAATGCCTTCTCCTACCATCTAGTCCAAGAGACAGCTAATGTGAGTGGTTCATGTTAGAGGCTAAGCCTGGAAACTGGCATAGTATCCCTTCCACCATATTCTATTGGATAAGGGTCACAGAGCCTGCTCAGATTCAATGGGGTGGATATGGACCCCACCTTTCAATGGAAGGAGTAACAATTTTATTAGCAATGGTAGTGGTAGCAGGATGCAGAAGCATCTTTCTGCATAAGAGATACTGAAGAACACAGGAGACAGCCAGACTGAGAGCTGAGGGGAAAGCATTTCAGGCAGAGAGGAGTATGTGTGCTCAGTGCGGAGACCTGGCATTTAGAGGACTTGAAAGAAAGTGTGGCTGAGGGTGGCAAGCCTGGATGACATATTGGGAGGAAGCCCAAGGGTCTACCTGCCTGAGTCACGTAGGTGATTTTAATTCTTTTAGCTTGAATTTTTAGTAGAAATCAGAATCAGGGGGTTTTGTGATCTGATTTATACACCCACACACACACGTGTATATATTTAATCTCTCAGTTTAGTGACACTCAAAATGTGAGCCTCAGATTGCCGCCAGACTGCAAAGTTTGTTACCAGACCATGATAAGATGTGTACACAAATAGACCATAAGCGTTTAGAAACTTTCATAGCGTTTTTGACTGCTGCAACATCTAAGCACATTTTAATCTTTTTTTAGTATTTTTCAAGAATGTTGGTCCATGATGCATTGGGGAAAAAATATCTAGTCTTTTACCATAGATAGCTTGTAAAACACTTCTCTGACTACTGTGCAGAGCAGGAGGGGGAGGGGGTTGGAAGAAGGGAGATTAGTTGCGAGACTATTGTGTTGGTGACAGTGACATGGGTTAGAATAGCAGTCACGTAGGTGGAAAGACAGGACAGATTTAATGAAGTACTGAAGGGAAAATAGGCAGAAACTGTGATGGGTTAGTGGTGGGGAAGAAAGAGAGGTGGGTTTCTTGGATGGCTCCCAGGTCTCTGGTTAGTCAAACAGGTTTAATGGAAAAGCCATGTAATGAGATGCGAGTGGTTGGTAAAAGGAAAGAGAATTCAGCTCTGAATTGCTTTGCATTTGCCATCACAACTTTCCTATTGAAACTTCTAATGGTCACTGAAAAGGAAATACATACTTAAGACTAAGACACATTATCTTTTTATTTTAATTAAAGCCACCTACAATACAGAAACAAGTCAACATAATTCACTTTTTTAATCAAAGAGAATTCTTTGAGAGCAGAAGAGATATAGCATCCAAATAAATGAGTTGTAATTTTCTTAATGAACTCAGTCATCATGAATCACTGTGGAATCACCCCTGTGTTGTAGAGCCTGTGACATTTCCAACAATGCAACACTATTTGGTAAATATTAAAGACCGTTAGAGAAAGAGGATAAGAAATGACCTTTCAATCTATATGCAGCATGTTAATTACTAAAAGGGTGGCAATCGGTTGTAAAGAATTGTTCTTCTGTCGTCACCGCTGAAGCACGCTCCCGCCTTTTGATTATGAATTATCCTTAGGAGAAATATGGATGCGTGACATTTACATTTGCAATGTCATTTAGCATAAGTATGCATTCTTATTGATGTCTTTGGGTCCTACACAGTCTTAAATACGGTATATTTTATGTTCAAGTTTATTTTCAAGTTTTCTCCTGGAAACCACCGAAGAGGCAGTATAGTGCTATAGGAGGAGAACCAGGGTGGAGACATAGGTTCCCGTCTTGAACCATGAACTGCCACTTACCACCAGTGTGATCTAACCGAACTTTATTTAACCCAGAACGTCCCCAAATTATTTGATCACAAGCCTTTTAACTGCATAACGCCTCTTGATATTCCACAGTTTTGTGGAGTCCACATTGGTGCAGTGATTCACAGAATGGAAATTTGGAACATGGAGCCTGGGTCAGTATCCCAGCTCCACCATTTACTAAATGTGGATATGGGGCTTGCGACCATGGCTTGCTTTCTTTGTTAAGTGGGAAGAAAACACTTTATCTAGGAGGACTGTTACTGAAAATAATACGTAAGATGAGGAAAGGCTTGGAAAGTGGTTGGCACAGAACTAGGCAAATAGTACAGCTCAATATATAGCAGCTGTGTTTTGCTTTTTCATATCCCTATGCCCGGCACATAATAAACATTCGTGGTCTGTCAAATTCATTCTAGGAAGACAGTGTGGGAGTTAAGAACCCAGGGTGAGCATAGATTGGCAGAGCTGAGACCAGAATCCAAGTCTCCTGTGGCCTATTTCTGAGTCCCGTTTACTCTAGACCGTGGTTTCTCCATGCTGGAAAAAGCACATGTGTAGTTTAAAGAGAGAAAAGGAAAGAGGAAGGGGGAATTAAGTAAAGTTAATATTATTACAGAAGAAAAGGTGAGAAAGAAGGGAAGAGGGGTGAGGAGATGGATGAAAGAGATAGGGAATGGAGGAAGGGATCAAGAGAGAGACAGAGGGGCTTCCCGGGTGGCACAGTGGTTGAGAGTCCGCCTGCCGATGCAGGGGACACGGGTTTGTGCCCCGGTCCGGGAAGATCCCACATGCCGTGGAGCGGCTGGGCCCGTGAGCCACGGCCGCTGAGCCTGCGTGTCTGGAGCCTGTGCTCCGCAACAGCAGGGGCCACAACAGTGAGAGGCCCGTGTACTGCCAAAAAAAAAAAAAAAAAAAAAAAAGAGAGAGAGAGAGAGAGACAGAGGAAGAACAGAAGGAGGAGAGAAAGAAGAAGGAAGAAAGGAAAGAAAGGGAAGGAGGGAGGGATAGAAGGGTCCATTGAAGACAGGAGTAAAGTCTACAAAAGAAAGCACAATTGAGCAGGTTAGCGTTTTCACTACGGAATTAGGTTGCTTCAATCCAACTCTAGCTTCAGGTATGGGGGACCACATATGAGTTTACCTAGCTTCATAATCCTCACCTTCCTTATCTTTAAAATGGGGGAAATGATATCTTCCTTTTAGCGTTGTTACAGTGAGAAAATAAAATAACATATGTAAAACACTTAGCCAAGTGTTTCTTGGCCTGTGATAACATTTAATCATTATAAGGCAGTACAGTTATCATAGCCAGGGTGTAACCCATGACACTTTCAGAACTGAAAATCTCAGGGTCAGCTCAGTACCAAGAAATGAGACTGAGCAAAGAGGGGGAACTGTATGGGTGAATTAAATACCTGTGAATGAACACTTATATGAGAGATATTATAAGCGGAAGGTGGATTCCTTGTATGCAGTAAAAAAGGGTAGTAACGGATGATTTTCCTAGTAGCAAATTGTATACGGATTGGAGGAAAAAATAAACACAATGTATTATTAAACCACTTATTAGATCAGATACGTAGGGTAGAAGACAGTGTAATTTAATAGACCTACCAGCAGTCTGAAATACATGTTCTTTAAAAATGAGCTTGGGGACTTCCCTGGTGGCGCAGTGGTTGAGGGTCTGCCTGCCAATGCAGGGGACGTGGGTTCGAGCCCTGGTCCGGGAAGATCCCGCATGCCGCAGAGCAGCTAGGCCTGTGCGCCACAGCTGCTGGGCCTGCACTCTAGAGCCCGTGAGCCAACAACTGCTGAAGGCCACGTGCCTAGAGCCAAAAAAAAAAAAAAAAAAAAAAAAAATTAGCTTTGATTTCTCTGCAAGAAAAATTAGAGGGCAGAGGAAGAGAGGCTCCCTTTGCTGATGAATGAATACAGTCAAAATTAATTTCCCAAGATCTGAAAATGTGACCAAAATGAACAAATCCTTGCGTTTGAACTCAGGAAATTTCAGAAATAGGTGTGATCAAGAACTCTGCTTGCCTTTTACATTTTCAGTAGTGTTTGGACATGCTGGAGAATGTGTAGAAAAATGTTCATAGGTGGGTTTCAGGAAAAAGAGGGGATCAAATTCAGAAAAGGGAATATGGTACACGATATGAAAGAGAACAGCTGAAGGAACTGAAGGCTGAAGAGAGACACAAGCAATATCTTGAAACTTTGTGCAGTCACAGTGAAGCAGCACAATTAAAACCAAAGGTGGCAATATTGATGAAAAGACGCTTGTGGTTATTTTTAGCAATGGAATTGCAGTGGAATTTTAACCTGTCTTGAGAGGTAGCGAGCTCTGTATCACTTGAGGCATCAAAATGGTATGGGATAAGGATCTACTAGGAATGCTGAGAGAACAAGGGTGTTAGGTTAAATCCACATCCCCCATTTTTTACAGGATATTCACAGTTATTAGAGAAAAAATAAAGAGAGGATAATTTGCTGGTCAAGTAAGTTTGGGAAACATTAAATTAAACTAAGTTAAACATGTCATAGAATCTTTAGCACTAACTCTCCAAGAGGGGATATTAGTATGCATCACTTCCAATAGAACAAGAGAAACTTTTTGCTGAGGACAAGGTAAGAGATGTGTGATGAAATGGTCTTTAGCAAACACAAGTGGACATAATCTCCAAATTACTTTCAACATGAAGACTCCATGAATCCCTATAAGAAAACCACATCAATGTTCCTAGCAGTGGTCAAATTTAATGGAGTACACGGTTAGAAAAACCAAGAGTACAGACATCGTAACAAAATTAGGGACCATTAACTTAGATGAGATGAAAGAGAAGAATGAGGGAAATAAAGGCACTGACCTCGTAGAGATGTCTCTGAGTGACTGAGAAGTGAATAGAGCAGTGGGCATAAGAAATAGAGTAGCAGACAACACAGGTAGAACACTGTTTGATAAAAATCATAGTGATATCTTTTTGGATCTGTCTCCTAAATCAAAAGAAGCAAAGGCAAAAAAGAAACAAATGGAACCCAATTAAACTTAAAAGTTTTTGCACAGCAAAGGAAACCATCAACAGAACTAAAAGACAAGCTACTGAATGGGAGAAAATATTTGCAAATGGTATGACTGATAAGGGGTTAATACCCAAAATATATAAACAGCTCATACAACTCAACATCAAACAAACAAACAACCCAATTAAAACATGGGCAGAAGATGTGAAGAGACATTTTTTTCCAGCAAAGATATATATAGATGGCAACAGGCACACCAAACAAATGCTCAACATCACTAATCATCAGAGAAATGCAATCAAAACCACAATGAGATACCACCTCACACCTGCCATAATGGCCGTCACCAAAACAGCGTACAAATAACGAATGTCGTCGAGGGTGGGGAGAAAAGGGAACCCTCCTGCACTGCTCGTGGAAATGTAAATTGGTGCAGCCACAATGGAGAACAGTATGGAGGTTCCTCAAAATAATAAAAATAGAACTACATATGTATGATCCAGGAATTCCTCTGCTGGATACATATATCTGAAGAGAACAAAAACGCTAATTCAAGAAGATAACATGCACCCAATGTTCAAAGAAGCATTATTTACAACAGCCAAGAAATGGAAGCAACCTAAGTGTCCATCAACAGATGAATGGATAAAGAAGATGTGTGTGTGTGTGTGTGTGTGTGTGTGTGTGTGTGTGATGGAATATTACTCAGCCATAAAAAGAATGAAATCCTGCCATTTGCAACAGGGATGGACCCAGAGGGTATCATGCTTAGTGAAATAAGTCAGACAAAGACAAATACTCCATGTTATCACTTATATGTGGAGTCTGAAAAATAAAACAAATGAATGTATATAACCAAACAGAAACAGACGCACAGAGAACAAACTAGTGGTTGCCAGTGGGGAGGGGGACAGGGGGGAGAAGCAAGACAGGAGTATGAGATTAAGAGATACAAACTACTATGTGTAAAATAAACAACAAGGACACACTGTACAGCACAGGGAAATATAGCCATTATTTGGTAATAACTTTAAATGGAGTATAATCCATAAAAGTATTGAATCATTACGTTGTACACCTGAAACTAATATAATAAATCAACTATATTTCAATAAAAATAAATACATTTAGAAAATAAAATTTAAATTTAAAAAATTAGTTTATTAAAAAGAAAAGAAAAAACCCAGCTGGACAATGGGAGAATTAAACAACAAAACGAGAGCCAGAAAGAATGGGAAGGACATGAAGTAGTGGTGGATGTGGGTTTGTCTTTTATTTTTAAGTATGAGATGTTCCTGGCCTGAGGCCAGACCAGTGTGGACATAGTCAACTTCCTTCCCGATGGGAAGAGCTCCTCAGGAAATCCATCCAGAAGGCTTCACAGGAAATGTGGATTCAGACAGGGCTGTCTCTTCATGACAGAGCCTGTCCCTGAGTGCACTGACCTGATGGAGTTACTGCCCTCTTCCCTCACAGGGCACTGGCTGCTTGGTGAATGACATCCATACACATCTCCTTGGACTAAGAAGACTCGTGAAGAGCACATTTGGTCTCCAGTTCTCCATTCCCCAGCCTTGGGGAAAGTCATAACCCTTTCCTAATGGCAAGCACCACTTCCTAATTCCCTCCTGCCTGGTCATAAACTGTCCTCGGTAGAATCTGCCTTTTCATTGCATCTCCAATGTGCATCCAGTATCCTGCAGAATCTAAGCCCTAGGAGCACTTTCTCAATCAAGTCTTAATCATATCTTTCCTTCTTCCTTTTCTAAGCTTTGACCTTTACAGGCAGAATTCCAGCTAGTGTCCCACGAACAGAAAATTCTATTTCTCCCCATTGTTTTACGAGCCACTAAGCTGAATCTGAAGGAAGACAAGGGAGAGATGCAGCTCTTTTAAATGCGACATACATATCCCTTCCTGTTACAGACACCCCCACCCGATGCCTGCTCTGGGACCTCTCAACAGCCCTCATCTAGAAGAACCTCATATTTCTCATCAAATCCATAGCTTAAGAAGTCACATTATATTTTGAGATGACTTTTCTCACTTAGGGTAATTCACCTGTGATCCATCCAACTTGTTGTGTGTACTAACAGTTCCTTTTTGCTGCTGAGTAGTATTTCATGGCGTGGGTGTTCTAGAGTTTGTTTGACCGTTCACTTGTTGAGGGACATTTGGAGATTGTTTCCAGTGTTGGGCTTTTGTGAGTAGAGCTGCTATAAACATTCATATACAGATTTTTGTGTGCACATTAGTTTCCATTTCCCTGGGAGAAGTGCCCCAAAATGTAATTGTTGAGTCCCACGTTAAGCACACGTTTGGTTTTGAAAGAAACCACCATGCTTTTTCTCAAAGTGACTGAGCCAGTTTGCATTCTCACCGGCAGTGTATGACTGCTCCAGTTCCTTTGTATCTTTATCAGCATTTCGTGTTATACCTCTTTTATTTTATCCATTCAGATAAGAGTGTAATGGTTCGCTGTGGTTTTGCTTTGCATTTTCCTATTGGGCAGTGCCACTGAACAACTTCTCGTGTGCTTGTTTGCCATCTGTGTATCCTCTGGGGTTAAGTGTCTGTTCATGTCTTTTGTCCCATTTTCTAATTGGATTGTTTGGATTTTCTACTATTGAATTTTGAGAGGCCTTTGTTTTCTATATTAGTCCTTTGTCAAATATATGGTTTAAAAAAAATAAGAAAAGAAGTCATATTGTAGCCCTTCAGTACATCTGGAAAGATTAGAGTCTATTAAAAAAAAAAAAGCCTTTGGCACAAGCAATTTAAAGCTCAAAGCTCTAATCTGGAATTGGTATATTTATCTTGATCTTTAATTATTAATGTTGCTTTATCGATCTGATACCTAAACCGCAAACGACAAAAAACAGTTCAAACTAACTGTTCACAAGGTGGGCTTTTACATTTTGGGTCTTCTTTACTAGTCTTTGAATCTAATCCTTTTCTTCCACTAATTGACAGGATTTAATTCATTAACAAGTTTTAACACTTCGTTTCCACTGCTTGGCAATTTCTCCCCCAATCAACAGGAAGTACACTAAATCTCGTCCCTGGCAATAGTTGCATGGTCTACATAAATGTATTTTCCCTGGAACTTTAAAACCAATTTTAACAAGCCCACTTTGTAGTATTCTGTGCCCAGTGGCTGCCCAGTACTCTAAAAAAACCTTTGCACTCTTCTTTATCTTACCACAAAGACATTATATTATTAATGAATCTTATATACAGGACAGGGTTGTCATGGAGACATGCTCAGGCTTTTTCATTGGGTCAGTCAACAATGTCAGTTTGGTAGAGATGTACTCCAGATAATATTTATGGATGGGGGATCTGATGCGTTAAAACAGGGCGCTATTTGTGAGGGTCATTTCCTGTTGGAGCCATCAGCCTGATTTCTGATTCGTGAGTATGATCCAACTTCCCATCCCGGGCAGCTAGCTCCTTGCCATCTTGTGCTACTGGCTCTACAGGTAAGAGAAGATGAAAGCATGCCAAGGTAGTCAGCATCACTAGAAAAATAACTCTAACTCCTTTGAATAAATTATAGGAAGTAGAAATGGTAATTAAGAATTTATTTACTTAGGTCAGTGTTGGACACATAGTGGGCACTCCATAAATATTTGCAAGATGAATAAACTAATGCCAATTGTCAGATTCTTTGCCATCAAGGAACTTGCAACCTCGTAGCGATTCAAACAAAGACACCACTGACCCATCCTCCCTGTCACTTATGTGACCCCTAAGGATAACATATGACATTCTTTGGCTTCCATACTTTCCTCCAAACCTTCTTGAATATAATTATGCATTCCGTTTGTATCACCTCTTGCGATAATAAAGACCAAATGTTAAAATTCTCAGTGGAAGGCAGGAGGACTACATTTATTTTGTTGGTTAAATTATCTGCACGCTCTTGGGAAATCATTACGTTTAATATACTCAAGGTGCTACAAGAAGGTTCACACCAATAGGGCAGAGACAGTTCTTTCTTTGCCTTGAGAAGTTTACAATGGAAACAGAAAAACAAATCAAGCTGATATGAACCAGATGAAAAATACGATATATTTTTAATTTTATATGACCCTATTCTTTGGACAGAATACACACTAAATCCATGGTTGTTAAATGCACACATTTCTAATGACACCGTTCAGACTATCTCAAGTAACACCTGAGTGATTTTCAAAAAATATTCTAAGTTTCTGGTCCACCGTATTGCCTTCCTTTCAAGACAATTCAGTTTGGGTTTGAAGAGAGAGGGCTGTTGTCATAAGGTGCCAGACGTTGAGAGAGGACTGAAAGATTCAGCTACATCCCTTAAATCTATATACCAAGTGGACATCAGGAAGACTGGCAGACGTTTTCAGAGGGTTGGCACGGTGAGTTAAAGGCAAAAACTGACAATGTTATATGTACGTTTAAAGTTGTGCTTACATACAAATCTTAGAATTCTTCAAAATATTAAAATCTTCTAAAATGACACAATAAAACATGACTGAAATGGATTAGAAGTCAGTATTAATCATAAAAATTTAATAATTTAAAGCTTACTTATTTATTTGAGAGAGAGAATATTCTCCAAATCTTGTTCGCTAATTACTTTGCTATTATAAATACATAGCGATGTTTCAGAAGATATATTTCCTTCGTTGTGCCTGGCAAACTAAACAGAATTTTATGTAGTTATGTCGAGAATGGCTAAGTCTTTCCTTTGAGATATATGACAGCCATAAAAAATCCCAGGAGCAGAAATGATGTCATATATAAGACTAATTAACACACCTATAGAATAGTGTTTGTTATATGGTCTTTTAAATTGTATGGCCTAAACTAATGATGGGGAAGACTTCAGACTCAAACACCACCTGTGGGAGTGAGGAATAGCAGTGGAGTCTGCACGAAAATAACGAGATCTCCTTTAACCCTCGGTCACAAAAATTCATCATCCCTGAAAGAGAGAGCCCTCCAGGGGACTGAGACTTTACAGAGTCATAAGAGATTGTCAGGTGGACAAGTAGAGAGATGGCATGCATTTAGAAGGAAGATCATGACGACGTCATAGATGTGTGAGAGTTCATGATGTGCCTAGGGAATTACCAATATTTCAAAATAGAAGCTAGAAACTGGTGGGAGATAAGACAGTAGGGAGATGGCAGGATAAAAGCCAGGGGAATTTTGTTTTGATTCTGATGATGGAGAGTGTGGCAGAGAAAGCAGCGGTCACTTCTCATTCTATCCACTCACACTCATTTCTGCACTCGCCTGAAGGGGCAGCCCCGTTACCAGCTCTGGCCAGTAGTCTATGGGCAGATGTGACAGCTGTCACTCCCAAGCTAAAATTAACAACAGGTAGACTTGGATCCCCTCTCTCCCTCTCCTCCCCTGCTTCCCGAAAACCCAAGGAGCTTTCAGTTGAGAAGGCATAGCCACAGAAACTGGAGACAAGTCGTCCTCGAGAGTTGCCTAGACCCACAGTGGACTTTGCATGAGCAATAAGTTAACCTCCACTGGGTTAAGGCACCAGGACTTTGGAATACTCTAACTTACTCCCTTGTGACCAACAAAGAAAGAACTCTTGAGCTTATAAGATGGGATTGACACGGTGAGATAGGCTTATTGGGAAGCTTCCGTGGCTGACTCATAATTGAATTACACTGGAGAACTATGAACCTAACACTTATTGGCATTTGTGGTGGTCCAGTCCTTTACATGGATGGATGTTCTCATTTGATCCTCATGACCCTTTGAGACTTATGTTATCATACTCATTCCCATAATTTGTACAAGGTCGAGAGATCACGATAGCCCAGGGTTCAAACTCAGTCTGACATGAGAACCAAACCCTTAGCATTTCAATATAACCCGGGTCCTTGATTTCCTATTGCAGTCAACTATCACTAATGTCCCATTTTACCATTCTCTCTTGGTTGTAACTTTTGAGCTTTTCAACCCATTGAAAAGGGTTTAGCCATCCATCTCTCTTCTGTTTTCCCCCAATTCCATTACTAACATCGTCCCTTGGGGACATCCCTCCATGAAACACCATCAAGTTGGCCTGGCAGTCCCACCTGCCTGGGCAACAGGCTTGGTCAGCCCCTTGTGCCCCCAAGGTGATTGGTAAGGTCAAGGGCTGTAGGAAGGCTTCTGTGGGTTTGAGAATGCTGCATGATGATGAAGGAGCATGAGCAGACTCTTGAAAGCTCAGAAAGCCCTCATCTTCCATGTCAGTGAGTACAGAGAACCTGAGGGGGAGGAGGAGGCTGGAAACAGCACCAGGCAGGGAAGCGGCGCCAAGAAGACACTTGGGAGCTCATGTTAGGCTTCTCGCCCAAATGGCCAATGGATCTGAAACTGTGAGCACAAAGCAAGAACTCGGCACAGGATTCGAGGTGCAAGGGAGGGAGGCTGATGGGAAGAGTTTCAAGTCATAGCTCTAGACACTGTCTGGGTAAGTCTCATGGAGCCAGAGACTGTCCCGGCCTAGGACTGCAGTGGTTTTGTTGCAGGGAGTAAATAAATGGACTGCCAACATTGCATTAAGAGAGAAGGAGAGAGACCCATATGCAAGAAAAGCACTTAGAAGCGGCTAACAGTTGGCTAGATTAATGTTCTGGGGCTTAGGGGGGCTGATGAGTTGAACACAGCACTGATAAGTACTCAATGAGTGGAAGGCTCACCATGGTCTGTCCCCTACCTTGCATCATCTGGGGGAGCAGATCAGGATGTCAAACATGGGGAGCATGGGGGAGAGACATATCTTCAGTGAGTATGATTCATTGTGTACCTTGACTATCAAAATGCACTTTCATAACAGATTTATCAAGTAAAGGCTTTAGGCCAATTAGGGCCATGGGTTGGGGTGAGTGAGAGAGGTATTAGCTTCAGGTGCAAAATTTAAGGAGGCACCTTGCATTTGCATAACTCAGACTCTCTTGCTTTACCCTAATCCTGGTCCTGTCAGATCCTGTCTTTCTTTAAAATTTTTATTTTTTTTATCATGGATTTTTTTGCATTAAAATTTAATTTTATTAAATATCACATTAAAATATTATTTATATTGATCATGGAGGTTTTTTTTTAAATGCCCCCTTAAATTCTGCACCTGCAGCAAATGCCCCACTTGCCTCACCTTAATCCTGGCCCTGATGCCCAATCAGGAAAAGCCAAACAAACCTCATATAACGTTTGTACTTTGCCCAAAGGCAACTTGTCTAGTCAACACAAGAGGAGATTTCAAACACACATTTCAAAAGCCCGACTCTGAAGTCCCACGCTTTCTATCTCATTATCTCTACCAAGTAAGCTTATCTGTTACCACTTGGCTTGGGCAGGTGGGAGCATCAGTTGACAGGATGGTATTCCAAGCAGGGATGTCCCTACAGGACCATGTTAGTAATGGAATTGGAGTAAATAGAACCTAGATTGCTAAACCCTTTTCAATGGTTATAATACACCAAGAGTTAACGTTAAAAGAAGAAAGAAGACCCTATACACTGGACAGACAGCTGAGGAGCCCACTGAGATGAATGAGAATTTCTAAACACCAAGTGGTTATTGACATCTTTAGAGAAGTCATCTTTCTAGGACTCAAGGAAGTAGGGAAGAAAAGTATTTTATTTAGGACTGTATCATGGTACATTTGAACGGGTACTATAGACATCATTTGTCTTCTTCAGAGCTCAGAAGGTATACTGGCTTTAGAAGCACTTGATAAATGTTTTTTGAATAATTAAATTATTATTTATTTATTATTCATAAGATAAATTATTTATTATTATTATTTATAAGTTATAAATAATAATAAAAACTATGCAGCCTTACTATTTAGTCTCACAAAAGAATGAGAGAGACCTGAATGAATGAGCTTGGACAAATGTCCAGCATACATCAGACAAACGAAAAGAGGAAGACAAAGGTGCCTAGAATAACCGAACTATTTTTAGATTTGATGGTACATGTGTATATATTTAGACAGAATCATACTCCTGAGATGATCTGAAGAAGGTTATCCAGGGAGCAGTATGGAATAGATGATTATGCCTCATGGAAATATACATTTTTAACTGGGATCACAGCTAACAAGTGACACTTCCCGACCCCATGAAGAGAATGGAGTATAACCCTTCCAGTCACAGAAAAATGCAGATCGTGGTGGAGAAGCTAGAGGTAGATCTAACTTCCCCGTTTAGCAAGTCTAGCACGGTGCTGGGCACACAGCAGACGCTCAGCATCTATTCACTGGATGAACAAAATACGCTAATCTCAGGTAAGACAAGTGGTGGAGCATAACATGTATTAGATCGGAAAGGAGGATTGCCTTTCTGGAAGCGCAGGATGGGACCTCTTTGTGATGTGAAGTTTGGGCCTTTGCACATGCAAGGAATCTGTTTCCATAAATTGTAATAAAAGGTCACCATCGCAGGTCAGTGGGGAGTAGATTCTGAGATGGACATTTATAAGCAGAAACTTTATCAGCGAAAGCTCTCGGGATCGATATATGAATGGGAGTAAAGGAAGCAGGACTGGGCAGAGGGAGAAGTTGGGTTGGGATGCAGTTGTAATGGAGGTTTCAGCCAACCTCTCAGGGATCTGGGATTGCCCTTGAGACTTGTCCTGAATTGGGGCAAGTGGGTCAGCCCTTTATACGAGTGCATCTACAGGTCACTGGGTGTGAGCTGCCTTTAGGAAAAAGTCATGACTTTGGACAAGGCAACTCTCATCAGCCCAGAGCAAATCTCAAAGAGGCAATACTCCCACAAGCTGAAGGAATGAGTGCCTGTGTGCTTTGATCCTGAAGGTAACACCACTGTTATCATAGCTAGCTCTCAGATCAGTGCATGAATTTAACGACTGTGGAATAAGTCTTACATTGCTATCACAAAGTGCCAACCTAAAGAAGAATAACGACAACAGTAATATTCATTAAGCCATCAATACTTATTGTGTCTCTACTAAGTGCTAGGCACTGTTCTAGGTTCTGTGGATAGGGCAGTTTAAAAAAAAATAGATGAAAATGCCTGCCCTGTTTAAGCTTATATTTTATAAGGAGGATACAGACAAGATAGACATAGCTACCTAGCCAGCTAGATGGATCATGGATGGATGCATGGATGCCTGGATAGATAGTTGGGTAGATAGATAGGTGGATAGAGGGAGAGATAGATGAATTAGTCTGAGATTGTGAAAAGTAGAGAAAAATAAGGCAGAGGAAAGAATAGGGTAATTCTGGGGCAGAGGTGAAATTCAGTGTTTTGTAAGTGAACACAGAAGACCTCACTCAAGAAAAGTAGTTTCTGATCGAAGCCCTGAAGGAAGTGATCAAGCCATGTGTATACCTGGGGAAAGATGTTCCAGCTAAGAGAAAAATGATGCTAGATAGCGTGTAATAAAAGCTCACCCTGTGACAGAAACCCTGCTGGATGTTTTACAAACTGTATCTAGTTTAATCCTCCAACAGGTAATATCAGTTCCCTTTGAGAAAACTGAGATCTATAGAGATTAAGGGATTTTTTTCCCCCGAGGTCACTCAGAAAGCAAATACAGGAGGCCAGATTCAAAGCCAGTGTGAAACTCTAAAGCCTCCTTCAGAGGAAGAAGAGTCCAGGGGACACTGGACTAAACTTGATCACAGGGACGTGTCCCAATACTGGCTCCCTGAAGCTGCTTGTGACTGGGCATGCCTAGACAGTCCACCCGGTAGTGGAGGAGCGGAAATGGTGACCTGGTCAGCCTGAGTTCAAAGCCTGAGTGCCGTACCAGTGGCTACCCTGCCTCCCAATGCACCCTGACTGGGGGTGGGGGCGGGGCGGGTACCACCTGGCTGGTCTGGCTAAGATGGTGATGCCCAGACAGGCAGGCTGGTCAAAGCAAGCCCTTCCCAGAGCGCTGCCTTCACCAGGCTTCCTGTGACCATTTCACAGAACAACCAACAGACCAATTAAAACAAGAAACGTGGAAGACCCCAGGGCCTGGCGAGGAGAAGCAGCAGATCTAGCAGGGCCGGCGCAGACAGAAGGCTGCACCTGTTCTGAGGGAGACCCTGGCTCCGTGCCCTCGGGCCCATTGTATCTCCTCAACCCCCTGACAGAATTATTGGCCTCTTTGGCACTTGTCCCCCCAAGCATCCTCCCCAGCTCCCAGGCCACCATACCCACAGGATGCAGCCTCGGTGAAGAGGGACAGATGGGTCTGACTGTGGACAATGTGGACCTCACCCAACGCCTCCCGTTTGGCTTTTCCCACACAAATCAAGCTGATTCTGCATGAGAAGACACTTCAGGTTTTTTCGTAGGCCCTGCACGGTGGAAGATCGAAAAAGGGGGTAAGAGAACAGTTACTGTTTGACCCAAGTTAAGTCTCATGTCTCACGAGAGTCTTCCCAGGTAGGTACGTTATCTCCAGTTTATGCAAGAGCAGCTAAGCCCCACAGAAGGTAAGGATGGGCTATGTCCCTTTGCGTCCCTCCCATAGATGGCCACATTAAAGCGTTTGCTGAGCTATGTGCAAGGGATACTCAGGTCAACAAGTAGTTACTAAGCACTGCATTAAGTCTTGAAGTTATCAGGATTTAGATTAAAATCAGAGAGGCCCTGTCGTCAAGGAGCTCATGATTTAAAAAGGAGTTCTCAGTCCTGCCTGTCGCCTCGAAAGAAAAAAAAAGCCAGTACCAACTCTGGGAGATGCTGATCCAGAGACATGCTAGTTTCTAGGAAGGCACTGGAGCTTGTCCTCACTGGATCCTCTCTCTTTGAGTTCAGAGTTGAACAGGGTCCTATCTCAACTCTCTCCGGCCTTTTCTTGGCCAATTGCAAAGTCTCATTTGGGTCAGTTTCATTCTCATGACATTCACTCCTATGGCTCCACTAGCCACCTGGAGTTGTTTCCACTTAAAGGTTGGTATAAGGGTTTCTATTTTGGAACTTTCTGCCCCCAAGCTTGAGCAAAATTCACAGCTGAAACTTACAAAAGACACAAACTACCAAGATACTGCTATTTCTACACATTTAAAGCCTTCTTTTTATTGATTTCTTAGACCCCTTCTTCACTTTATTTCTTCCCTACTCCATTCCTTAGCCATGAGGCTTAATACTAATACAGGTGGGAATTTTTTTGGCGGGGGAGGAGTAAAGCAGGAGGAAGTGCAGTCAGGGGGTGAACCAAATTAGTGGGAGATGCAAACCTCCCCCGATGGGGGCTTCCGGCTCCTGGCTTATTAAATTGCCTCTGATGCCTCCCTGACAGCTAGCTGCTTCCTCTGTACTTGAAAGCATCCAAATCGCCTCATTGCTAATCTCCATTTTGCTTCTCTGACTTTGAATTGTTTAATCCTTTTTTAAAGTCTCTTATCTGACTCAGCAATCTTCAAAATATTTGGAAAGAGATGTTTTCTTTCCTACTGGAGAGTAGCCATCAAGTATAATCACAGGGCCATATGTTAATTAGGCATCTAATCTACCATTTCCCAAGTGGGCCCTGATAATAGTTTCGCAGAAAAACTAAGTTTGAGATATCTCTTCCAGAAGACTTTTGGTTGGCTTCTTACTTGGGCCCTTCTCTCTGGAAATGTAGTCTCTTGAGTCTTCTATCTCAGCGTTCGTAACATACCTGATGCAAAGCCTATCCAACTAAAATTAAAAAATAAGACTGCTAAAAATTGGGGGCGGGGAGAAGAACACAGGTTATTAGATATTTTTCTCTTCTTATTTTTCCAATTATATCTCCTCTCCCAAAAGTCGAAATTTCTTCATTCTCAGATCCCACCCTCCTATCACCACAGATGTGCCTATGTTCAAATTCCATCCGTTTCCTGACTAAGCCAGATGTTTCCTGGCCATAAGTATGACACTCGCCCGATGTCTTTTGGTGCGTCCTTTGGCCAGGACGAAAGCTATTTCCAGTCACCATTTTCTCACAGGGAATGAGTACCTTCCAACGTGGCCTTCCTCAACCTTCTTTTCCTTTCTCACCATGGCTGCCAAAAGGGGTTCTGAGTAGCCTCCACCCATTTCAATGCAGGGATCTGTTCAACGGGGAGCCCCCCCGGAGCCCAGCTGGGTCGGCAGCATCCACGAACCCAGCCTCACCTACTTTCTCCACTCTCTCACTTCTCCTGCTCCACGTACAGATTGTACTTTGGGTGCTCTGCCATGAATACTGATTCTTTAAAAAAAAAAAAATCTTACTGATGTAGAGGAACGTCAATAAAGCACCCTGTAGGATATCTCTCATCCACCTTGAAATATATCACTCATGGGGCTCAGATGATGTCACAGACGCCATTTCCTTTTCACAAGACATTAACGTAACCTACTTGGCAATCTATTTAGAATACGTGATCAAACCGCCAGAGGTGGCTGTTTATCCCAGACCGTGGGGAAGAAGACAGAGCAGCAAAAGAAGTGTCACTGGTAGACTCAACCCTTTAGTCATGAATGCCCCCATGTTACACGGCAAAGAGCTAACCCCCAGGAGGTTCAGTAATCGCCTTTACAAAATTTATTTGATGGTGTTGAATGGAGACTAGTCCTCCTGTTAATTTTATCAGAAAGGATCCGCTTTTCCTACCATGTGTATGTGTGTGTATTCACGTCGCTCACACGCAAGCACCCATGGTCCATGGTATGAAGCATTAGGTGCTTTAGAATCAAACAAAATGCTCAAAAGTTCAACACTGCAAGTATTTCCTAATAATAGGTTTTAAAAAAAGAATAACAAATATTAGCCAACCAGAAGAACTGTAAATGTTATCAAGCAAAGTAAACATTCATTTGTAATCGTTATTGGAGATGAATTAATATGAAACGGTCAAAATGGCAGATTCTTAAAGCAAAACTCAAGGGGCTAGAGAAACAATGCTGAACTATGTACAAGTGTAACTCTGATACGATGGTGGCTATTTTGCCAAGAAAAGGAAATATCCATTCAAGAATTTTTATGAAGAATTACTGCCTACTCCCTATGTTTTCTTTAGACCACTTCCTAAATTACAATGTGGTGAGAGAGACAGAAACTACTTGATTTTTCTTGGGTCTCCACATTCCTGCCATCCTTTAAGCCCCCTCTCAACGCCACCGACGTCCATGGTGATTTCCTTGCTGCCCAGAGTTCATGTTCTGCCGAGTCACCATTGTTATTCAACTGGGAGACAGAGGTCTCCACTGGTCATCCTGCGTCCTTTCCTGCCCCTCCCCAATCTGTTCTCCCTACTTCATGCAGCTGGTGTAATCCTTTTAAAATATAAATGTGTTCATGTTACTTCCCTTACTTTAAACCCTTCATCTGTTTTCATAAATGGGATACAGTCCAGACATCTTCCAAAGCTCCCCGGGTCCTGTGTGATGTGTTCTCCCCTGTCCTCCCCTTGTCCTCTCTGCTCCAGAAGCACTGAACACCTTTCAGTCCCACGAAGAAGCCAAGCTCTTTCCTGCCTTAGGGTCTCTCATGTGCTATTCCAAAGCCATGGAAAGCTCTTCGCCCAGCTCACTGACATTTTTAACAACTTCTCCAGGTGAATTTTTTTTTTTTAATGAGCACTCAGGTTTCAGAACAGAGGGCAGCAAGCTTGTTCCGTAAAGGGCCAAACAGTAAATATTTTTGGCTTTGTGGGCCAGTGTCTGTCAGTACTGCTTGACCCAGCCCATTGTGGCTTGAAAGCAGCCCTAGACAACACACCAGTGAGGAGGCACGGCTATGCGCCAATAAAACTTTACAAAAACAGATTTGACCAAAAAAAAAGGAAAGAGAAAAGAAAAAAGAAACCAGATTTTCCCTTCTGGCCCTAGTTTGCCAACCCACTGGTATAAAGAAATTCTTAAGTAGGTATATGCTTCAGAATCCCTTCAGGACAATTTTTCACAAAACAGACATCTGAATTTCTAAAGGTATGCATATTATATGTAGATATATAATTTTATATATATATATATATATATATAAATTTTATATATATTAAAACGAAGAAAAACTTTAAAATATTTATTTCCATTCCCCAGTAAATTGGGCTACCTTGAAGGGATTAGTGAGCTTCCTGTTCCTAGAATATTCAAACAGAAAATGAGTGAGGCTCTAACAGAAATGATGTCTAAGAATTCCTGTTGAAGCTCAGAGAACAAAATGCTGCCACTCTCCAGAATACTTTATGGCTCAATGATGTGACAGAAGGAGCTTGAACCTGGCATCAAATAGACTAACTGCAATCCCAAGTTTACCACTTCGTAGGTGTTTAATCCTGAACATTTTTCTCAAGTTCCCTGAGACTTGGTTTGCTTATCAAACTGGAGAGACGAACTAATACTTGACTGGCATGGGGCCAGCTCAGACACATGCCACATGCATGATGTCATTAGCACAAACCCTGACCCTGTAGTACGTTCTCAATAAATTGTATTCATTTTTAGTATTAAGATTTGTATTTACTTTGCCCCACTTCTCACTATTTTACTCTTTATTAGAAATCCCAAGTTGAGGCCTACCGCGTCGAAAGTGTGTTCCATCCACGCCGGGCTCATGTCGCCCCTTCCAGCCCTCCCGTAGCCTCTGACAAGCTAGGACCTTTGCCGAATACCTTAATCACTTGGGAATCTACATTCTCTTTGCCTCACCCTTGTGGCACCCCACTCGGCTCTTCAAAGGACCCCTGTCTACTCAGCTCATGGGAGGTTTGCATGGGGCACTGAAGCTGTCCTTGCAGAAGGTTCTAGGCAGACCCTCCCTGCTTTCATGACTGTCCCAGAAACTTCCTCAGGCCATAAACAGATATTTGGCTACATACACGTGGCTAAAAGTTCACATTTTATGCCCTTTTTGTGCTAAAGCCATGGGCCCAACTTCTTTGTAATCCCACCCCTTTCGGGACCGTGTGATCTTCTGGGCTAAAAGACCACCTTTTCTGATTCTGGGACGTGCTGTCCCTGCACATTCTGAGTCTGGGCCTGCAATCCCGGAACTACCCAACCAAACACTGTGCAATACTGCCTGGGGTACAAGAAGCTATCAGCGCAAGCTTCCTACACACCTACACGGTGCTGCTCAGTATTTCACCTTTGGAGGAAACACAGGCCCAAATCATTCGTTTCCAGAGCCACTGATGGTACAGATAAATCTCCCATCAGTGTACGCACTGATAAGTTCTTATCGGTGGGAAGGGATCTGAGGAAGTGTTCTCGAGTTGATGCTATTGCACTAAGTAAGCCACTAATAACCCTGCCTTATGTGTCATTCTGTGTCCCAGACACTCAGCCCCACACATTAAAACCCGCACTGGGCCTGAGCACTGCAAATCTCACATATGCCAGGGTTACAGGAGAGGGGGAGATAAATGTCTCTGGTTTTTGGACTCTCAATTTCCAGCCTCATTATGCACCATGAACCCTTGTCATGGAGAAAGTTCCGAGGGAGTAGCAACTGAGGCAAGGTGTTCACTTGGACAGTGGAGCTGTCTAGGCTCATCCTGAGTGATAGGCTGAATCGCCTGGCAGTTTGAGGTTTGCTGATTCATCAGGACAGCGCGGGAGCCATCATGTCAATTAGCCAGTGCTCGCCAAATTGCAACCCCCAAGTTAATTATAGCTGACTTTCAAATTCCTCTCTTGGAAATAAACTTGAAGTCTATTTCCCATAAAGAGAATGTACTCTCAAACCTTGGGTTTTCACAGAAGTGATGAAATGGGCTATTGTCCAATAGGAGAGATGACACACCTGCCTTTTCACACGTGTGCCACCTTTCCCATGGGGTGATCAGTGACTTCCTGGGGCTAGGCAGTCTCACTTTATGGCTCCCAGAGTTTTAAAAGACTCTAACGATGCCTGTATATATGGCTAAAATATACAGCATGACTTATGGTGGAATTAACTAGTACAAAATGAATGCCACTTAGTAGGATTTCAAATATTGGGTCGGCCAAAAAGTTGCGAACGTTGTAGATTATACACATGTGTATGTGTGAATTCTATAAGTATTCGTTGACTATATTTTTAGTGTCAAGTCCACCATAGCCAGAGAGAATGCAGTAGGATACAAGTTAGGCACAGTACTAGGCTCACAGAAAATAGAGGTGTGTGGGGAAAATAAATATCATGTAAATAAATAACTGACTCAATATGGTTATGGGCTTGTATTAGTCATGTCCTCCAGAGAAACAGAATCAGTAGAGTGTGTGTGTGTGTCTGTGTGTGTGTGTGTGTGTCTGTGTGTGTGTGTGTATGTGTATGTATGTGTGTAGATCTATCTATGTATCTATGTATGTATGTGTCTGTCTATCTAGAGAGAAAGACAAAGAGACAGAGAGAGACAGAGAGAGAGAGAGAGAGTGATTGATTTACTGTAAAGAATTGGCTCTTGAGATTGTGGGGCTGCAAGGCAGGCCGACAGTCTGGAGACCCAGGAAAGCGTTGTTGTTGCAGCTTGAGTACAAAGGTCATATGAAAGCAAAACTCCCTGTTCCTTGGGAGACCTCAGTCTTTTATTTCTTAAAGGTCTTCAACTGATTGCATGAGGGTCACCTACATTATGGATTATTATTATTATTCAATTATTACTGATGTAAATATTGATCTCATTGAAAACAAACCTACTCAGTGACATTTGGACCGATGTTTGCCCAAATATCATGGCCTAGTCTAGATGACACATCAAATTAACCAGCAGAGGCCTTACCACTGTCAAGGATGGGATTCTACAAAAGCACACAAGAGAAGGACCTAACGTCATCTGTGGATGCGGCAGGCAGGCTTTCAACATGGCCCTCAAGGAGCCGTGCCTCCAGATATTCACATCTCTCTCCCCTTGAGTGTGGACAGGACTTAGTGACTTGCTTCAAACCAACAATATATATCAAAGGTGATGGGATGCCATCCCTGTGATTTGATTACAAAAGTTGTGCCTTCATCTTGCTCATAGACTCTCTCTGTTGCCTTCTTGGTGAAGCAAGCTGCCGTGTGGGAGAGGCCACAGGACAAGGAACAGGTCATGTCTGTCACTGATCATTCAGAGGAGAACTCAGTTCTTCAGTCCAATGGCCCAAAAGAAATTGAATGCTGCCAATGACCAGCAAGGAAGTTTCGAATGAATCCTTCCCTAGCTGAGCCTTCAGATGAGACTGCAGACCCTTGACTGCAGCCATGTGAGACACCATGAAGCAGAGGACCCAGCTAAGCTGTACCCAGATTCTTATTCTGAAGAAACTGAGATTTGTGTGCTATTTTAAATTGAGAAGTTTAGGGACCACATTTGTTTAGTAACAATAATACCTAATACAATAAGCTGATGGAAGCGTCACCAAAGAAGTGATGATTAACATGACATGAAAGATGCATGCAAGTGAGAGTGTGTGTATCCATATCTTAACACATTTTTGACTAACAGGCATTAGTTTCTTCAAAAATCCCTCAGTCAATAATGTATTAAGAACATGGCGGCAGGTAGAGACTTTAGGAGTTGGTCAGATTGTTTATGCTGAGGCCCAAGAGCAGAAGGAAAAATGTTTTGTTTTCTATATAAGAGAGAATACCAGAATCAGGGCAGTTGAGTTTCTGCTTAAGTTTCAGACATCAAGGAACTTCCCTATGCTCTAAACATCATGGGATTTGGAAGAGGCTCTGAATGATCTCATCACTGTATGGCTGGTACTGGCACATAACAAGCACAATAAAGATTTATTGAATGAATGAAAGAAAGCATGAATGAATGGTTGAAGAGCAGCCAGAATTTAACCAGGTTGAATGAATACATTAATAAATATATTTAGACCTGATGAAGATTTTTCAGGAGAAACAATTTTCCAGTTGTTTGGAGACATCCACTCTACCTTGGGCTGGTGAGGAGTCTGGAACACCTTGAGATCTTGAGCATGGTTAATGACAACATGGTCCAATTCACAAGTCAGGGATGTCCCAGCCTAAATCGTCTGTGAGGAGCGGCTGACTCAGCATTTTAAATGAGAAGTAACTGTTGTGAACAGGAACGAGGATGGGATAAAGAGAGTTCACAGCTGAGCAGGTCACTTGATAATAGGCTAGTTTGGTGCCAGGTCTTTCCTGCTGACGTGGAATTCTGCAATCCACAAAGAGCCCCTGGACAGGAATGTTGCTGCTGCAGGACCCACATGCTTCTGGAATCTCCAGCGGGCTCCATCTCTCCAATGGCTCTGGATGGGCAGAGCGAAAACCACCCAGCCACTCAGTTAAGAACCCAAAAGTTGTGGAGCCCAAAGCATCAGCATCGCCTGTTAGAAGTGCAAATTCTCAGCGCTCCAGACCTACCTGATCAGAAAGGAGGAAAGAAAAGAGATACAGAAATCTCTCTGTTTTAACAAGATCTCAGGGGATTCTGATGCATGCTCGGGTTTGGTTTAGAGTGAAGGGGGCTCCTGCAGTGCTCTAGGTGGGAGATAACAAGGGCATAACCAATGGAGCTAGCAGTAAGAATGGAGATACGGAGGAAAAACTAAAATATATTTTTAAAAGTTAGAACTGCTTAGATTTGATGATTGATCAGATACAGGAAGTAGATGTGAGAGAAGATTCCAGGCTAGCAACGGATTCTAGCTTGGATATTACGTTGGATGAATTTGATACAGGCTGCAACAGAGGCTTCCTGGGATACAGGATTTTAAGCACTGAAACCAGGAACATCCTGGGCAAACCTGGACATTTAGTCACCCGAGCAATAGAGTTCTGGAAATGGATAATGATGATGACAATTGCATATGCTGAAGCCCTAAACCCCAGTGTGACTGTATCTGGAGGTAAGGTCTTTAGGGGATAGTTCAGGTTAAATGAGGTCCTAAGCATTGGGTCTTAAGTGAATAGGACTGTGGCCTTAGAAGGAGAAGAAGGAGAGCTCTGCCATGTGAGGACACAGCAAGAAGGAGTCTACCTGTAAGCTAGGAAGAGAGCCCTCACCAGAACCCAGCCCTGATCTTGCACTTCTAGCCTACAGGACTGTGAGAAAATAAAATGCTCTTGTTTAAACCATCTAGTCCATGGTATTTTGTTATGAGAGCACGAGCTGACTAAGATGATGATAGTTTTATTTATCAAGTATTTATTGTGTGCTAAACACTGTGAAGTTCTTTCAGTAAATCATCTCATATAATCCTTATAATGCTCTCTGAAACAGGCATGATAATTATCCTCAATTTACAGATTAGCAGACTGAGGCTCAGTCAGGTTGAGCTACTGACAAAGATTACACAGCTAGTAACTAGCAGGGCTGGGGGCACTAGTTTCCATTTTGACTGTTCATTGAAATCATTTAGAGCTTTAAAAAATACTGGTGCTTTGGTCCCACCACCAAGGGTTCTGATTTAATTAAAGTGGGGCACAGGCTGCGCACTGGGATATTTGAAACAGGCAAGGTTGAGGTCCATTGTATTAAAATCACCTAGGAAACATGTAAAGAAACACATATCCAGCCTCGCCCCACACTAAGTAAATCAACAATGCAGGTACTTTCCAATTTCATACACAGTTGTAAACACCCAGGCTAGAGCTGGAACCCAGGTCTGCAACTTCCAGACATCAGACAAGCCACTTCTTTAGATGTGTTCATTTCAAACACTTAAAGACTATCCAAGAGGAGCTGCTGGGGGCATATATCCTAATATCCAGATCTATAAAGCACGTTGATGCTGGACTTAATAACAAAGACCTAAAATCTTGAACACAAGCATGAAAACTGAGATAATGATTCTGTAAGAATCAACCCAGGTAATGAACATAGAAGTGGAGAATTCCAAAGAGCAGGATTGACTTTTGGCTGTTAAAATCTTTTGCTTCTTGGTAATCAAACAGTCCTCAGAGAGCATTTGAATATTATTTTAGTGAGAATCTTGCCCAAGGCACAAAGATCAATCCTGTGGCCTTCCTTGGCACCTACAGCCCAATAGGGACAGAGAGTCAACAGAAAACTCAATCCATCGAAGTACAAGGGATTAGCCCAGGCTTGGGACTCGCTGCTTGGCAGTTGTTATTCCCCACAACACACCTGAGATGCTGGCGGACTTTGTGGTTTAACACCATTGATTCAAAAGAGTCAAGTCAATTCAGAAGCATGATGTGGATACGACATCAGGGAGGAAACCTCTAGACCAAAGTGGAAAAAAAAAAAAAAAAGTCCTGTGTTTTTATTTTATTTATTTATTTTAACATCTTTATTGGGGTATAATTCCTTTACAATGGGGTGTTAGTTTTTGCTTTATAAAAAAGTGAATCAGCTATACGTATACATATATCCCCATATCCCCTCCCTCTTGCGTCTCCCTCCCACCCTCCCTATCCCACCCCTCTAGGTGGTCACAAAGCATCGAGCTGATCTCCCTGTGCAAGGCAGCTGCTTCCCACTAGCTATCTATTTTACGTTTGGTAGTGTATGTATGTCCATGCCACTCTCTCACTTCATCCCAGCTTACCCTTCCCCCTCCCCAGGTCCTCAGTCCATTCTCTACGTCTGCATCTTTATTCCTGTCCTGCCATTAGGTACTTCAGAACCTTTTTTTTTTTTTAGATTCCATATACATGTGTTAGCATATGGTATTTGTTTTTCTCTTTCTGACTTACTTCACTGTGTATGACAGTCTCTAGGTCCATCCACCTCACTACAAATAACTCAATTTCGTTTCTTTTAATGGCTGAGTAATATTCCATTGTATATATATGCCACATCTTCTTTATCCATTTATCTGTCGCTGGACACTTAGGTTGCTTCCATGTCCTGGCTATTGTAAATAGTGCTGCAATGAACATTGTGGTACATGATTCTTTTTGAATTACGGTTTTCTCAGGGTATATACCTGAGAAATTTCTCAGGATTGCTGGGTCGTATGGTAGTTCTATTTTTAGTTTTTTAAGGAACCTCCATACTGTTCTCCATAGTGGCTGTATCAATTTACATTCCCACCAACAGTGCAAGAGAGTTCCCTTTTCTCCACACCCTCTCCAGCATTTATTGTTTGTAGATCTTTTCCTGATGGTCATTCTGACCGGTGTGAGGTGATACCTCATTGTAGTTTTGATTTGCATTTCTCTAATGATTAGTGATGTTGAGCATCCTTTCATGTGTTTGTTGGCAATCTGTATGTCTTCTCTGGAGACAAGTCTATTTAGGTCTTCTGTCCATGTTTGTTTTTTTGATACTGAGCTGCATGGGCTGCTTGTAAAGTTTAGAGATTAATCCTTTGTCAGTTGCTTCATTTGCAAATATTTTCTCCCATTCTGAGGGTTGTCTTTTTGTCTTGTTTATGGTTTCCTTTGCTGTGCAAGAGCTTTTAAGTTTCATTAGGTCCCATTTGTTTATTTTTGTTTTTATTTCCATTTCTCTAGGAGGTAGGTCAAAAAGGATCTTGCTGTGATTTATGTCATAGAGTGTTCTGCCTATGTTTTCCTTTAAGAGTTTTATAGTGTCTGGCCTTACCTTTAAGTCTTTAATCCATTTTGAGTTTATTTTTGTGTATGGCTTTAGGGAGTGTTCTAATTTCATTCTTTCACATGTAGCTGTCCAGTTTTCCCAGCACCAGTTATTGAAGAGGCTGTCTCTTCTCCATCGTATATTCTTGCCTCCTTTTTCAAAGATAAGGTGACCATCTGTGCGTGGGTTTATCTCTGGGCTTTCTATCCTGTTCCACTGATCTATATTTCTGTTTTTGTGCCAGTACCATCCTGTCTTGATTGCTGTAGCTTTGTAATATACAGACATATATTTTTACATTATTTTATTTATTTCATTCCTCTCTATTGTTCTAGAGTCTAGGTTAAGAATCTTATTAGGTGGTAAAATATCTCATCCATTTCTGTATCCTTAAGGCACGTGTCCGTTCTTGGAGCACTATAAGTGCTCAATAAATGTTTGTGAATGAATCATCCTTCTAAGTTAAAGGATCATAGGAGTTGTATACTGACGAAATGACTCAAATTGGTCAAAATTAATCAAGGAAGTCTAAGCAGACAAAGGGAATGTTTTGGCTTAGTTTGGGAAACGATGTGAGGAGGGAAATCTGGCCACATCTCTAATTCTTCTTCATGTATTTCACCTTGTAGGAGGACACATGATGCTTCCTCGTGCATCTGCAGCCGTTGAGATGTGATAACATTCAGAAAAGATGGAACACAAAAGGAAGTAGCTTGTTCATGGTGGAAAATGTATGGAAAGGGAGGAAGAGAACTTTGAGACAAAGTTAATTCCAAAGATGTGATGTTTTCTCTCAATGTACGATCATCTACCTTCTACCTATCTACCTATCTATCTATCTCTACCTATCTATCTCTCTATGTACCTAACTACTTACCATGTATCACCTATGTATCAATCATCTACTGCTTTCTAATAATGAGAGAATAGACTCTATCCTCTTTCATAAATTTTCAAGACATATTTATAAAATATTCTAACCAAACTCCTTAGACAAAACCTCTTGAGAGAACTGAGTTCAAGTGATGAGAAATCCAAACTGCTTGAGTAATGGTTCCCATGTAGGAATTATCTAGGTGAAAATGATTCTGGATTTTCTTCATGCACATAGTCAAATTTTGTTAAATGTCACAAGTTTCTTTTCTATCAAAATCAATAAACTGGCAAGAAAGTTCCACAAGCTTGCCAGGTTTCAGGGGGCTTTTCTCAGCTGGCAAAAGAACTCAATTGAAGAAACCATTTATTTGATGAAATTGGAGGATCCCCAAATTCATAAATCAATTTCCAAATTGCAGGAAAAAATATTACTTTTTAAATGCCTTTAATTGTTATTCATTATTCTAGGCCTGCAAAATCTCACCAGAGCAGTTTATTGATGAAGCAGCCTTCAAAGAACATTATTCAGGTACAGGGGAGTGAAACACAACCACGCCAAAATAACAGATTGCAGGATAGGGTCCCTGATTTGATGCTGTTTGCTTTGGGCTAATTTGAAAAATAGAGAGTTTTTTTCATTTGCATGTTTTTCTTTCTCGAGTTTCTTTTCCTCTTCTTTTTCTTTTCTTTTTCTTTTTTTAAGGAAGGAGGAAAAGAAAATTATGGGGGAAAAAATTAAGGCAGGTTGTTGGGAAGAACACTGACATCAAGTCTAGTTTTTCTCCTAAAAGCTCTCTCTGTGAGCTGCTGTATCTATTTGCAGACTCAATACAAACTCCATGTCTGATAACTACAATGGGATTTCTCAGAACCTAGCCTGCTGGGCAAGGAAAGCACCAGGCCTCCCTGGGAAGTGCTTTCACAGATCCACCTGGATCATCCAGGAAACACCTGGAAACAGCCCCAATCCTGAAAGGAAAATTTATGGCTGATTTTCCATGAGGGCACTTGAGAATGAACTGTGTCTTTGATAAGTCAATGCCAAACAATGCACTGTGCAGACTCCATGAGGCCAGAGGACCATTTGCAGGGTGTACACAGCATCAAGCAATTAGCTTTGGGCCTCACCTAAGGCATCAACAATTGATTGATTGAGTCATTCACTCATTCATCCATCCATCCATCCATCCATTCATTTATGGCCCATCTTAAACACAATAATAGCAGACCTGAGCTGAAGCCCAATTTCTTCATATCTTTTAAGTTTAAAACTCCTCTAGAGTCACCCATACCCATACCCTCCACTTCCTCGACCTCCCTTCTTTCCATGTGCCACCTAAGCAGCTGTGGTCAATTATCTGAATTCCTTTCAGTCAATGGCTCAGCTTCATTTGACACAGCTGACCGGTCACTTCTAGAAACACTCCAGATTTCAAATGCCATCTATACACTGATGCTTCTCTTACTTCCATCTCCAACTTTGTCTCTTCTTTGAGTTCCAGAGAAGTCAACCAATATCGCCCTTCGGAGATTTACTAAGAATCTCTAACAGGATGTGTCCAAAACAGAACTCTTAATTCCCCCCCAACTCCAATCTGTGCCTCTGGCAATCTTTTCTACCTATGTCAATGGTACTTCTGTCCATCCTGTTGCCAGACCCCAAATCCTAAAAGTCACTCTTCGTTTCTATTTTTCCTTTCACTACCCAGCCATGATGGTTCTGTGTCCAGAATATATCTGGAATCCAATTTGTTTTTCAGCGTCTTCTCTTCCTCACTGTGGTTCAAGCTACCATCCTCTCTCCTAGATTCCCTCCCACAATAGTTTCTTCTCTTAACCCATCCTTACTGTTTCACAGATAGAATATCTTAAAAGTATAAATTAGATCTGATTACGCAAGATACTACTCCAATGACATCCCGTTGCAATCAAAATAAAACTCAGACTCCTTAACTTGACCTACTGTGAACTTGCCTTTGCTCGCCTCTGACCTCTGGCACTGATCTCCCATCACACTTCCTGCTCTCATTGTAACCTAGCTTCTCGGTCCTCCGTTCTGCTCCTTGAGTTCCCAAAGTTTATTTCTTCCTAAAGCCTTTTGACTGTTTTGTTTCCTTCAGGAAAGATGCTTCTCTAAATCAGTGCATCATACATTTTAACTACATGAGAATCGAATGAAGAATTAAATATAAAACCTGGACCAATTAAATCAGAATCTCGGAAGAAGTGAACTAAGTATACGTATGTTAAAACTCCTCATGTGAAAGAATGAGTATGCAGCAAAGTTGACAACACTTTGCCCTAAAAATCTACACAAGGATTTTCTCTTATCATGTAAGTCTCTGAGCACCATGCCAGAGAGAGAATCAAACACCGTGCCCATCGATTGGACAGGTTTTTCCTTGTAATTAATTTTTGAAAATTGGATTAGCTGGTGGATGATTCCTCAGAGCACCGGCCAAGGGCTCCATGGCCCTGAGTGGTCACACTTGAGTTCAGGGCACTTGTTGTTCTGCTCTGAAAAGCCTTCCATTTATCCTGCCATTGTGTAAGGATCACATATGTGGTAAATGAGAAAAACTCCAATTCAAACTACCTTAAGCAAAGAGGGAAGTGCATATAATCAAGCTCTGGAACAGGTGAGGGTGACCGACACTGTTTTTAGGGCCTTCTCTCCTCTGTCTTCCAGCTTCGCAGGTGGGCTTCCTGGGTACCACCTCTCCTGCCTCACTGCCTCATTTCCTCTATCTCCACACATTGTATTCCAGCCGACTGTACTGCCAGGGAGTTCATGGGAATGCCAAGGGCACCTGCGTCTTCTTGCCTTTGGACGTGTAGAACCTGGGGCCTGCATTGTTTCCCCTCTTCTCTGCCGGTTTCATTCCTATTAGAATTTCCTGCTCTGGGCAACTATCACCTGCTCCAAGGAGCATCCCTCTTCCATTTCTGACTGGCTCGGTGCCTTCCTCGGTATTCCCCAGCATCTGGTGCATCCCCTAACACTATACCCAGAACTAGAGACTGAGTTTGGCAAACACTGGGTACTGAGAAAGGCCTCCCTAATCCCGTGGATTTCTGCTCTAGATAACATTTTGCCTGGCTTGAGAGGAAAATTTGAGCCAGACAACATCATCATCATACTGACTATTAATAATAATAGCCTCGACCATTAGATGACAGTGTATGTACTTCATGTTGAACAGATGCCGGGAACTGTACAAGAATCTTTATGGACTTATGTCATCAACCCTATCCAAAGGGGAGGATTGTTTATCCATTTTAGAGACAAGTAAAGCTCAGCGAGTTTAAGCAACTCATCCACGGGCAGAGACAAGAAGAAGTAGATGACGGGAGTGGAACTCAGATCTAGGTACAGCTGTCAGTCAGAGGAAGAGTCCAGCCTCCCCTGACTTGGCCCCGTCCACACTCCCCAGGTCACCTGCTTCCACTCTCCCCATCACTAGCACGCTGAGGCCCCATCCTGGGGTCTCAGTTCAGTCACCTCAATACGAGGCCTCCCGGGAGCTCCGTGTAAAATAGTCCATTACCACTCTCCTTCTCACCCAGTCCCCATGCTTTCTCTCTGAACACCTGTCGCCATCTGTCCTCAGGGGCATGCTCCCTCTCTTAACAGCATGTCCACCCCGAGAGGGCACGGAGATTACATCTTTTAAGAGGGAAAATTTAAGCTGATGTTAAAAGTGTAAATATTACAGTTTTACAACCAGTAATGTCGTGAAAGGTGTTTGTTAAAAATGGATTCACTTTTAGAATTCTGATAGTGTTTTGGTGTTTTGCTGGGGAAAGTTTTCTCCTTTGCAAACTTGCTTCCTGTAAGTTATAAACGTAGCAGCCTCTGACGTTTCCTTACATTTCGAACTTCACTGCCTTTTCACTTTCTTGACCTTCAGCTAAAAAATAGGCTAGGTAACTGAGTTCTATTCCATTCTCCACACTGGGAATAAGAATGTGAATAAGAGGAAGGAGTCTAATCAGTAACGAGGGACAGAAAAATAAAATAGCACATTATATACGGTATCATAATGATCTTTTTGTTAGGGGCCCACTTTCCTCAGAAGCAGCCTCAAAATGAATAAAATCCAGCATTTTGATTTGCATTGGAATTTCAGGTTGTCCAGGCTGTTCCCAACAGTGCCTAACTGAACACTGTATGCCTAAGTTAGTTGTTCAGTGACGTTCTGTGACAGAAAGAAAAAGCCATTTCAATGGCTACTCAACTTTTTTTCAAAATAGAAATCATTTTAAAATCTGAAAATAGTAAATCAAATCAAGGCTATTATTAAAAAAACAGAAAGAGGGAAAGGTTAGAGATTTCCCCAACTTCTCCCACAGCTCTCTCTCTGGTACCTGGCTTTCAGAAGGCACGCGGGAAACATCTGTCGAATGAATAAACAAGTACTATTTGCCTCTGGAAGAATGATCAGCTCTCCTCCAGGAATTCAGTGTTAGAGACTTGGGCAGAGCCAATGACCCTGTCATCATAAGAGGACAGGTACCCTGGTGACAGGGCAGAGAGGAGCCAGGTGGAAGGGGTAGTTTTTAGTGCGCGGAAGTGAGACGGGTGTCCATCAGTTTTTTCCTCCGTATCTTTTTAACATCCATCGTAGTTGAGCTGAACTTCGTGGTACTACGTCCAAGGATTCGTGGCAGAGCAGGCCTGGGTTCACGCACAGGGCCGGGGAGGGAGCTGGGAAGGCCTCTCTCCCTCTTTTTTAAAAATTTTCTTCTCCGAGTTTCTGAGCAGTCTAAACAGAACTAATTCTAACGTGCCAGTTTTCACTGCCGGGCAAACAAAAGCGGCATTCGAGCCCAGTGATGTGGTCGTACCACCCACGCCCCCTCGGCCGGGGTCTGAGCTGGGGTGGCCGTCATCAATAGTCGCCTTGTTGCCCATCTCGGCCCCCGGGCGGGGGACCAGGGGACTCTCTCATCTCAATGGGCTCCCTCTTTGCCACTGTCGTCTCGTATCAGCTTAGAGTCTCAAGGATATAGACTGCGTTACAATTAGTCATCATGTCCAGAAGTCCCTGAAACTTATTTGCCGCACAGAGTTGACTGGGCTGTGTGACGGGGACAAAGGGAGGCTTGTTGGGCACAGGACACAAAAGGCAAACACAATGTATGGATTTCTGAATAACACAAAGGCGGGCGAATAATAGCAGCTACACCAATGGCGACGTTATTGAGCAGAGAGGGGGCCCCTCCCCCCCGGCTCTGTCCAGCTTTTCCACGAATTTGACCTGGTTCTTCAAGAATTTTGCAGCAGCGGGGAGACGACCTGAACCACGCAGGTAGCCTGACGGAATCCGATTAACTCACTTAAGCAGGAATCTTCCTGTGAGAGATTCGTGACTCTTGCTCAAGGAGCATGGCTTACAAGGTCTCTCTGGGACCACACAGTGAATTCTGAGGTCTGAGAATGAACACCATGTTCAGAAGAATACGCGTCCAAATGTGCATGGGCGCATCTGGGCAAGAGTGTACACGTGTGAGTGTACGTGTGATCGTGTATGTGTCTGTGTCTCTGTGCGTGGGAGCGTGTGCAGACGTGAGTATTCCTACGTATGAGTGTGTGAGCACGTGTGTATGTGTGTGTGCATGACAGTGTATGTGCATGCGTATGTGGATGTGTCATCGTGTCTGTGTGTGTACGTATGTGAGGGTGTGCACATGTGAGAGTGTATGTGTGTGAATATGTGTATATGCATTAGGGTGTGTGGGGAAAGGAGAGTGTACATGTGAAGGTGTGTATGATGAGTATCTGTGTGTCTCTATGAGTCTCGTGAGTGTGTGTGGTATATGCCTGTGTTGTTATGTGTACTTGAGTTTGTGTGTGTATGTGTGTGTGTGTGTGTGTGTGCGCGCGCGCACCCGTTATCTGAGAGGTCAGGTCGAGTTGGTGAAACCCCCCTGGAGGAGACACCAGCCAAAGCCGCCTGAGCCCGCCAGGCCTCCTCCCCACAAGACAGCCTAGCTGCCACCCTGTGGCTGGATGGACGGACTGCAGGAACCCCACCGGCAGGACCACAGGGGGACACAGGAAGGGTCTGCTGAACAACAGTGGCTTTGGTGACTGCCAGGGGCTCTGATCTCCGATGGGACCAAAGCAGTGTCCTTTCATATGTGACTGCCAAGCTACCTCCCAAGAGCATTTCATCAGCCTGCTCTGCAGGTTTTCCAGATCCTTCCAGCTCCAATACAAGTTCCATAGAGATTTTATAAGTATACCCCCTTGATGACAAGAATAGAATAATGAAGCCTCAGAAACTAGAAAACTCTCTGGCTGCTTCCATATTTTTATTGCTATACCTACCCACCAGCCCAAATCAACAATTCTTGCTCCCTCCCTCTTTCCCTCCTTCCCTCTGGCCTTCCTTTGTTCTCCCTTCTTTCCTCCCCAAATGCCCAACCCAGACACAACCGTCTGCAGCCACTTTTACTAAAGTCTTCCCCCTTGGCCACACCAACAAATCACCTTTTGTACCCTGTACTAATCCTAACAGCAAATATTTATGAAGTGCTTCCTATGTGAGTAGCTTTGCTTAAAATACATTAAGAAAACATGATGTGGTTTAGAAAATACCAGTGCTCTGTCTGATGGTGGGCACAGTATTGCAATACGTGGCTTTGCAGATCAGATATGGCCATGAAGGTGGATACTGGGTTTTCATAAATCGTGCACTATTTTTATAGAGCTTACTATAAATCCACAGACACTCATCTTCCTCTTAATTTCTCCTTCATTTCTGACCGTCAGTCACACTCCTGTTAAAGTCTCTTTGCAGGAGCTGAATGTTGTTAATGAGATGCGGGTATTTAGCCACCCCTGCTCTGGTACCTATACGCTATGTCACAGTGGGTAAATTCACTCACTCATCCACTCATTTATTCATTTCTTTACTCATTCTGTTCTTTCACAAATATTTTTAAAGTATCTATATATGCAATAGGCACTGTTCTAAATTCTGGGAATGTAGTCCAAGTCAGAGGAAAACGCTTTCCCTATGAAGCATACATTCTAAAGGAGAGAGACAATGATAAACAAGAAAATGAATAACTACAAGCTAATTCCAGAGCCTAAGGTACTCAACCTCCCTGTGCCTTGGTTTCCTTTCTGCAAAACCGGGATTGAAGTAGTGTTTGTCTCCACGCATCCACTGTGCAAATGATGCAAGGGATGCTCTTATCACAGCTCCTTGCAAAGAAGAGATATCCAGGCCTGCAGGCTACTGCCATTTTATATAAGGCATACCTTATCTCTGTCTGGCCTTGTGAGTGAAATTCTATAGAATGAAAAAACATCTGCAGCATTAAGTTACTAACTTACTAAGGTTAGTGCGTTGGTCTGTGCCTTGGTAAGTTTAGGTTCTTAATGCTGACTCCTGGCTCTGCCACTTACCAGCTGTACAGGATTGAAATTTCCTCTTAATTGCTGATTTTTCTCAACTACATTGGGATAATAAACGAGACACAAACTATAAAGAATACTGGGCCCAGGACCAGGTCAAGAATCGTTAAAACCCTCACGTGGTGAAGCAGAATGACAATGGGCTTCAGAAGCTGACAAACCTGGACTCAGCTAGTAGCCCTGCTTTCTGCTTGTGTACTTCTCGCTTAAGACACTTTACCTATTCTGTAACAGGTGCCTCATCTTGAAAACTAAAATAATGCTTACCTTTCAGGAAGGTGAGGCATAAAAATAACATGTTTGTTAACATGCTAACATTGATTGATCACATGTTAATTTCACTTGCCAGTTATTTAGGGTAGCGTGAATGAATGGGTGAACGAATGAATTAAAAAAATAGAGTGGTACAGGGATTTCCCTGTGCATTGGTGGTGCATTGGTTAAGAATCTGCCTACCAATGCAGGGGACATGGATTCCATCCCTGGTCCAGGAACATCCCACATGCTGCGGAGCAACAAAGCCCGTGTGCTACAACTACTGAGCCTGCGCTCTAGAGCCTGTGAGCCGCAACTACTGAGCCTGTGTGCCACAACTACTGAAGCTTGCGTGACTAGAGCCTGTGCTTTGCAACAAGAGAAGCCACCAAAATGAGAAGCCCGTGCACCGCAACGAAGAGTAGCCCCCACTCACCGCAACTAGAGAAAGCCCACGCGCAGCAACGAAGACCCACTGCAGACAACAAATAAATAAATAAACACACACATTTTTAATTTCAGTGAGAAAGAAACTTTAGCTAAATCTATCTTCAACTTTTCTTTCCTCCCTCAGAATTTCCACACCGCTGCCCATTTCCAATAAATTTTTAAAAAAATCACTCAGCCTCATTTTCTATGTTGGAGGTCAACATGCTACGGCCTTCAGGCAACCCAGCCCATCAGACATTTCTGTACAACTCCTGAGCTAATAATGGCTTGATCGTTTTTAAATGGTTAGAAAAAATGAAAAGAAGAATACTTGTGACATGCGAAAATTACGTGAAATTCTAATTTCAGTGTTCACAAGCGAAATTTTATTGGAAAACAGCACGCTCATTCATTCACCTGTTGTCTGTGGCTGCTTTCAAGATACGAGGGCAGAACTGAATAGCTGTGACGAAGACCTTGTGGCCCAAAGAACGGCACATACTTACTTTCCGGTCCTTTAAGAAAAAATCTGCCAACCCCTGCTCTAGGGTGCTAATGTGATCTTTAATTGTACAATTTTTGCCAGTCATTCCCTTAACTAACTGAAAATTTAATTTCAGAGAACTCAGATTTTTAACAAGAGTTGTCTTCATATTAATGTTATGATGTCCCTCTGAATTGGTCAAGGGATAATAGATAAATTTAAACGTCTCTATTTCCTCTGTCAAGTCTATTTCCTTGTACATTACATCTTCTATTTGAATTTTGTTCCTCTTCTCCAAGGGCCAGACCCTTTAACTGTTATTATTTCTAACATTTGGGATGGTTGGGAGACAAGACTAAACGGTGTTTCCCACAGGCTGAATGAGAATCCCTGACCATCTGTCTGTGGATGCATGTCCAAGATATATGAGCCTCCTCTTCGGTGTGTACAGAAGGGGCTGGACTGAGTCTGAAATTAACTTATCTTCCTACAGGGGAAGAGGGATCCTACTCATCACTCCTAGGGCTCATAAGTCACCTGGGATCATTTGCTTCTCCATTTCCTGCACCCAGCTCTGGAAATCTCTGTAGCCCAGCCCTCTGGGCCATGGGTCCTTAACTGAAGGTACATGGATGGTCAACATAGGGTTTCATGAAATGTGGAATTCTGCAAAATATGTGCAATTTTTGGGAAAAGACTGCATGGCCTGTATTAGCTCCTTAAAGGAATCTATGTCTGTCCTCCACTCCTAACCCCTACCAAAAATAAATAAATATTTAAGAACCTCTGTACTCACTGTGGAAATGAAGAGTGACGAAGAATTGAGAGAACCTCATTCTGTTGTAGATGGTGAGTAGCTTGGGGGTCAAGAATCATGAATACCCTCCTTATTCCTGAATCATGAGTGCCAAAGTACTTACATCAAAGGAAATTGAAGCAATAGACAAAAGCTGTTCTCACAGTATTATTGAAAGTCTGCAATACACCAGAAATGGTCCCATGTCCTCCTGCATACTTGGTCTCAATTTCTCCATCTGAAGTCACCATGTAAATGGTGATATTCAAACGCTACAGAGGAAGAAAGTGAGGCTCAAAAGAGTGGAGGTATGTCCCATACCTACTGGGCAATCCTGAGCTGAATCAGATCGGAGCCTCCAACTGTGGGGCTTGTTTATCCAATGGAACTTCAGGCACTTATAACTGCTTTATTTCCCCTGGTTTAAAAACCAGGGGAAACTGAACCCGGAGGAATTGAGTTTCCTGCCACTGTCCAAACGACAGCAGGGGTGCCAGTCAGACCTTGATGCTCCAGTCCTGGACCTGCATTTTAATCCCCAAATGCTACTGCTTCCCCATAATGAGAGTCACCTTCCCCTTAATTAAAATTCCCTTACAAATGTAGACATTCCGCTTTTACTAATAATTACTTGGAGAGGATTTTTAGCAATCAGCACTACATAAATATCTGTACCTCCTCGAAGACCATAAGAATTGCAGTGCTCTCCCTTCCTCTAATTTATTATTTATATACTGCCGCGGATAGGCATAGCTCTTTGTGGCAATTAAGATGGGCCTTCCAGTCTCCTCTTGCGCAGTGAGGCTGGAGACGGGCATTACCGCTTCGATCACAATTACTATTAATTGGAGAGCTCTCCTTTCTCTATAAAATATGTACCACTCAAAAGTGCGATAAACTGCCCAAGGAATATGAACTACATGTCGAGACATGTATTGTGAGGGCTTTGGATTTAACAAGTCATTTACCCTGTAATTACTGGGGCGGGGCGGGGGCGGGGGCGGAATTCTCATTCTCTTAATGGGGCAGAGGATGGTACATTCATGCTCCTCTCAGCCGGGGCTTGGGCTCCAAGCTGAAGTGACTCTCCCATGATACAATGAACCAGGGGGTGACAGCAAATGGCTCCACACATTGCACTGGTGCTTTTATTTTTAATACAGCTGGAGGGCTAGCAGGGATTCCTTGGTTTGTGAAATCTCTAGGCCTAGCTCAGAAGAACCAAACTCCCCATGGATTCTCCATTTGTTCATTTCTTTAAGTCATGCACCTGCTACATGCCAGACAGTGTTCTTGAATCCAGACCTTGGGATACCGAGATGAACGTGATGTGATGCAGTCCCAGCCCTATAGAGGCAGACCCTCTTGTGGGACCAATGCCAGGTCTAGTGACCTTTGGATTACAGTGTGAAAAGAGCCATTCCAGAGCGGACTGTTGGCCATGAAAGCAAACAGAACAGAACAGGCAAAAAAAAAAAAAAACAAAGCTTAAACTCCTGTAAGAAAAGTAGGAGTCGTTTGGGGGAAAGGACCAATGAGGAGATGGCATTTTCAAAGGCTGGGGTGTCAAAGCACATTTAGAGTTATGAGAGGGTGCATTTGGGTGGATGGGGAGGTTGGTTTGTGTGCAGAGAGTATGACTCAGGAAGTTGGTCCTTTAAAAACCCCACCCAAGAAGATGCACCTTCTCTCTCACTCTTACTGATTTTAATCACCTCTATTCTGTGATTCCATGCAGTTAACAGGCTGGCCTCTGCGTCAGAATTTTCAGAACAAAATGCGAGGGAACTTAACTGTCCTCCCTTAATTTCCCTCTAGGAAGCAACACAACGTTGCTTCCTAAAAATTCATGACTTGGTTTACCACCAGAGGCAGCAAACCGATTCAGATGTTCATGACCAGAATTATGCTTAAGCCATTCTCAGAGAAATCAGCAGAATAAGGGACTGTCCACTCCGCAGAAGGCTTTGTATGCAGACAAACTGGGGTTCAATTTTTAACTCCACTGCTTCCTAACTGTGTGAACTTGGGCAAGATTTTTGCCCAAGTTCTGAGACTCTGTTTCCATATCTAAAAAATGGAGAGAATGCTAATTATCTCGTCATCACTCTGTAAAAAAGTGCCTTGGAAAATTCTAGAAGCCTTTGCCAACTGCACCCCCACGATGGTAAGAATTATAATTATGGGTCTTTGATCAAGTTTTCTCCAAAGGAGTGTTTCTCAACTTGGTTGCCCACTGGAATCACTTCAGGGTCCTCAAAAAACACATCTTCCCAGGGCCCCACTCCAGAAACTGTGATTTATTTGTTCCAGGTACAAGAAACAGGACATAGTCAAGGGTGAAAACTAGAGCTTTAAGAAGAGCATTTTAAACATAAATGTTGATGTCCATTATTTAAACTGAAATATCACTCTCTTCCACATCAAGAAATACCCACCCACCCCCACTTTTTAATTGAGTTTTATTTAAACACATTGCTATAGTATCTTCTCTTTTTGGATATAATAAGCAATGATGTTGTCTTAAAATGTACTCTAAAGTATGTTCCCAAGTCCCTAAGTGTAGCAAAGCCAACCTTCACTATCTGGAGGACAAAACATGAAAACCCTAGTCCACAGGCAATGTTCATCCCGTCCATTTTAAGAGAGAGATATGGAACTGCGAAGGGAGTTCATGGGTTTGTACGTACCCATTGGTGCTCAGACATACAAAGATTCTGAACCACCAGGGAGAGAAGCTCATCCTGATCACCAAAGATATCAGCCTTCTTGATAAAGTAAGAGAAGTACGGTAATCAACTGACACGGTGCCAGGCGCTGTGCTTAATGATTTATCAGTGGATGGACGCTATCCACTACCATCACATTGGGTTGAAACCTCTCAAAGGGTCTAAGAGACAGCTGCTACCATCCCACCTTACACATGAGCAAACTGATGTTCTGAGCATACAGGGAATTTGCCCCGGGTCATATAGTTAGTATATATTAAAATCCAGGATTTCTGACTCTTGAGCCCAAGCCTGCAATTACTGCACTTTGTTTAATGACATTTTCTCCAAGCTGCAAGGATATGGCTGGGAGGAGGAGATGGGTCTCAGAGTGTGGACTTCTTTTAAAAGTCTGCCACCAGGGTCAATGATGCTGTATTCTCAGTTCCCTGAACATCCCCTTTAAACCTTTTGTGAACAACCCCTGGTGGGGTAAGAGGATGGGATAGGAATTTTCTGAATTACAAAGTAAACCCAATATCCCAGCATAACACAAATAAAGTTTATTTCTCAGGCACACAAAGTCTGATGGGGAGTGGATGGCTCCCCTGCATCTTGTCTCTGTGCATGTAGAGCAGTTGCCTCCAAGGTCACGGCAGCAGAAAGAGAAATTGAAGGCCTGGCAGCAGGATGTTGTCATCAACTTAACTCTAAAGGAGCCCAGGAAGCCCCGCTGTGTGTCCAGGAAGAGGAACAGGTAAGCACACACATAGCATTTAATGTCTGTTCCAGGAGCTGTTCTTGTACTTTGTTGACCCCTAGGCAACCTCTCGGCTCACGAATCCCAAACGTTTACGTCTTATGACCTATGCTTTTTCTCTCAAAAGCCAAACCAAACAAAACCAACCAACAAAAATGGTGGCCAGTGCTCACACAGGGACAGAAACAAGCATCTTACTGTATTAGTTTCCTGGGGCTGCTATAACAAAATACCACCCACTGGGTGCCTTAAAGCAGAAACGTATTCCCCTGCCGCACAGCCAGCTGAGACCTCAGCCCTCCTCCAACTCCAGTATCCATATTCTTACACAAGGAGAAAAAAGACTGGAAGGAAATCTGGGTTTCATCTGTGTGATGAAAATATAAATGTTTAAGAAAATTCCTCCTTTATACCTTCTGGCCATTTTGCCTCCATAAGGAAAAAGCACTATTTTAGACTTTCAAAAATCAGTAACTGTTATATGCCTTTACTATTTTCCGTACCTGACATTCATCCGATAGACTCATAAAGACTCAAGTCTTGTGTGAATGGATCCTCCATGATAGATGGTTCATTTCACATCACCCAGTGGTCTGCCAAAGTTTACAAGTTGAAACTTTTATTGGATATTTTTGCCTGTCACACTGAGGCTCTTGGCTCTCCTAAAGCTACTTACTGAGTGGCCTCAGGCATTTTGCCAGACCCCGAGTTCAGTGTCTTTCTGTGTAAAACAAAAAGGCTTTTCACGCTCCAGACCCACAGCAAACATCAGAAAACTCCTTTTGGATTGCTTGATGCTGTAAGAGAGGCTGTGGGCTTTCAATTCAGATAGGAACTTCTGAAAAAGTAGGAAGATTTTATACAGACTCAAAACAAGATGAGCAGTTACAAGGGGTAGGAACAAAGGTCTAACGTGTACCTATGTACTAGGATCCATGAGGGCATGGCTAGTAATCATGAACTTGAAGATCTGAACAAAATGAAATAATGTGAAATAAAAGAAAACAAAGCGAAATAAACCCTGGGAGTGAGCAGCTTACTTTCTGACAATCAAGGAAAGAAATAAACCCCAGCCAGGCTTCTGTGCCCTGAATCTGGGATTGGGAGCAATGATGGGAACTTCGAGGAAGCCTGCTTCCCTCTTTGAACTGTCAACGGTTTGTCTTTATAAGACAAAGGGTAACTTCACCTTGTCATCTGCCTTCAATGTATTCTCACCTTTAATAGGACTGAACAAGCCACCCAGCAGTCCCAGCTCCTACCAGGAGGGTTCCTGTCTCAGGGGACACCACCCATGGCCTGGTAACACAAAATGCCCCTTGGCACTGACGGTGAAATCTGCATATATCCACACTCATACATGCCTCTGGGCCCTGGAGTCTACAATGGACTCCTGCAGACTGGGTGTTGCCTGGCTGGAAGTAGGTGATAGTGCCAAGTGTCTGAGATTAACAATGACAGGGTGCATTGAAATGTAAATTTCCCATTGAAAGGCAAGTCTTCACTGGTGGAAGTTTACCTCCCCCAAATCTGCAACTCTCTCTGCAGTACTGCTTGGGGTAAGGTGAGGATGCACGCTCCACCCAAGGCAGACTCTACTTAATGTCTTCTTGTTTCAAAGAGGACAAGGAGGGAGGGAACCAGGGGTGGGGGCACCTGCCACCAGGGGAGCTTTTCACCATGTTAATAATGGCCGGATTCGGACCCTGATACTTTTTCCAAGTTGAGAGAGACACATACAAACATGGCACACACGTATACAGACATTCTATTGTGAACAGACAAAACAAGATATGCCCTAGCACACACCTACCCACATGCACATAGCATAGGTAAGACGCCCAACTTTGCAAGTATCTACTCATGTGTGCATATGAACATAAGGGTGCACGTGCTTACACGCTTGTAACACCAGGAAGCAGTGATGAGAAGTATGTGGACATACAGCGCTGCTAGGGCACCAGTGGTCGCTTCCCTAAGATGCGTGACTTTAATAGTCAGACTCATAGAAGCAGAGGGTAGAATGGTGGTTGCCAGGAGCTTGAGGGAGGGGCATTATTTAAGTTTTACGCAACATAAATGATTTCTGGAGATCTGCTATACAGCATTCTGCCTATAGCTAGCAATACTCTATTGTATATGCAACATTTTCTAGGAGGGTAGATCTTAAGTGTTCATACAATAATAATAACTTAACAGTAACACTAATAAAAGAAGTGGGAGGAAACCTTGGGAGGTGACTGGTATGTCTATGGCCTTGATGGTGGTAATGGGTTCACAGGTGTACACTCTTCCCCCAACTCACTGAGTTGTACACATTAAATATATACAGTTTTTTACACGTTAATCATACCCCAATAAAGTGTTTCTTTAAAGGAAAGAAAAAAGAAGAATAATCATCATACCTATCCTCTGCTTATCTTCTGTAGTGTGAGCATGGAAAGAAATGACAAGTTCTTAAGCACTGCAGAAACACCCATTCAAGTTATCGACATCATCACCAAAATCATCACGAACATCGTCATCATCATCAACATCATCCCTCTATTTCTACCTGAGGACACCAGTGAGTGAGCAAATCCCTGAGGCATTTGTTCCCATGGCCCTTCCTGCCTGGAAAGCTCTCCAATAAGAATTGCAAATCACCTCCAACAGAACCTGCCCAGACAGGTGGAATCACTGAAGACTGAGAGCCAAGCCTCTGACTGCACGTCCAGCTTAAATACACAACAGCAACACAAGGGCAAGTGCAAGGAAGAGAGGACTCAGCCTGTACCTGCTGCCAAGTGAGCTTACTGATTCTAAAGCTTCTTTACAACCACCCAGAATCCAGGAAGAAGACTCTTATTACTCGGACATTATAAAGCCGCCTTAGAGCTGAACATGAAAGACAAAGAGGTGGAAAGATCTGGCCTCGGCCCTCAGGCAGGGCACACTCCAGGGAGGGAGCAGGTCTGCAAGTAGACCAGGAGAGGGGGGCGGGGGAAGTGACTGCAGGAACTAATAAACATCCCAGGAAAGAGGGCATGGTAACCAAAGAGGGACTGGTTAGGGGAGGGACCCTGAAGAGGGCGTTTCAGAGGCAGGGAGATCCCAGCTGGGTTTGAGGAGCTGGATGGTCCAGGATGAGGGGGTGGGGAAGGCGACCCTGGCACTCTTGGGCGTCGCCGTCGCCACAGCTCAGGGCTTACAAACAGGGCGCTCACGTGAAACTGGGAGGCAGGCCCGGGAAAGCCTGTCTTTTTACTGGTCCTGCCCGGTTCATCAGGCGCTACGCGCGAGCCACCACGATGGAAAGTAGCCTTCAGAGTGATCCTGGGTGTCTCTACCACGGCCGCGGCCAGGCTGCCTGCAAAGCTCAGCTCTCCCAAGCAGCTTTCCTTGACTCCCTGTGAGGCTATGAATTTCTGCAAATTCATGTCCATGTCCTTTGACCCAGCAGTGCAACGTGTGAATTACAGCCTGAAGGCACTCTCTAGAGGGCCCCAGAGAAGACCGTTTGAGCTCAAGGAGTATGCAGTGAATGGAAATATCCGGGTCATTCACAATGGCCCATTGCTGTATGAGGAAAGGTATCTGATGCGCTCATTGCCTGCTTTCGTTACCACCATCCAGAAGTGCAGCTCCACACAGTGACTGGGCACCTTTGCCATGCCAGGAGCAACCCAGCCCTTCTCTCCTGAGTGGCAGCTGTTGGCCTCATCAGGAGGGTCAGAGCCGGCTCCCAGGGCACCTGGGTGGGAGCACAGGAGCCTGCTTCCCTCCCACCACGGAGCCGGGGGACACGCCTTCTCCTACAATTGTGGCCTTCACAATTGTGAATTCAAATAACCCAGTTACATAACATGGCATTTGTGACGGCCCATTGTTCCGGTCAGCCCTCTCTGCTGTTGTCCCCTCCTCTGTGCGCCAGACCCTGAATGCCCACCCATGCAGGGACCACGCGGCACCCTGCATTCTTCTTTTTCCCTTCAGCTGAATTGGATCTTTGCATCCGCCAGTTATTTACAAGTATTCCAGCTTCCTCCTCCACAGCGTGCCACGGTCTTTTCTAACTTGCTAAAATTAGAGAATAGGGATATAGGGGAAAGAAAGGTAGAAAAAGGCACTTCCATGAGGGCTTTGCAAATAATAGACGGTTGGGGAAAAGTGCAAGGGAGGCTCTAGTCATTGTCTGGGTGTGGATGAAACCTTCCCTCTTTCCCTATACAGCATGTTTTAGGATGTCAGCTTGTACCCAGCTCTAATAAAACCCAGTTGCCATTGTGTGCAGGGCTGGGGTTTGACATTAAATATTTGTTTTGTTTTTTTTTTTCCCAGTGACAAACTGTTTTCTTTTAAGATACCTGTTTTTTTTTTTTTTGACAAAGCACATTAGATTTAAAAGCAACAACAAAAACAGGTCATACAAATATTGGTCCAGATTACCTGTCCTTTAGAAAAATTAAAAAGATAAGAGCATTACACACTTGGTTAAAACAGCAGACATGTTTGTAGATTTCTACCTTTGGTTCCTTGGCAAGGCTTGAAATGAACATATGCCGTGAACTGAGGCTAGAGTTGAGTCTGGCTTTGTCAACCTGGGGCTGCTGGCTCAGGATTGAATGAATGGACAGTCCTGTTATTCAGTGGGCCCTCTGTGAGCAGCCCACTCCCTGAGTTAGCAGTTTGGATGACCGAATTGTTGGTGGTTCCAACACCTGCGGAGTCATCCCAGCTGAGCCATGTGGTTCTCCCGGTTTCCAATTAGAGTCTGCAGTTAGGTTGCCCATCCATTTCCTTTAGGATATGCCTCTGCATTCCAGACCCATCGTGAGAATCATCCATCAGTTTCACAGATCTGGGAATACGCGTTGATCTGACCTAGTACAAAACACGGCCTGGGATGCAAAACCTGAGAGCTGTGTTAATGGTGATGATGTTAACAGGCTTACCTCCTCCTTGCTGGATTTATTCATTCATTAACCCACCCAGGGAGAGATCCCGTTGTACAGATAACACTTATCAAGTGATCACTGTGTGCTCAGCAGTGAATCAAATGCTTTATGAGATGGGCTTCCCTGGTGGCGCAGTGGTTGAGAGTCCGCCTGCCGATGCAGGGGACATGGGTTCGTGCCCCGGTCTGGGAAGATCCCACATGCCGCGGAGCAGCTGGGCCCGTGAGCCATGGCCGCTGAGCCTGCGCGTCCGGAGCCTGTGCTCCGCAACGGGAGAGGCCACAACAGTGAGAGGCCTGCGCACCGCAAAAAAAAAAAAAAAAAAAAAAAGCTTTATGAGTATTATATCAGTTAATCCTCAATGATACAATAAGCCTATGATTATCCCAATTTTATGGATATAACAGTGAGTCCTGGAGAGACTGATTGAAAAACTCAAGGCCAGACAATGACGAAGGGAAGAAGTTGAACTTTGAGTCAGGGAAGTGTAATATCAAAAGGAGAAAAACCTATGCCCCTTCCAGTCTTTCCTTCAGGAAACATCCTTTTATCACTTTTATGTTTACTTGTTTGAGAGAAAAGTAAAACAATGTCCTTTGATTTCACAGCCAAAAATTTGTGGAGTGAAAACCCAACAGTGTGATATAGTGTGATGTTTTCATGGATGGAGACTGTATTACAGTACGTCTTCTACTGCTGTAACAAACTTCCGCAAATTTAGCGGCTTAAAATGACAACTATTTAGTACCTAACTGTTTCCATTGGTCAGACGTCCAGGTGGGCTTAGTGGAGTTCCCTGCTTAGGACCTCACAAGGCCACAGTCAACGTGTCAGCCAGGTGGATGGGGCTCTATCCTGAGGTTTTGGGAGGGAATCTGCTTCCAAATGCATTCAGGTTATGGGCAGAATCCAGTTCCTCTCTGCTGTAGGACTGAAGTGTAGCTTCCTTCCTGGCTATCAGTAGGACCACTCTCAGCTTCTAGAAGCCCCTCTGGGGTCCTCATCACGTGGTCTCTTTCATCTTCAAAGCCAGAGATGGCACGTCAAGTCCCCCTGGTGCTTTAAATCTTTCTGACTCCCCTTCTGCCACCAGCGGGAGAAAACTCTCTGCTTTTAAAGAGCTTATCTGATGGGGTCAGGCCAAACTGGATAATCTCCATGTGTTAAGGTGACTTGGGACTCTAATTACTTCGGCAAAACCTCTTCCCAGCAGTACCTAGATTAGCATTCGATTAAATAATCAGAGGATGGGAATCTTGGGGGAAGATCTTTAGAATTTTGCTCACTGTAGGGATAAAATTGGGCACCAGAGGATGGGCATCTGAGCTGTAGGTGGGGAGGAGTTGGAGAGGGGCTGTGCATTCGATGGCCCCTGCCTGTGCTTGCCCCGTAGCATCCTGCCTGTGCCTCCGTTGTATGACAACATCAACAGATGGATTTCTTCTCTATCTGCCAAGCCTTGATTTCCCCATTTGTGAAAATGGGGGTGAGATTACTCATAGCCTCATAGAGATTTGAGAGGATTAAATTGAGGCAACGCTTGTACAAGGACTTACACAGTACCTGCATGTAATAGACGGTCAATAAACGTTGGCTGTTATCTTTCTTGACATTATCTATGATTAATTATATGATTACATGTAATATTGTTCATAATAATAAAAACATAAGAAGAAATACATGGATGGTTTTAAGAGGAGGTGATACTTAGGCTCCTTTCTGAAGACAATTAGAAAGCATCCTGGGCATTTGCCTTCAGTCTCAACAGCCAAGCTAACATGCTTGTTCCATCTTTTACTCTGAATGCGCGTTCCTCAAGGGGGCAGTGTGTCCCACCCAGGAAGTCTTCAGAGCAGCCAATTTACAGGAATAACAATGACAATAACGGTAGCCAATACACCTTGGACTTGCCATGTGCCAAGTTCTCTACTACACACTTTACAGAGATTGACTCAACTTCACTGCAACTTTGTGAAACAGATACTAATATTATCTCTCTTTTACAAATGAGGAAACTGAGGCTGGATGAGATCTTGCAGCCAGTGAGAGGCAGACATTCTCTCCTGCTCTGGTTTATCACCCGCTTTTCCTGAATGTGCTCAGATGGTTCATGTTTTGCACACAGCCTGCCCACTGCCTGGATGGCCAGTTTCCATTTTCCACTTTCTTCTCCATTTGCCTTGCTCTTAGGTTTTATTCATCTTCTCAAATCTTAATGTGCGCACAAACGGCCTGGAGACCAGCTTAAAATGACCATTCTAATTTAGGACTCTGGGGTGGGGCCTGAGACCCCATACTGCTCACAGGAGCCCAGGGACGTTGATCCGTAGACCACATTCTGAGTAGCAAGACTCAGGTGCACCATGAGTTCCCTGAGGGTAGAGATCTTGCCCATTATTTCTGCAGCCCTGGGGCCTGGTAGTCAGCTGGTGAGCCTCCCAGGCACTCCCCAGATAAGTACAGAATGAACGGACGAATGGACGAATAACGTTACAGCTTCCCTCCAGCTGGGCCTTTCCTACATTCAATTTTAAATGACTGACTGACTCAGTCCTAGAAGTCAGAGAGGGCTTGACTGAAATCACATTTCCACTGAAGACCCGTGAGTGAACAGCCCCGAGCCTCAATTTTCTCTCCTGTAAAACGGGCATAATATCACTGCACCTTGCCCATAGCTGGCTTTAAACAAATGATAGACAATGAGATGCTTCAACTCCCATCCATGCCTGAGTTCAACAGTGCCACCACTAAGGGCAGCCACTGGAGTGTCATCAGCTGTTGCCACACTGGTCCCGTGGGTGGGGAGGTTCTTATTGCCTTGGCAGTCCATTTTTAGTGGATTCATTCACCATTCACAGAGTCAGACTTGGTGCCAAAGATGGTAATGAGCCAGAGAAGGATCTGGGGCGGGCAAGAACTGGAGTTGAAGGTTCTGGGTATCATGTGCCAGGTAGGGGTTCAGCTGAGGTCACAGTTACCCTGAAGGGCATCAAGGTAAGAGATGGAGGCCAGGAGCACCAATCTGAACGATGGGCACCATTGGCTGAACGATTCTCCCCTTCCTTCCACCATTTGTCTGCACTTTTCTCCTCAACTTCCAAACCTACCTAGAATTTATTCTGAGAAGCCGATCTTGGCTTTAGCACACACAATCTAGGTAAGAAATAAGCAACACACACCATTGGCTCTCCAGGTCCAATGCAAATTCTTCAATCTATCCCCCCTTTAAACTTGGCTGCAATATCTGTTAGGTATCTTAATTTTTTTGTTTCCAGCTCTCCTTTGAAAGCTTTTTTTCTTTGCAGGTTTTTTTTTCTTCTTTTTTTTCATTCCCTGGATTTCCCAAAGAACAGGAGAAAACAAGAAAAAGAAATTTCCTTTCCCAGACAAAAGGCTAAAGTTTCCACTAACACAGATGGTCTGACTTAAGGAAAGTTTTTATAGCCGTCTCCTTTTTAAAAAATGTATTTAAGGTTTCCCTATATGGAGCAAAAATAAAGAGGAAAATAGCTCAAAACAGAGACTGAGCTCTAAAGTGAGAGGGTATTCAAGCACAGAAAAATATTGAAATGACCATGGTTCACATGGGTTTAGTGGGGAGAGTCCCGGGGCCGGAGAGTGTAAGTGACAGCCAGCTGGAAGCCCCCTGACGTGACTTACACACACGCTCTTATTCACCAAGAGTGACCCCCGGTTAGAAATGATGGGGAATGGCAGACGGAGCGCCAGCAATGTTCACAAGCACAGCCCCCTCCCCTCGGCCTGGTCGCGAACAAGATGTTCTGATGGCTTTGGTTTAGGCTTGACTAAAGTGCCCTCACCTCTGACGGCCTTTCCCTCCATCTCTGGCAACCAGCAGCCCTCTCCTCATCCCCACTGCCTTCGTTTGGGTCTTTTCATGATTCCTAACTAGTGGTTATTCAGTCATAGTTGAGGCAGGAATCAGATCCTTGCCTTATAATCAGAGCCTGCCACTTATCATGGGGCTCAGTAAGTTGATTCAATGCCGCAGGGAAAATATATCATTCTGGGGTTTGGTTTAGACATTCATCTCCCCTGATTTCTTTCTCCTTCCATCTTAAGCCATTACCCAACACTCTTGCCGGGCTCTGACGTAAAGCAGACCTCTCTTTGAACCCAACATCTACCAGTATCAGGCTGGAGAAACTTGGGCAACCTTCCTGTGTTCTGGGGGGGTCATCATCTGCATTAAAATGGAGGAGTTTAAAACATCAACTTCATAGAGATAGTGTAAGAAATAAATGAAACAATATCCTGGTGTCTACCTGGAAAAGGGCGAAACTTCTCCTCTGAACATAAGCAGACCATCGCTTAGTTGTTTGGTTTCTGTTGTTGATCTTTCAGTTATTTTTAGAAAGAGTAGGAAATAGCCCAAATTCAGTGGGCTCCATGTATCCGTGGAATAAATAATTTTGGCCACACAGACATGTTCAAACTGGAGTGTTTATATACCGGAAAATAAGGACACTTTTTGCATTTCAGAAATGGTGGCCATGGTCAGGGCTGAATCAGTTTGGATGTGGACAAGCAAGACGCTACTCCGAGCCCCATGGCACTCCCATGTGCCAACACATGTGGCTTTGTCCGTTGCCTCAGATCACCGCGCTGGCTTCTTGCCTCAGGATCTTTGCATGCACCATTTCTTTTTGCTTAGGGTCCTTTTCCTTCACTCAGTAGTGTCAATCAAAAGTGTCAGGCACCTTCATAGGGGAAACGCTGGTGGCCAAGACTGTGGCCTCGTGGAGCTTATGTTTTATGGGTGTATGAGGGTCACTGTGAGAAGACTGAAGCAAATAATCCAACAAAAGGATAATTTTGCCATGATACGTACTATGAAAACAATTAAACAGGGTTGTGGTAGAGAAAGTGACTGGATACAAAGGTCAATGAAACCCTCTTTGAGAAGGATATTTTGAGGAGGAGCTATTTTGAACAGAGATCTAAATGGTGCAGGTCGTGTGAATATTTTGGGAGGATCATTTCAGACCGAACAAATAGCGAGAGCAAAAAGCCACATGTGGTAACTTGTTCCCAAGACGGCCGCCAACAAGTTCTTGCCTCTTTGTATGTTGATACCTTCCCAGCACTGAGAAGTGTAATCTATTTCTCCTTTGTCCTTGAATTTGCGCTGGCGACGGCAATTCTCTTGACTATTAGAATGGGACGGAAGTGACTTTCTGGAATTGCTGAGGCCAGGTCATACAGGTTCCCCTGGACCCCTTGGATCCCTCTCAAGGGATCCCAGGTGCCATGCTTTGAGAAGCCCAGAGGCCACATGCAGATGCTCTACTGAACAAGCCCAGCTGAGCGCCTAATCCACAGCCAGGATCAACTGCCACTTATGTGAGGCGCCATCTTGGATGTCCAGTCCAGTCTAGTCCCAGTCAGCAACTGGCTGCAACTATGAGCAAAAACCCACCCAGCTGAGCCCAGTCAACCACAGAACTGGGAGAGGTGATCATAAAGTGCTGGGAAAGCCACTACCATTCTGGGGTGATTTGTCACACAGCAGGAGACAACCAGAACACCCTAGGACACTTCTCTGTCTATCTCCAGCCCATTTAGACTTGTTAATTCCTTCTCATTTTTCAACTCAAACATTATTCCCACAGAGGGACATTTCTGTCACCCCAGATGCTCAGGCACCCTCCCATATGTTCTCATAGCAACTCATACTTTTCCTTCATAACACTGATAATAAGCTATAATCTGTACTTCTTTTTATGATTATTTATAACTGTCTCCCTCACTAGGATCTATGTTCACGATGATAATGTTTTGTGTGTTTTACTCACCATAATATCCTTAGCACTAAGTATAAAGCCTGGCACAGAGTAGGTACTCAATAAACATTTGTTGAATAAAGGAATAATGGAATGAATGGTTTAGCTTCAGAGTAGAGATCTGGTGGTCAAAGTTAGCAGACTTTGATAACAGACATTGTCCCCAAATACTAAATCAAATCTAGTGGCCGTATCTGACTAGAGCTTTAGTCGAAGAAAGCTTACAAGTTAAAATATCCAGGGTCCAGGACATGAGGGGCCCAGAGAATTGGTTAAAGGATGGTTCTGTGATGTCCCAGAGGACGAGGCGTCCCAAGTGGACATACACCCTAATCCTTCTGGTTCTTGAGCTACTCCCAGGAGAGTTGGCAACTTGAGGCTCCTTGAAATATTCCCAGCGTCTCACACCAAAGCCATAATGCCTCCATGGGAAACATGGCCCAGGAAATTCCTCCTGGTTTACTCTCCTCCCAATTCAGAAGCCTCTCTGTTTCCCTGCTTGCTGCCTTTAATAATAAAAATACTTTTTATGTCCTGCTACCAGGCATTATGAGCTTATTATTTACCACTTGCTATGCCCAGTGCTTTCCACTCATCATTTCATCTAATCTTCTCAGAAGCCTCTGATGGGACTTCCCTGGCGGCGCAGTGGTTAAGAATCCACCTGCCAATGCAGGGAACACGGGTTCGAGCCCTGGTCCAGGAAGATCCCACATGCTGCAGAGCAACTAAGCCCATGCGCCATAACTACTGAGCCTGAGCTTTAGAGCCCGTGAGCCACAACTACTGAGCCCGCGTGCCACAACTACTGAAACCCATGCACTTAGAGCCCGTGCTCTGCAACAAGAGAAGCCACCGCAATGAGAAGCCCGCGCACCGCAACGAAGAGTAGCCCCCGCTCGCCACAACTAGAGAAAAGCCCGTGCACAGCAACAAAGACCCAATGCAGCCAAAAAATAAAAAAAGAAGCCTCTGAGGTAGAGAGTTATCTCTCAGTTACAGACGAGTAAAATAAGGCACAAAGAGGTTAAGAAATTTACTCAAAGCCATGGGGCTAACAAGAAGCAGAGCCAGGTCTTAAAAACAAAACAAACAACAAAGAATCAAGCAAACAAAAAGATCTGAATGTCTCCAAAACACAGGTTCTTGTCCGTTCTGTTTCAATGCCTCGTAAAAGAGAGTGTGTCCTCTTTCTTATTTTCCCTCATCTTGTCTTGGAAATCTGGCTCTGAACTCGCTAACGTGGCCCTAAGGGGACAGGCCCATAGGTGAGAACTCACGGTGGTGACCCACCAAGTTTTCACGCTGGGAAACCTCTGGCCCTGGGAATCAGATGCCCCTCCTCCAACACCCGCCACCACCAAAGTCCAGAAACACATCTGGATGGGCAGCTCTTGTGCAGAGAAGGAGCTCAGCCAGTAGCTGCTTGCAGGCTGGCAGAGCAGGTCACCGCATGGCGCTCACAGGACCCAGGGACAGTGCCAAGTACATTGTCAAGCTGACAGCTGGGGAAGGAGCTCAGAGCTCAGAAGCATCTCCCAAAATGCAGCCAAAACGAAACATCAGGTGCAAACAGAGCTTTATTCTGGGTGGGCCCGTTTTGAAACCCAAAACTGATAAACATGTCTGGGAATTTGAAAGACTGACTCAGAAATTCCCAGGTCCTTGGATGGACCATTACGTTAAGGCCGTGGATCCCACAAGCGAGCTTGCTCTAATCCTCTCTGTGCTTCCCTGACTCTGCCCCCCTCCGCATCCCCGCCCCATGCGATAGCTGCCTCATCAAGTGTGAATCATGAAACCACATACACTGCAGCAAGGCCATCCTCCTGCTGACTTCTGGGAACATAAACAATAATAACGTAAGTATGACTGACTAAAGGCTTAAGCCAAGTGCTTAAAGGAAATCTATATTTTTTATGTAAACAGTCTTCTGTTTACCGACGTGGTCCAGTTGTTTTGCTCAACTCTGGAAGATATGAAACCAGCTTGCCGTGGAAGCAAAGGGTATAACCCATGGCCGGGAGACTGCCAGGGAAAGAGAACACAAAAACCTCACTTAGAAGTGTCCCTTACCTCTTCTGCAGTGTTAGAAGGCATTAGTTTGATGGTGACACTAGGTTAGGTGACACCATCCAACCAACGGTTGACATCAACATTTTCTTTTCTTAGCTCTGAAAGAATCCTTTGGAGGGCAAAAAGGTTTGGAGGGTGTGTGTGTGTGTGTGTGTGTGTGTGAGAGAGAGAGAGAGAGAGAGAGAGAAAGAGAGAGAGAGAGAGATCAAAGGTGTTAGAGGAGCTTAAACTCAGACATTGCACAAACCATGGAAAAATCTCCCACCATCCTTCTGTCTCCTTTTGTCTCAGGGCCGAATGCTGATCCTGGGAGGTGATCTGCACAGTTAGAAGATGTCAGACAACTTGAAAATTCCTCATTGTTGCCAACCGCAAATATTTAGGGTTTGTGTTATCTAGGTTATAATGAGAACCTGCCAGGGAAAAATTCAGACATACAAATCTCTGTGTAAACTACCTTAAGAGTCTTAAGCTGACAAAAGCCAGAGCAAAGTCTGAAATTCTGCCCTCAGAGTACCCATAATTGAGGCTCTGGCTCTTCACATACTGTAACAGGACTCCAGCAGGGCTTGGCTTTTCCACGTATGCCATTCTCTGTTTGGGCCGGAAAAGTCTTGCTTCGTTCTGTGGCCTCGCCAGTCTGACGCAGGCAAGTTTTCAAAGCTCCTAAGTATCTGGGAACAGGAAGGGTGATGGGGTAAGATGGTCTTCAAGGCTTCTGGATGATGATGGGGGGAGTGAGAATAGTCTTAACATCATCCCCTTCATTGTCACTGTTGTTCTTGTCTGTTCAGGGTCCACTGTCCTTTTGTTAGGACCTTAGGCCAGTCACTCTTCCACTTTCAGAAATGTAAACCTTGAGTACAATCATCCAGTCAAAAGGCGATGGCAACTAAATCATTTCCAGTGTCTTTGTGCTAAAGGGACTGGTTGTGAATTCCCGGCCACTGTCCTTTCCAAGTCTTGGTGGTCCAGCTCTTCCCTGTAATCTGTGACCAATCCAGTGTCTTTCAACACATCTCATATTTTATGCTTAAAATCATTGGAGTTGGCTTCTATCGCTTATAATCAAAGAACCCCAACTAAATCCTTCTCCTCTCCTTCCAGACATTGTGCTAGCAGCTGGGGATTCAATAGTGAACAAAACCTCTCTTTGGATTTTTTTTTGAATAAGACCAAGTTGAGCATTCTTTTTTTTTTTTTTTTTAACATTTTATTTGGAGTCCCTATTATGTGTGTGTTACTGGCATCCAGCAGTGAACAAGTCGACACACGCTCTTTCCTTACAGATCGTAATGTCTAAGGGGGAGGAAAGATATTGCACAAGCAATTACTATATAACATGCAAGTGCTATGTGAGGAAAAGCTCAGAGTGTAACTTGAGCACATCTAAAGAACCAGCAACTCATCTTGGGACCTGGAAGGATCCTGCCCTCTATGGGGCTGGATGGTCTGAAGCACAGTTAGTAAACAGCCATCTCATTGAAACCAATGAGATTAATGATAAGATAGCAATGCCTGTAGGAATATGAGCGAAAGGACCACTAATGCTGATGGCCCCTGCCTCCCATCCTAGAAAGCCAAGCTGTGCTAGAACAGCTTAAATATATTTCTGAGATTAACTAGCTTAGCCAGGCTCTCTGACCCAAGAATGGGAATGCACCAGTGTCTTCACCCTTGTAGCTCAGGGGCACAAGTATGGCTGTCGTTTTATTTTTTTAGGTTTCTTTGCGGGCGATTTTTAATCAGATTAAAATATACACAACAAAATTGGCCTCTTTTTTTTTTTTTTTTTTTGTGGTACGTGGGCCTCTCACCGCTGTGGCCTCTCCCGTTGCGGGGCACGGGCTCCGGACGCGCAGGCTCAGCGGCCATGGCTCACGGGCCCAGCCGCCCCGCGGCACGTGGGATCTTCCCGGACCGGGGCAAGAACCCGCATCCCCTGCATCGGCAGGTGGACTCTCAACCACTCTGCCACCAGAGAAGCCCAAAATTGGCCATTTTAATGATTTTTAAGTACACGATTCAGTGGCATAAAGTGCATTCACAATGTTGTGCAACCAACACCACTGTCCATTTCCAAAACTTTTCATCATCCCAAGCAGAAGTTCTGTACCCATGAAACGATAACTCCCCATCCCCCCTGCCCCCAGCCCTTGGTACCCTCTAATCTACTTTCTGTCTCTATGAATTTACCTCATATAACTGCATCAGACAATAATCATCCTTTGGTCCTTCAGCTTATTTCATTTAGGATATTGTTTTCAAGGTTCATCTATGTCATAGTGTGTATCAGAATTTCATTACTTTTTAAGGCGGAATAATATTCCATTGTTTGGAAAAAAAACCACACTTTGTTTATTCGTTCATCTGTTGATGAACATTTGTGCTGTTTCCACCTTCTTGCTAGCGTGAATAATGCTGCTATAAAACACTGGTGTCAAAGCACCTGTTTGAGTTCTGGCTTTCGATTCTTTGGGGATATTGAAAGAACTGAATATCTGTGTCATTGCCATATCTTACGGTAACTGTTTGCCACAAGTCTTCAACAGACCAGATGAATGAGCCCACCTGATACCTAACCCATACCCAGGTCTCATATGGGCTGGTGTGCCCTAACTATAGAAGAGACATTTAGCAATTAACAACAAAAAAGAATGAATAACTTTTATAAGACACCTAGAATGCGCCAATCAGGTACTGACTTTGTCACATTATCTCTTTCGATTCTTACGATAACCATATGAAGCAAGTGTTTTTCAGTTTATACCCTTTCTCCATTACTTTTAGCAGGAAAAGCAGAGCAGGAGAGTTTAGGAAACTCTCCAAGGTCACCAGACAACAATAACTGTTTGGCTCTAAGCCCTCTGCCCATCCACTATGGCACAGCTCCCCTCCGGTAATCTGAACACAAATGAGGTAAACCATCCCGCCAGCTCAGCTAGAAGTCTAGACTGGCCTCCTGGGTGAAGTTCCAGATTGCAAGGCAAAGCATGGGTCGGTTTCCAGAGGGCTCTGCTTCCTGGCCTTGGGTCATCCCTGTCTGACAGTAAGAAAGCAAGGAAGGAAGAGAGGAAGGAAGGGAGGAAGGAAGGAAGGGAGGGAAGGCGGGAGGGAGGAAAGAAGGAGGGAGGAAGGAGAAAGAGAAAGGAAGAGAGAAAGAAAAAGGAAAGCAGAAAATAGAGAGGCTGTCCCGTTAACAGTGGGGCTCTGAGCTCCAGGCAGTCATGCACTGCTCGCTGGCTGGCTTTTCACATGAGGCTATGCCTGCTGAGGTTACATCCCGCCTCACCGTGGCCTCAAGGAACCCAAGAAACACACTCATTGCCTCTTGGGTTATTTTATAAACAGTGCTTGGAAACCACGAGTCATTATCACTCTTCTGGCCAGCCAGTCAGACTTTCCATGCCCTTATGTGTGATGCCCTTAATCTTTCCTAAGCCAGCAGCCTCATTGCCCTAAACCAAGAGAATTGTTTACTTTGGCCATAATTAGGGCAGATTTTAAGAATCAGCCTGCCCTCTCTCAGTGCCCAAGGCTTTAAAGCTATAATCTAAACATTCATCCCACCGTCCATTCTTTTATTCACGCTTACCTCTAGATCCTCCCAAGTTGTATCCCGGCATCTGTACATCCATACAGCCACCCATCCATTAATCTATTCATCCCTCATCCACTCATTCATTTATTGATTCAGGCATCCACCCATATACGCCCTTTTAATCATTCGTCTACTTATCAATTCCTCTGTTTACCTACCCACTGACTCAATAACGAACCCAGGGAGGTATCCATTTATTCATGCATAGGTGCATGTCTCCATTCATCACCTACCCAGTACCCACCATTTCTTCACTCAGTCTCTCAACTGCTTACTTATTCAATCACCTAATCACCTTCTTACGAAATCTATAATCACCTGTTATGAGTCAGGCAATGCTGTTGATGTTAGAAGAACAAGGATGAACAGTATGGTTCCCATTCCCCCAACCACCCACCAATCTCCCAATGATTGGCATCTATTTATTTATCCAACCTGTAGAATTCCACCCCCGTGGGCCCTGAATTGGTTACTGGGTGGATCCCAGGGAGTTTCAAAGAGAGAAGTAGAGACGAATGCTGATTCAAGTCCACGCATAGAGTGCAACCAAAATGATAGTTGGGAAGGACTTGGCTACAAGACAGAAACTAGACTAGAGACAAGAGTCTGGAACTGGAGATTCCTTCTGGTACTGAAGTTAGTCACAGAGATATTAATAAATAGTTCTGAGCCTTCTTGTGGGTCAGAAGGAAGCTTTAAAAATGCCTAGAGGGCTTCCCTGGTGACGCGGTGGTTAAGAATCCGCCTGCCAATGCAGGGGACACGGGTTCGATCCGTGGTCCAGGAAGATCCCACGTGCCATGGAGCAACTAAGCCCATGTGCCACAACTACTGAGCCTGCGCTCTAGAGCCCGCGAGCCACAACTACTGAACCCGAGTGCCACAACTACTGAAGCCTGCACCCACGCGCAACAACAAAGACCCAACGCAGCCAAAAATAAATAAATTTATAAAAATAAAAATTAAAAAAAATAAAAGTGCCGAGATGTTTAAGACATTTCCATTTCCCCATCCAACAATTCATCCATCCATCCACTTATTCACAAATCCATGGATTCACCCATCCATCCATCTACATTTTTACTGTTCAACTATTATAGCAGGGGGTCTTAACCAGGGTTTCATGAATAGGTACAATCGCATAAGTTTAATTCATCCTTGCATTCCCAGTCTCTTCCATTGCTACTGACACACAGCAAGTGCAAATTAAATATTTGCTAAATAAATGAATGAGGGCTCTCAGTTTTGATGAGATAAACCCAACCAGAAATGTGGCCCCTGGATCACATAATTTGGCTGGCACTAGGGCCAATACGCATACATTTACTTTTTATATGATTGCTTAATGGTACTGTGCAGAATTTCCCCTAACTACACTTAAGCAGTTCATATGCCCAGATGAGGCCATGACTAGTTTAGGCATGTCTACAAGACGTGGCTTTAGCTGTTTGACAAAGTGAATCCATCTCCCTCAGGTTCTAACACGCCACTGGAAAAGGCTGAAGCCAGATCCATGTATCAGGGGCTAACCAATCAGACTGCAGAATTCAGTAGATCCAATTATTTTTGTTTAACACCACATCAGGAGGCCTCCACAGAAGGCCTTAATCAAACTGACTGTTTGGGATAACTACATTTGTATAAACAGAACTCTGATGTATTCAGTTGAGGAAGATCACTCTTTGAGTTTGGTCAAGACAGTCAAGCTATCTGGACAACACAGATTAAAGTCCTGACTTTGATTTCTAAAAAATAAAATAAGTAAGTCTTTTACATTTAAACCTGGAGGCAACACAGCATGTCACTAGTAGCATAGAGGACATGGGGATAAAGCCAGAGAGATGTAGGTTTTCATCAGGCATCACTTACTAGATCTGTGGTCTTGGGCAAAGTATACGGAACGTCTCTCATCCTCAGTTTCCCCATCCTGAAAATGTGAAAAGTATCCTTTACTTCACACAGTTGGACTCCAGGTGATAACCTACATGAGAGTCTAGCTCAACACCTGATAGTACAAAGATGGCCCCCAATAAATAGTAGATCCTCATTTCCTGATTCTCTGAATAGTTGCTCTGTCTGCCTAGTTCACTTTCTTTGAGATCATTAATTTTTTTAAAAAAAACAACCTGTTTTGATGTCTGTTTGGAACTCTGAACTTCGCAAAGGGCCTTCATGTCCATTACCTCATTTGTGTATCACCATCACCGTCACTGTCATTATCATCAAAATTATAACGATTCCCATTCTACAGATAAGAACACTGAGGCCCAAGTTGTATAAGGAACTTATCCACTTCCGGTCAGAGTCAGAGTCAGACTTGAACTCATCATCTTCAGACTCTGAGCCCAGTTCTCTTTGTATTAATGGGATCATTAATAGCAGACTCAACAGAACAAAGAGGATGGAAGAGACAAAGGGCCACTGAACCCCCTGAGATCCTCCAGAACAGACCTGCCTAGGTAACGAGTGTGTGGCTTGCTGACAAGACCCAACTAGATGTTATGCACACATGGGTCCGGCTTTCTCCCATGTGTAAGCAGCCTCATGCAGCCCTCTTGTGACCTTTTGATTGGCCTCCAACATATAACATGATACTACAGCCCAAAAACCTGTCCTTTTTTGCCTAGATTCCTACAAGGAGTCTGTGTTTTATTTCACTATTTTCCTGGGTGTGCTTCTATTTTCTTATTTATTTATTTGAGCCACTAAATTATCTAATTAGTGACATACATCGTTGACACATGGGCCACTATGAATATTTACTGCACACTTGTTCACGCATTTATCTAAATAGGTGGCATGCCAGGACCATGTAATAAGGAATAATGATTCTTTAGAATAGTTACGGGGAATTACAGAAGAGGGAAAAAGTTTTGCACGGTGGGTTGCAGCTTCCAACCACATCTATCAATTCTTCCTGAGATAGAGCAATTGCCCAGTAATGACAAAAAGTTTATAGTAATGAATAAATCAATACTCAGCTCTGCCGCAGTTTCAGATGTTACTTTTACAGGTCTTCCCGCGTCTCTTATATATCCCTTAGCTCTGGAACTGAGAGAGCGTGGTGAATGCCAACAGCTACGAGGAGGAAGGGAACAAACAGCTCAAACTCCTGAGATGCTGGTGATCCACCACCATCGCCTTACAGGGAGATCCATTTATACCTCTGAGCCCTACAACGGAGCAGCTCCCAGTGACCAGCTACACAGCCGACAAGTGTTTGTTCTAAGAATGGAACCATGGCTTTGTGATGAGAGAAACGGAAATGCAAAAGAGATAAACAAACTAACAAATAATGAATTAAGTAGGGACAAGTGGGATGAAGCAGGAGGAAGGGAATGCCACTAGAAAGGGAGGAAAGAGAAACTGAGAAAGAGGGTTTTAGCCCAACGCGGTGTCTGCCTGGGCTTGACTCATTCGGCAAATATTTACCGAGTGCCTGCTCTGGACCAAGCATAGTTCTAGGCAGGGCTGCGAAGTTTTTCTGTCAATCATCCCAGAGTAGATATTTTAGGCTGTGAAGGCAGAACGGTCTCCACGGCCACTAAGCCACTCTTGTTTGTAGCACAAAAGCAGCCATACACAATACATAAATGAGTGAGTGTGGCTATGTTCCAATAAAACTTTATTTACAAAACAGGTGATGAGCTAGAGCACAGCTTGCCCACCCAGGTAGAGCATCACATTTCCCCAGATGGGCTATGCGCCAGTGGGTTGTGGGCTGATTTGGGAGGTACGCAGACACGGTGTAAATAACTTAGAATCACATGAGGAGATTTCATTCCAATTTGAGTCTCTTATAATCCTCTGATTACACCAAGGAGAAAGTCTCTGTAGGGTGCTAGCCTTTACCATACCTCTAACATTTTGCTAATCGCTTTTTCAACAAAAGGAGAGATCACAAGGCTCTTAGCCTTGGCAAGCAACAGTTTCTCGAGAGATTCTTCAGCTTTGGTTTTTGCAGAGTTTCTATTGACTGCACGTGATACTTGCTTCTGTTTACCATTTAGAAAGGCAGAAACAGGGTTTGTTAACCTTGGCCTTGTTGACACTTGGGCTGGATAAGTTTTTGTTGGGGGTGGGAAGGTTGTACTGTGCATTGTTGGATATTGAAGCAGCATCCCTGGTCTCCACCCACTAGATGCCAGAAGCACAAGCCATGTCACTTCTTTAGTGACACTGAGCAACTCTTTATTCCCCTGCCTCCTTTTCCTCATCTGTAAAATGGGGATGATGAAGACAGTAGCTCCAACCTCACCGAGCTGCTGTGAGGATTAAATCCATTCATTCATGCAAAGCAATCAGGAGGGAGTTCACCGGAGGAAAGCATGCAATTAACATTAGCCGCGGCCATTTGTCCTAGTAACGAAGTGGCTCTGCTTTACATATATGTATTTGTTTAGTCACTTATTCAAGTGATCCAATTAAAATATATATTCTTAAATAAATAATAGTTTAGATAGTGTAAAGGTATGCCAAAATTTATGAAGATGTTCTATGAGTTGAGGTTGTGAAACTGATACAGTTCAAGAGTGGGATTTGGGCATGTTTTATCTAAGCTCTATTACTCATTGGATGTGTGACTTTGGACCAATTACTAAGTTTCTTAGGCCTCTAGTTTCCTCCCTGGGGAGAAGATGATCCCTCCTCCCAGAGGAGTTGTCGAGCAAAACCAAGGTAATGTTCTCAGGAGTTACTCAACGCCAGATAGGTACTCGATAAATGCTACTTCTCCCTCCCATTGTTTTTGTTGTTAGTAACTCTTATGGGTTGCATCAACTACCTATTGTTGTGTAGCAATCCGAGAACTCAGTGGCATAAAACAATAGCCACTCCTTAGCTCACAACTCCAGGGGTTGCCAGTTTGGGCTGAGCTCAGGAGAGTGGTTCTTCTGCTGGCCTTGATTTCGGTCCTGTCTATGGCAGCAGTCAGCTATTGACTTAAATGGGCTGGTCGATCCGTTCACTTAATAGTGGCTGGTTGATGGCCTCCTTCACAAGTCTGGCTGTTGGAGCCGGCTGTCTGCAGGGCCTCTCACTGCCTATGGCTCTTCTTCCAAAAGGCTAGCCTGGACCTTTACGTGGAGGCAGCCCTATTCCAGTAAAACAAGAGCAGGAACCACAAGGCATCTTGAAGCCTAGACTGAGAAGTCACACCATGTTGCTTCAACCACGTTTTGTTAGTCAAAACAAGCCACAAGGTCAGCTCAGATCAAGCAAGGGGAAATAAACTCCACTTCTAGGTAGAAGAAGAAGCAAAGGCACGTCGCAAAGGCATGTGTGCACAGGGAGTGTGATTCACAGGGGCCATTTCTACGACCGCATTGTCTGCCTACAGCTTAGCCCACAACAACCTCCTCCCTTATGTCTCCACAAAGACTCGCACACTGGATGTTGTTCACATGACTAACGTGCACCCGTGGTGGTGTCCAGATGCTCATGAAACCCCGCAGATTACATGGGAATTACACAATACCACAAAACTGCACAATCACCGCAACTATTAACGGCACATCAGTTCAAGGTTGCTCACTGCGGTTTGCATTATTGCCAAGAGAGGCTGTGGAATCCATAGCATTTCCCACCCTGTTCTAAATCTATCTCTTCTCTCACATTCAGAAAAAATGGCCAACGTGAGTCATACGCTGTCAGATTATTATCAAGATTAGCCTTGTCTTGTTTTCTTTTAAAAAAAGTCACTTATCTCACTGTTAACACTTTGTCATTAGTAACAAATTGTGGGAGCAGACCTCAAAACTGCTAAGAGTCAATGCATTGGGGTAGGATTCACCAGTCAAAATAACTTATTCAAGTTAGGAATTCATTCCCACCTCCCCACTTTTTTTTTTTTTTTTCAGTAGCTGCAGTCTAAATATAACATGTCAATATTTTCTTGCTACATTTTCTTCCCCCTGGATAGTGACCTTCTAGTGATTTTCCTCCAGCACACATCAGACATCCTCTTCCAAAGATATACCTCAAAGCTGTATATATTGTTAATAGCCACACCATTTCCTGTATCTAGGTTTTAACCATCAGTCATTGTAGCCACAAACAGATGACTTCTTCTAAGCTACACTCTCCAACCAACGGTGCTTACACACCACAGAGACCCTAATCTTAGCTTCACACACTATCACCCACCTTTCTCCGGTTTGGATTCCACAGTCCATCCCTACAATAATCCCTGTTCCCTCTCAGTTCCTGCTCCCCTTCTGTTGCTGCCATGGTAAACCTCATCTCTGTTAAAACTCACCTCCCTTCTTGCTCTGTGCCTGGACCTGAGAAGCAGAACGTGGCTAGAGGAAAATTTACAACCATGTTTACTTGCCTCACGTTAGATGTATGACCACATATCACAAGCGGGCCTTTAAGCACCATCTGAAAAGCTCAACACAATTTCCCCAGTCAAAACCTCCTTCCGTTTATCCAGATGACTATTGACAGGTCTTCTCACTCCTAAGGCAGCCAATGCTCATTGTCTATAGATGACCTTGATTCTTTTTTTTGTTTGTTTATTTAATTTATTTATTTTTGGCTGCGTGGGGTCTTTGTTGCTGCGCGCGGGCTTTCTCTAGTTGCCGCGAGCCGGGGCTCCTCTTCGTTGCGGTGCACAGGCTTCTCGTTGCGGGGGCTTCTCTGTTGTGGAGCACGGGCTCTAGGTGTGTGGGCTCAGTAGCTGTGGCACACGGGCTCAGCAGTTGTGGTGCACAGGCTTAGTTGCTCCGCAGCATGTGGAATCTTCCGGGACCAGGGCTTGAACCTGTGTCCCGTGCATTGGCAGGAGGATTCTTAACCACTGCGCCACCAGGGAAGCCCCCTTGATTCTTATTTTACTGAGAAAGTAGAAGCAATCAGAAGAGCATTTTCTCTTTTCTACCTGAATCTCTACATGTAGACACCGCCGCCTCTTCTCTGCTATGATGACTCAAACATCCCTACTGTTCTCTAAACCCACCCTCCCTCACCCATCCAAGGACTTGGTTCCCAAAGTTACTCCTCCACCCCCTGCATCATCAATCAACTGAATCACTCACATCAGCATCTGAACATGCCAAGAGATCTCCCACTGACAGATAAAGAAACTTCCCCTTGACCTCACAACTCTGTAGCGTACCTCAACCCATTTATTTGCCACCGTTTCAGGAAACTTCAAAACTTTCCTCACTACTGTTCCACTGAAACAGCTCTTGTGAAACTCCCTTGAGTTTTTCATCCCTTTCAACTCAATTCCCTTACCTTAGACTGCAGTGTCTTTGAATTCTCAGTGTCATTTGGTACACTTGGTCAAGACATTCCTTCGTAAAGCCTTTTTAAAAATATTTATTTATTTTATTTATTCCTTCGGCTGCGTCGGGTCTTTGTTGCGGTGCACAGGCTTCTCTCTAGTTGTGTTGTGTAGGTTTTCTCTCTCTAGTTGTGGCGCGCGGGCTCCAGGGTGCGTGGGCTCTGCAGTTTGCGGCACGCGGGCTCTCTCGTTGAGGCACACGAGCTCAGTAGTTGTGGCACGTGGGCTTAGTTGCCCCACGGCATGTGGGATCTTAGTTCCCCAACCAGGGATCGAACCCACGTCCCCTGCATGGGAAGGCAGATTCTTTACCACTGGACCACCGGGGAAGTCCCTCCCAAAGCCTGTTTTTAATCTTAGCTTTTCAGTCACTACACTTCCCTAGTTTTCCTCCCTCACCACTGGCCCATCCAATTCTTTTGTTTTTTCCCAATCTTTAATATTGGTTCATTCAAGGATTTTGACCTTAGTCCTCTTCTTTCCCATATCTACAACTCATTCTCACCTCATGACCATATGAGATGACCTCATATGGCCTCTTGGCTTTAAATATCAACTCCCTGCTGATGACTTCTAAGTTTATACCTAGTTATGATGTCTCCCTGGAACTCCAGACTCATATATTCATCTGCATAGTTGATATCTCCACTTGGATGCCTAATAAGCATCTCAAACATTAGAGATGCAAAATAGAATTCATGATTTCCCTCCTCAAACTCATTCTTTCCTCTTTCAGTGAAAGGTGCTGCCTTGTACTCAGTTGCTCAATTAAAAAATGAAGAGGTTGGCCTTCCTTTCTTTCCATCACCCTTACATGCAACCCATCAGCAAGTCCTGTTGGCTTTACCTTTAAGATATATCAACGTTTGCCTCTTCTGAGCACCTGTATGGCCACCATGATTTCTAAGCTGGACCCGCGAAATATCCTAAGAGGTCTCCCTTCTTCCAGTCTTGGCCCTACCGTCGATTCTCCACACAGCAGCCAGAGTGAGCTTGGTCAAGATACACGTAAATTGGATCATGTCACTTCTTTTTTCATAAAACTCCAGTGATTCTGTAACAAGCATGGAATACAATCCAGACTCTTCACCTTGGCTGTCATGATCTTACCTTCACTTATCTCTCTGGATTCACCTCCCATACTCTAGCCTCACTAGCTCTGATCTACTGTATTGGCCTGAATGCTTATAGACACACGAGATTCATTCCCAAGTCGGAGCCCTTGTATCCGTAGTTCTCCCTGCTTGCAACTCTTCCTCCAAACCTTTAAATGACTTACTCACTCACTTCATTCATTTATTGGCCCAAATATTACCTCTTCAGAGAAGAATCTCTGACTACCACCCTAAAGCCAACACGTCATTCATCAACCTCATTCCTTGCACTGCTTTTCTTTAAAAGAGCCTTATTACCTGAAATTCCATTATACCAGTATTCGTTTCCTCACTCAGTGTCCATGTCTCCACTAGAATATAATTTCCGTGAGATCAAGGACCTCACCCACCTCATCCCGTGTTCAATATACAGCACATTGTAGGTGCTAAAGAAACCCTTCTTGATGATACAATTGACACTACTGGTAGAAATGACTGATACTATTGGTAGAAATAATAATCATTGTGAAATGCTCTCAGCACTTTCACTTCTTTGTATTCACATTAGGCCTGATCATTTGGCTTAAATAAGAAAAGCAGCAAGAGAAGACAGCTTGTGTTGGCATCAAAACTTTATGTAAATCTCTACCCACTAGCTCTATCTCCTCCAGAGTTAGATGGAGTTTAAGCAAATGGTTTACTGTATATTGTGACATAATGTCACGATATACAGTAAACCAGTAGCTTTCTCTTTTTATTACTTTACTCCTAGTATTGCCTATAAGCTCTCTGCACTCACATCAGACATGTCACAATTTGTAAGAACTCATCAACGTATTCTATTACATAAAGACATAAACTACATATAAACAGTTTTAATTTATTTGGTATGAACGTTAAATGTCATCAATTTAGAGTGTGCAGCTCATCCCAGTGACTGACATCTGTTCAAAGCAAGCTTTCAGAATGTTTATTTGTCTTGCCTAACTCGGAGAGAGATCCTAGAATGGCATTTTGGCATATTTTCCCATAAAATTACCATTGACTTTCCTCTAGAAGGATTATTTATATGTAATGTCTAACTTTTATGATCACTTATTCAAGTAAGGCTACTTTCTGGGCCCAGGCTTACTTGAGGCAGGAGACCAAGGGAAAAGAGATGCCTTAGCAAGACAGAGACATGCTGGAAAGCAAAGTCTCCTTGCTCACTGGATCCTAGCCTCTTATCACAATAGCCACACGCAGTGATGGGATTGCACTCAGAGGTGCCCTCATGATTTCTGTGTTTGTTAGAGTTTGCGTGGTTCAGAATCTTGTCCTATTGACCCAGCCTTCATGAGCCTGCATGTCTGGCAGAGCCGCGTTTAATGGCCGAGGGATGAGCCCCCCTTCCTCTGCACTACGTTGAACAGCTGTAGAAGTCATTGACACTCTCAACAAACACCTCTTGTGCTCTGTCTCCCAGACACACGGTAAGGTTGTATTTCCCCACCCCCTTCTAGGATAGCTATGACCAAGTGACTGGGTTTGGCCAGTGAAGTGCGAGCATAGGTGATGTGTGTCACTTCTCTGTGGAAGCTGTGAGAGCCAGTGCACAACTGGACGTGTCCCCTCCCTACACCAAGAGGACTGTAGCAGCACATGCTGCTACGAAGCCTCCTTCAGCCAGGGACCTTGTGTGACTCTGATGGGTAGAGCCTCCCGGCGGACCCTTGCTGAAGATGTAGCATGAAAGAGACAGAGGGAAAGAGAGAGACCCAAGGAGAAATGATGTTAAGGCTCTGAGAGTTGCAAGATGTTGGTGTCCCCAGCATGACCTTGCCCACCCTGACTGCTCTCACCCTCGGCGGGCTAGGGGTCTGGGGAAGGGCTGGCAGCTCTACAAGATTTGACGTCAACAATTCAGTCACGGAGACTTTCTGACAAAACAGGGTCTGCGGTGAGGTGGGGGAAACAGGTGCTGAGATACTCATTAAGAGAAACCCCAGTAGAGACTGAGTCACCTCTGAAACACTTCCAGAATCCTGCCTGGCCTTTCCCCATCATCAGAAGCCCAGTCTTCAGTAGACGTCTGTGTCTTGTCCAAGCAGGGGACTGGCACACCCACAGTCAGGCTGGCTTCAGAGCACGGAGGTTGATTTGCAGAGTAGAAAAGGTCCAGCTGGGCCCACCCAGGCCATGGGGCTCTCCATGGCCCCAGAGGCTCCCGTAAAGAGAGAACAGATCTCCTGTATCTCAATCACAGTCAGACTTCGACGTCAAACAGACTTAAGCCTGCGTCCTGGTTCCTCTGGTTGTGTGGCTTTGGGAAATTCACATCACTTTTCTGAGCTGCAAATTTCTTCAGCTGTGGAGTGAGGATCATCAAAGTATATACCTCAGCTAGGGGATGTGAGATCTGGGGAGATGATAGATATCAAGAGCCCCATACTGTCCCTGCAACATACTAGTTAAACCATATGAAATTGTCATTTTTGATCTTTTGACAGTTTCATTGGTTTAAGTTATAAATGTCAGTTAATAGGAGCTGATTTCACTCCTGGCAGAATTCTCATAATTCAGGAAGGGCTATTCATGGCTCAGGATTCATAAACCAGAGCACATTCAGATGCTTCCCCTTCAACTGGATTCTCTAAGTGGACTAAATGGACTCAATCACATCTATGCAAGCTGTCAACGAGTTTGTAACCACTTTGCCATAGGTGGGTGGCCTTGGCCAATGGTCTTCTCTCAAGACCAAGTCAGTACCTGTCCATGGCTTTGCTTCCCTTGCTTCTGCCACGTGGCATTATGTCCCTAGACAGACTGAAATATGTTGGCCGTACAGAACCAAAGAGCTGTCTACGAAAGATGTGCTCTAAAATTTGTTCTAAAATAAAATAAGATTTACTTTCCTCCCCACCTGAGACATTGAAGAAGCAGATGGGAGAGTCATAAAAGAGAGGAGATTCTAGTTTTTCTCTACGACCTACTAGACAAACTCGTGACATGGCCTTTGCCATGATTATTTCTTCCCATTTCCAGCCTCCCGTTACAGTGAAGTAATAACGAACCCAGTGGTGCAGCTGCACAGAGCACTGAGCTACTTCTCGCCTCCCTGTGTTTGCACCTGCTGTTCGCTCTACCCGAAATGCCTTTGCCTTTCTTTTTCTCCACTTCCTTCTTGCCCAAATCTTGAGTATTGTTTTACGACACACTAAGACTACTGCTTCTTGAGAGAAAGGACCTTATCTGTCTTGTCCATTGCTATCTTCCTAAAAAGCTACCTGCATTCAATAGGCATTAGTTGAATTAATGACTAAGTAAATGAATGAATGAAAAGACCTAGTCTTGAATCAAGTGCTTCAGAGAGGTTGGCCTGGCCACAGGCCTTGCTGGTGGGTATCCCCTCCTATGTTCCCCTGCGGCACCTCTGCACATTTACAACAATAACTGTGCGACCACAACCTATTAGTCAAAGCCAGACGCTATCCTTTTCACGTTCAAGATTCCCTGACTGAGGACCCGGGGTCTGGCTTGTAGAGTGCTCTGTCAGTGTATCCCTGACCCTTGTCCTGTCTTCCCTCTTCCTCAGCAATTTATGAAGAGCCCTGGCAGCTTCAGCCCCAGGCTGGGAGAGCAGGACCCTCAGACCCTAAGAGGAAAATGAGTCCAGCTCAGGGAACAGCCTCGGAGGGCGGGACTTGGGCTTTCCACAGTCCATGCAGAAGGCTGTGAATTCTTCACTTCTAAGCAAAATGGCAAAAGGGAAATACAGGCCTTCATACGAGTGATTTATTCTGTATCAGAAACGCATTTACCTGGCCGATTTTGCTGAACAGAAAAACCTCAGGTTCACTTAGTAAAACTCAATCTGAATATTTCTATCCTTTATTTCCATACAGATTAGCTTCATAGGGGCCTTGAGTATAAACACCACAGATTGGCTTGCGGGTTCTATGGGGGAAAAGAGGCAGTGTGGAAGGGAGATCATCGCTCTTTTAAGTTTCTTCATGGTTCAGCAGGCAGCTGCTAAGAGTTCCAAAGGAGCACACAAAATAAGAAAAGTTTATTGATTAGTTTACAAATAAATGTTGTATAAGAAAAGATACTGAATGGCAGGCCAGCTTACCCATGGCTTACGGCTTGTGGCCCCTTTTATTCCCTGGCCTTGGGAGCCCGTCTCAAGGGGGAAATAAAAGAAGCAAAGTAAATGCGTTTTCTGGATAAAGAAGAGTTGGCACCGGGTTAAAAAATATATAAACGAGACCCTTTATCTGTTGCCGATTTGGAAGCAGACCAGTGTATGCCTACTTCTTCATCTCTTCATGAAAATATCTTTTTAAACGTTTTTTTTCCCTCCTCTGGCCAATACAACAAAGCCTCAGACTCTGGACTCCATGGCACAGGTGTCAAGCTTGCAAATGGTCCCCTCCAGTCACCAGCCATTGGGCAGTTTTAGAAAAAGACCGAAAGTGTCAAATGCATGCTTGTTTCTGGGCTTATAGCTGAAGGATCCTGACTGAGAGAGAAAAGTCATTTTGGGGGAATGGGGGGTCGTTTGGACCTGGAAAAAAATAAGTATGGGAACACCCCCAGGATTTCCACCCCTGCTTTGCCTTGCTTCATCTTTGTGAGACCTTGGCAAATGGTTGGCTTATCGGGAAGATGAACTAAATATAATGCACAGGAGCCTAGGACAAGGTAAGCTCTCGGGCAAATCTTCAGTCAGCGGCTACAATGAGATTCCAGTCACAGGAAAATCTAGTGATGTATGGGGAGCAGACAGAGAGTTGGCCGAGATACAGGCCAGGCAGGGAGTGACGAGCCTTCTAAAAGTGTGGTCCGGGGTCCACAGACTGGAATATCACAAATGTGAAGTGAGTAGAAGGTGTCAGATTCTACAAGGTACCTTGACCAAGCACTAACCAACCCTGGATCACAGAGACAGTGTTCCTGACCTTTCATCCCCCCTTTAAACCTTCTGCTTATGTTACTAAGAAGTCTCACCTTGACACTAGCTGATCATCAACATTGCTTGAGCATTTGCTGATTTCCCTTTTTAACATAGTTACAGGGCCCCAGGCATGCAGCCTAGGCAGTCAGTCCACTGTCACTGCTATAATATACTACATTTTACCTTTTCTTGACACTGCATTTATTTCCCAGATTATCGTCTTTTTCTGAACAGTGATTTAGTTCAATAATGTTAGTGATAACATATATTTATTTTCAAAGTCTGCATAAGTTTTTAAAAAGTGAACTGCCTGAGGCGCTCTCATACATTGCTGGTGGGAATGTGGGTTGGTACAACCCTTGTGGAGGGGAATTTGACAGTATTTAACAAAACAGCATGCCTTTAGTTTTTGACCCAGCAGTTTCACTTCTAGGAATTTACCCTGGAGATATAGCTCCAACAATAAGATGTGCACAAGTTTATTCATCTCAGCATTGTTTGCAACTGCAAACATTGGAAACAACTTAAATGCCCATACAGAGAAGACACGGGTGAATCAACTCTGGGACATCCACACACAGTAGAGAACAATGTCACAGTGAAAAAGAAGGGGGATGGGTTCTACTAACTGATAGGGAGTGATTTCCAGGAATTATTGCTGAGTGAAAAAGATCAAAGTACAAAGAGTATCCACAATACACTACCTCTTGTGTAAGAAGGAAAGGTAAATGAGAAGATGCACTTGCACCTCCAAATTTATGCAAAAAGAAATACAGGAGGGATAAATCAGAAACTAATGAGCTTGGTTATCTCCAGGGGTGGGCGGAAAAGGATCAGAAAGGACGGAAAAGACTAGAGGGGTGGGTGCAGGGATGGGGGAGGGATACTTCTCAGAGGATCTCTTTTTGTAGAGTAGTGACATTTGGAAGGATATTAATGTTTCCCATGGAAAAATAAAATCATCGAGGAGGAGGGAAAAACCCTAAAGTGGAACATGAACAGTGACAAATGAGCTAACTCTATTTCAAATGAATCAGATGACCATCCTGAAAGGAGAATAAGAAATGAGCCCAAATAACCTAAACACAGTGTTTGGATGATATCCCTTACAATACAGACAAAAATAACTACGTAAATATTGAAATCTAGTTAGTAGGTTTGTTCTTCACAGTAATGTGGATTAGTGATTCTGAAACCACTGTCTGTGTACTCTAGGGTTGATGAAATAAGTAAATATGTTGTGGATAATGGAATCGTGGTTTCTCACAGTCAGAGAAGGAAGAAATAAATGCGGAAAGGGGCCAGATCAGCATGAACCCTGTGTTCTGGATTGGCATTCAAGGTACTGGCTCGCACTCATGATTTATAAGATATAGACGTGTATGGGTGTGCGCATGGACTTATACATATACCCAGGTATCATACATGTATTCTGTAGCTCTGCTCACTGAAAGGGCCTAGAAGCAATGCCATCCCCATAACAATGAGCTACTTAGTTTTCAAATGTCATCATACTCTAAAGGAACCCGGGGCTCCTTGGAGAAATGGCTGAGTCCAGAGCTGGGACTGGGAAAGTCTAATATGAGCCTGGAACAGTTCATCATAACTTTGATAATTGTATTCTGGTTATGTGAGAATGTCCGTCATTTTAAGAAACACATACTCATGTCTACAACGTATTCTCCTACAGTTCAGAAATTATATCTATACATATATATGTATAAATTATACATATGCATAAATTATATCTATACATATATGTGTAGACATATATGTATAAAAATTCAGAAAATTTATACATATATAAATTTTTTATTTCATTTATACATGAAAGAGAATAATAAAGCAAAGGAAATAAAATGTTATCATTCAGAGAATCTACATGAAATGTATGTAAGAGCTCCTGCAACTTTCTGGTAGCTATTTCAAAATAACAAGTTTTTTTTAAAAAATGAGCTAATTAGGTAAGTATAGCACAAGTCAGGAGAGTAGCAACAGCATGACCAAAGTTTGGGAAAAACTATGGCTGATGATGGAAATCCAGTAAAAGGGTCATGTTCCACATGGACAGCAAGGCTGCAGTGATGTTTCAGATCCCCACCCCCAAATCCCTACTCTGACCATAAATAGGGAGACATCTGAGCATCAGCAAAAAACAGCAGGAGCCCAGACTTCTGATCAGAGGGTTGGCCTCATGCTTCCTAGTTGGGAGGGGAGAAGATGGACAGGCGGTGTTTTTTAAGTCCTCTACTAGGCAGTAGTTACATGGGAATGTTCCAGCATAAAAACAAGGCTCCGCAGCCCAAAGCCAGACACTGGTTTTAAGGGATTACAGGCAAACTTCAATTTGAATTGTTTAGTACCACAAGGCAGCCAGGGTCAGGGCACGTTGAGCAGACAACTGATCCAAGGAGGAAGACACTTCCTCTAGGAGAAGGTCATGTGTTGCCAGGTGCCGTGACTTGTTCTATGTAGTTAGGCAGCCATAATGCTTGAATGAAGGGAACCTAATGTAGTGGGGCAGTGGGGGGGATGTCAGAAAGTCCTGAATCCTAATCCCAATTCTACAACTTACTGGATTTTCCCTCCTTCCTGAACCTCTTTTTATTCATCTGAAAAATGGTGATTTAAAAAAATAAAATCCTGCTTTACAGGGGTGCTTTGAAGATTTAAGGTCTTTCCAAGGTAGATGCTTAGAACAAGATTTAGTTTCTAAAATCTCTGCTCATTTCTAGAGAGTGATAAATACGTTGTCCACAATTTCTACAGTATTTTGGGAGAAAATGGTTCTCAGACAAGAAAAAAAAAAAGATTTAAGGTCTTTAGTCAATAAGTATTTATTGAGTACTTATTATGTGCCAGATACCATTCTGGGGGAGGATGATGTCACCAAGACCAGGTCCATACCTCTGTGAGGCTTATATCCTAGGGCTGTGTTCAAAGGCTCGACGTGAGAAAGATTGGCAAGGTTGGGTGGCTGGAACCCAGTGAGGAAATGGGATGGCTGGTGACCAGAGTGGAGGTAGGCAGGGGCTCCAGGCTTGGGGAGCAGGGTAGGGAGCTTGGACTTTTATTTAAGAGCAACGAGGAGCTGCTGGAAGGCTCTAAGCAAGGGAAAATCGTGCTCTGATTTGCATTCTGGCCGCTATGTGCAGAAAGAAATGGGGGTGTGGGCAAGTGGGACAGAGATACCACTAAGGATCCTGGCAGTAGCTCCAACAGGAAGTAATAGCTTGGGCTGGAGTGGTAACAACGAAAACCTTCAGGAAATGCTTCCTTAAAGACCCAGAGAGTAAATATTTTAGGCAAAACTGAGGCCAAAAGGCAGACTCAGGACTAATAGGTACCTATTTATGTAAGCATTTAAAACGATTGTGTTAAAAATAAAGAAAGAAAAGTCACTCTTAGCTCAAGGGCTGTTAAACCAAACCAAACCAAACCCAGGCAGCTGGCTGTATCTGGACCCCAGGCTGCAGTGTGTCGAGCCCTGGTTAGGGGACAACAGGAGAAGAGACGCCTTTGTCAAGTGGATGTGGCAGCTGTTTGCAGGGTGGATCAGGGCTTGGAAAGAACTTTATGCCTTACGATTAGTGGTGAGTGTGTTTCAAAGTCCCTGCTGCCTAGTCCAATAACCAGATTGATGTATCAGGAGAGAGGTATCTGGTTCAGCCAATGTCCTTCTTTTCATAAAATGGATTTCTGGAGATTGTAGAGGGGGTGGGAGACTCTTTCACATTTTGGGGTGTAGGGCCAGAGAACCCTATTCCGTGCAGGTGGATGTGGAGTTTCCACAACTGTGTTTGGATTGGGAATTCCAGTGAACTTGGCCATGACAGTGATATTCTATGGCCCAGGAAAACCCAATTCATTAGCATTTATTGAAGGGGTGAGGGAGAGGATGAAAGAGTGGATAACGCTCTCAGGTGCCACCTGATTTACCTACTGTGAAGCCGAAAGACCTGTAACTACTACAAGTAAGAGCTGGTACCTGGCTAGCCAGCAACAGGGAAACCAATCCAGAGTTCTCTACGCAGAAATGGATAGTCCAGAGAGATTAATAGAGTGCATAATCCACACCCAGAGAGTTTTCCTCCGGACACAAGTTATAAATTACCTAACCTTGGGTCAGCATTTGCAAATAAATATAAAGGAGAATATGATACAGAACAAGACTTGAATGAATATAAAGCACTAGATATAAAGACCCTTTCTTTCAAGTTTAATCTTACAGTTTACTGCATATTATATTATATTAGTTATAGATGCTATATACAGCTTTTATGATATATATTCATATGTGATACCAACATATATTCATTAATTTATATATATATACCTATTTATAGTATAAAAATAATGTTAATTATAGAAAAATTTGAAAATTTACCCAAGGTAGAAAAAATGTTTACTGGATCCCAATAACAACTAGTCACTTTTTAATGTTTCATTTGAGTCTTTCACATTTTGATTTTTTTTTTTCAAAGTAGGGCAACCTTTTGTTGTTGTTATTAATGCAACTTTGATCCTCAAGCTTAAAAAAAAAATCTTGTTTTCTGCGTTATTATTTTACCTAGTATTTGAGTGATAGCATATTCTATGGTGTGGAAGACTTTTCAAAGGCCTTTTTGATAGCTGCATGGCCAGTAGGTTTAATATCTATAGATACAACCCACCTGTAAAGTTGGGCTAAAAAGACGCCTTCAACATGCCCTTATTATAAGTAATAATTTAGTAAACATTTTTCTCTTTATATATAGACATCTTTCGTTTCAGACTGTGTCTTTAGCATGAACCTAGAAGGCTGAATGTCACACGTCTCTCTAAGGCCAATTTGCTACCAGAAATTGTCGACTGATTTTTTTGTCACCACGTGGGAGCGTGGGTGTTCATCCCTCCCTACCTTCACAATCCCTAACTTTTCATATGTTAAGAGAAGAACTTTGTTCACTTAATCAGTATAAAATCCTTATTCCTTTGTTTGCTAAATAAATGGACTTCCTCTGTTGAGTTGCTTTTTACTCTAACTTCGCTTTACTACGTAGCTTTTAAGAAAAAGTTAATGCTGTTCCACGTCCCCGACCTTTGGGCGCTAACTAATCTCTATCGCTTTAAGTTAAAGTAAGTTATCTACAGCTTTTCTCTGATTCTGAGAGGTAATTTTCCTGTCTGTTTCAAATTATAACCACATCAATGATGATGACGGTGATGATGACATTGTCCTTGGGCACGTATGTAACAAGACATCTATGACAAGTGGAGTCAAATTGTTTTGAAGATTCCAAGATGTGTCTCTGGGAAAATCTCCCCCTGACACCCCCCCCTCCCCTCCCCAGTCTGTGGGGACAGATTTGGGCTTGTGTGGCATTTGAATGCTCTTGATCTGCCCTTTTGTAATACGGATGAGTCATGTTACAGGATGCGTCACCCAATCTCGTGCCTGGGGCACCTCCGCCAGGCTCCTAGAGCTTCCCACCTGCCTTGATCCCTGTCTGAACAGAGATAGCATGACTCAGCACCAGGGAAGGGTGGTTCTCTCTGTCTGGCTAGTGTCCTCATCTCCAGGAAGCTCCAGACTTGGAGCTCAGCGGCCTTCCTCTCAGCGCCACACCACGCACGTCAGCAATGCCCCTCAGAGGGAGCCCCTCACAGGAAGGGACAGCCCTGAGGCCAGTGGCCTCCTCCACCCAGCTCCCAGGTGCGGAGAGGAAACACAAGGGCACAGCAGCTGTTTACATCTTCAGTGACTTTCAGTCCTTCCCTCATTGCCTCATGGGCAGTCAGAGGAACATGAATAATAAAAATAATCACTGATATTTTTGAGCCCTTACAGTCTGCCAGGTGTCACCCAAGGCACTTGACATCTGTTAACACATTGAATCCTCACAGCAAGACTGAGAAGTGGCTATACCATTATGCCCATTTGACAGATGTGGAAACTAAGGCCCAGTGGGAGTAAGTGATTTGATCAAGTCCAGTCCACACAGCTGGGTAAGAAGCAGACCTAGAATTTGAACCCAGTCTCCAGAGCTTTCTCTCTTAACCACCAGACCAGTCATCTCAATGTGTCAGGTGCACATGAATCACCCAGGAGTCTTGTTAAAAGGCAGATTCTGATTTGGCAGGTCTGCGGCAGGTCAAAGACTCTGCATTTCTAACAAGCAACCAGGAAAGGCAGATGCTACTGGTCCTTGGACCACAGTTTGAGTAAAAGGCTCTATGTTATAGTATTTTCACTATGCCTTGGGCTATTATTTAGTTGGAAAATATTTTATTCACTTATTCCTTCATTTTTTTACCCATTCATTGCCTATTTACACATCCAGCCAACATCCACTGAACCCTCACCCTGAGTCAAGCACTGAGAAAATAAAGATGGGCACATCTCCATGGCAAACAAAGAGAAAAATCAGTTCAACAAGGAGACAAAACCCCACCACACACAACTATGATTATAATAGAACATGACAAGATCTAAAACAGAAGGACTCGTTCTGCAGCACGGCGCACAAAGCAGGGGTGATTCCAGCCATGAGAAAGGGCAAGCACCCCAAAACATGGTGTGAGGAAGCCCAGGAAAGCCTAGCCAGTTGTGATGTCTTCATGAGTTGTAGAGGTCCAGCATTCCAAGGACGGTGAATCGTTCTCTGAATGTCTAGCCCAGCAGGAGTGGTGGGTAGAAAGGAAGAGGCTCAAGAACAGGCAAGGGATTTTATCTTTGCTAGGGACCCAACCCTGCATCCCACTTCTGTGCCTTTGTTTATCCCATCCCTTCCACCAAGACTGTTCTCATCCCAATCCTAATAACTGGTCATTGCAAGTTCCAGTCCAAACGTCATTCCTCCGTGCTCCTGTTGACCTTTATGTATGTGAGAAGGAACTCTTCTCTAGCTTATGAAGCTCTTATTCTGTGCCAGACAACTTGTTAAGACCGCTGCATGCAATAAGTCATTTAATATTCCAAACTACTCTGGCATACATCATAGTTATTTCATTTTGTAAATGAGGAAACTGACACACCAAGTAGCCAAGTAACTTCCATAAGACCATCCAGCTCCAAAATACAATAGCTGGATTAGAAGGCAGGCAGGTCCTTCATTGTTAGGCAGTAGGGCCCCAGAGCCCCTAAACCTCTCTATCGCCATTGTCCTGATTCACCCTTTTGAATACAAGACACCGCTGTTGAATGTAGCCATCCCCCTACTAGACTGTAAGTCTTGCAGAAAATGCCCTGGGAAGAAAGAGCAAGAATGTGCAGCTTTGGGAGCTGAAAAATAAGAATGGAAGACTAGGCTGGACTGGCAGATGGGGCCAGGAGAGGAGGAGGGATTCACCGGTTTACTGTGAGTGCACTCGAGGCCTCACCAAGAAAGGACCTAATGGACCCAACACCGTGGCCTTGAGAGGTGCTAAGGAACTTATCAAAACAGCTCATAAACGGAGACCATCTAATGCGCTGCTGCAAGATGAAGATGGCCACGTTTACCAGCCGACAGGAAAGACTGAAAGTGTTTCAGGCCCAAGGGGCAAGCCTAGACTCCTTCTGGCTATGGCAGTTACCAGAGGGGGTCCAATCCACTAGTGAAAGAACCCAAAACCACAGGTCATCTGTTCTGCTCTCAGTAGAGTCCCGGTCTCCCCAGGACCCAGAGGAACCACCAAGGTTCTCTTGCATGCCTAAGGGGAACAAATCACATTACTGCTTCCCTAAAATGATATACTCTAGTACAACACTTCTCAAAGTCTGGTCCCTGAACACACAGCATCAGCATTACCTGGAAATTTACCAAAATGCAAATTCTTGGGCCCCACCCAGACCTACCAAATCAGAAACTTGCGGGGTAGTAAGCTCAGTAATATGTGTTTTAACAAACCCTCCACTCAAAGTTTGAGGACCACTGTTCTATTAATTAAGTATGCTCGAGGCTGCCACTTGGTAGCTATTACCTGTTTCTAGCTACTTAGACTTTGTAAACCTCAGTTTCCCCACCTGGCAAGGGAATAATGCATAATAATAATCTTAGGGAATTAACTGAAGTAATCCAGGTAAAGCACTTAGCATAATGCTTCGCACATATCGAACACTCAGTGAAGATTAATGCTGATTTCAAAGGTAGTGGTTTTATAATACGGTAGAGGCTTGGGGGCAGGGGAATGCTTATTTGTACCTTTATGGAATGTGACAGTGTGGAAAACTCCTCAGGGGGTTCTGTTGTACCTCCAATAGCTTATAAATTCCCCTTCAAACTCTTTTGAAACTCACTGTCTTAACAATAATAAAGACAATTATTTTTATTATTTTTTTCAAAGAATATTAGGCAAGAAATATAACAAGCAAATACACCAGCATTTGTAAGGGACTGAGAACACAGCATAACTAGGGGGTGCAAAGGGTATATGAACCTTTGTACAATAGCCTAGAAATTCTGCTTTTTATTCTATGGGGGGTAGGTATATATTTTTCATGGTTGTGACTCTCTTTACATGCCTAATTTTCTTATTATGGAAATATCCAAACACCCTGATATACAACAGCATAATGGACCACCATGTACCCATTACACAGCTTTAACAAATATCAACATACAGCAACTTTTCTCCTCTCCCTACTGGAAACCCCTGCCGGATTATTTTAAAGGAAATTTTAGGTACTCATCATTTAATCTCTAAACGTTTTAGAATAAATCTCTAATAGATAAGGACTACATATTTTTAAACGTAACCACATGCTATTAATTTATACTTTCAGTGTAACACTGATCATTCTAGTCCAAAAGGTTGAGGGTCTTTTTTGGAAAACAGACTTCAGGCAGAGAGACTGACAGGGAGTAAGATATGATGAGGACCTGAGGATGGGTCTCCTCAGAGGTGGAAGTGAAGGGAGCTTCCCTAAGCACTCTCTGTGGTTAAAGGCATCACTCACTGCACCCTCTTACGTTTATGGATACACAGTCCAGAGTTGCTCTGGGGAACTTCTGCTTGCAGTAATAGCAGACTAACCTGTAGTACACAAACCTCTCACCGAGAATGACTAGAAAACCTAAATACCACTAAAGAGCTACCAAGGTAGCCAAAACAACAGGGGACAACCTCTGAAGAGAGGGAAAGCTCAGTGAAGCTACCACAGCACCCTATACAGTGCTGTCCTTTGGGGCATTTACCAATTTGTAAGAATCCTGGGCAGACAGAGTAAGAAGCCAAGTGGTGACAGATTGTATGAAGCAAAGAAGCTAAACAGAACTTTTGACAGTCCTATGGTGTGAGGAGGGGAGAATTTGAAGTTTAGGCTTCTGAGGTAACCAAGACTTGAGGGATCACAATCGTGTAAAGGGAAGCAGAGAGGAAAAAGTGTAAATGTCTGAATGATTTATTCCAGGGAGGCAATTGCCAATTCATGAGCTCTACAGGCCAAGAAGGTCCAGGAAGAAACAGCAGGCAGTGGGCTGAAGAGACAGAGATTTCAGGTGTCTCACTGTCCTGGGGGATAAAATTTGGAGTTCAGTTTCCATCAAAGAGGCTGAGCAGAGGTAAACTCACCAGGCTCTCCACTGGGATTCTGAGAGAGCTACACTCTCTATATAAGGCAAAGAGAAATAGACCAGATCTTTCCCAGGCTTGGAATAGCTCAGTCCTACTCTATCTGCCCAGCAGAAGCTGAAGGCTCATCTAGACTTTCTCTAATTTTTCATATATAATGTCTATGTTCAGTGCTCAATAAAAAGATTATCAGAGCTAACAAAAGACAGGACTAAACACTGAACAAAAAAGACCAACAAAAGGAACAGAACACAGATGAAGCAAATACTGAAGCTGTCGGACAGATTGTTTTTTTTTTTTTTTTGGCTGCACCGGGTCTTAGTTGCAGCATTCAGGATCTAGTTACCTGACCAGGGATCAAACCTGGGCCCCCTGCATTGGGACTGTGGAGTGTTAACCACTGGACCACCAGGGAAGTCCCCAGACGTTTTTTTTTTTTTTTGCATTACGCGGGCCTCTCACTGTTGTGGCCTCTCCTGCTGCGGAGCACAGGCTCCGGATGCGCAGGCTCAGCGGCCATGGCTCACGGGCCCAGCCGCTCCGCGGCATGTGGAATCTTCCTGGACCGGGGCACGAACCCGCATCGCCTGCATCAGCAGGTGGACTCTCAACCACTGTGCCACCAGGGAATCTCCACCCCCCCAGATTTTTAAATAATCATGACAAGTTAGAAAATGTAACAAAAGAACAGAAATTTATAAACAGAATAAAATGGAAATTCTAGAATTCTAGAAACTACAATTGGTGAAATTAAGAACTCAGTAGATGAGTTTATCAGCAGTTTAGACCCAGAGGAAGTGGATAACTGGAAGAAACTATAAGTTAGCAGAAACTAGACTGAAGTATGGAGAGAATAAAGGATAAAAATGCATAAAAGGGTGTAAGAGACCTATGAGGAATGGGAAATAGGTCTATTATATGTGTAATTTGAGACCTAAAGGGAAGGGAAAGAGAAAAAGACGCAGAAGCAATATATGAAGAGACAATAGCTAAGAATTTTCCAAAAATGATGAAAGATTTCAAGCCACAATATAAAAAACATCACAAATCCCAAGGAAGATAAGTACAAAGAAAAACACAATTAGGCATACCATAGAAAAACTACTAAAAAGATAAAGATACTTCAATAAAATACTACCAAATTAAATCCAGCAGCATATTAAAAGGATTATACATCATGATCAAGTGGGATTTATCCCAAGAATGCAAGGGTGGTTCAGCAATGAAAATCAATCCAGGTAACACACTATATTAATAAAATGAAGGAAAAAAATGCATGATCATCTCAGTTGATACGAGGAAAGCATTTGACAAAATCCAAAACCCATTCATTATAAAAACACTCAACAAACTAAGAATAGAAGTAAATTTCCTCAACCTGATAAAGGGCATCTATGACAAACCCACAGCTAACATCATACTTAACGGTAAAAGACTGAAAGCTTTCCCCCTAACATCAGAAACAAGACAAAGGTGTCTGCTCTCACCACTTCTGTTTAGCACTGTAGTAGAAGTTCTAACCAGGGCAAATAGGCAAGAAAAAAAAAAGGCATCCCAATTGGAAAGAAAGAAGCAAAACTATCTTTATTTGCAGATGACATTATCTTATGTACAGAAAATCCTAAAGAATACACACACACACACACACACACACACACACACACACAAAACAAAATTCAGCAAAGTTGCAGGATAAAAAATAACACAAAAAAGCAGTTGTACTCTTAAACACTACCGATGAACAGTCTGAAAATGAAATTAAGGAAGCAATTCCATTTACAACATCACCAAAGATAAAGAGAAAATCTTAAAAGCCTGAAGAGCAAAAAAGGCGCATTATCTTCAAAGAGCAACAGTAAGTATGATGGCTGATTCTCCACTGAAAAGATGGAATCCGAAAGATTCTGTAATGACACCATTAAAAAAACAGCAAGAAAATAATAACCAAACTTGAATTCTATTCCAAGCAAGAATATTTTTAAAATATGAAGGAAAAAAATAGACATTTCCAGAAAACATAAACTGAGAAAATCACCCCTCACAGAAGCACATTAAAGAAATCACTATACGGAGTGCTTCAGGTGAAAGAAATATGATCCTAGATGTAAAATCAGAAATGCATGAAGGAACGAAAAACAGTGAAAAGGGTAAGTATATGGATAATTCTAAAATAATATTAGCTGAATAAAATGACAGAATGTCATTTGTCAATTAATATACACGAAAAAGAAAGATACATCATATGTGAGGGAATAAAGGGAGTTAAAGTGCCCTAAATTTGCCATGTTTTCTGAGAATTGGTAAAGGTACTTATTTATGTTAAACTCTAATCAGTCAGTGATGTTTGGTTTAATCTTTAGTGTGGCCAGTAAGGTTAAAAAAAAAAAAAAGAGTAATATATACCTAAGAATACTATGGGAATGGATAAATAAGAAATGCTTGATTAATCCAAAATAAGGGAAGAAGTGAGGGTGGGAAAGAGCATAAATAGTGGGAAAAATAGAAAACCAAGAGCAGAATGGCAGATTAAAACTGAAATACACATGTAATGTAATTACATTAAATATAAATGGAGTGGATAGATTTTCAAGCATCTAAATTAAAATACGAAGATTGTCAACCTGAAAAATATTTTATGCTACTTATAAGAGATGTAACTGCAGAACGAGGAATCATTAAATATTGAAAGTAAACGGATGAAAACGATATTGGTTAGATATTAGTTCTCCCCAAACTGATTTACAGAGTCAACGTAATGCCGATCAAAATCCCAACAGGTTGCTTGTTGAGAGTGACAAGCTGACTCTAAAATTAATATGGAAATGCAAAAGGCCAAAAATAGCCAGGACAATCCTGAAGAAGAACAACGCTGAAGGACTTACTCTACAAGATATCAAGACAGCCTAAATGTATGATAATTAAAAGTGTAGTTATTGACACAAGGATAAACAAATGAATCAGTGTCACATAACAGAGAGTCCGGAAACATATCCACATATATATGGGTGATTGATTTAGCATATAAATATTATGTTAAATAAATAAACAGCAGTGCAGTGGGGAAATTATGGTTTGTTCAATAAATGGTGCTGAAGCAATTAATTGAAAAAGTTGAATTTTGACTCCTATTTCACACCGTACAGAAATATCATTTCCAGATGGACTGTTAACCTAAAGGTGAAAATTAAAGCAGTCAAATTTCTAGAATATAAAAAAAGCATAGATTCATGACCTTAAGATAAGAAAACAGTAAACCAGATACAAATATTGTTAATCTTCAAGAAAATAACTGATAAATTGGATTTCTTTAAAATAAAGAATGTCTATTCACCCAAAGACACCAATAACTCAGTGAGAGGATAAGACACATAATGGAATAATAGCATATAGATAGATAGATGCATATAGAGGAAACAAGAGATTGATGGATGGATGGATAGCTAGCTAGCTAGAGAGATAGATAGATATTCATCAAAGAGCGCTTATCCAGAATATAAACTGAAATTCTATGAATCAATAAAAAACTGACAATCTAATGAAAATGTGGGCAAAAGACTTGAACGGGCATTTCACAAAACAGGACAACCGTATTGATAATATGCATATGAAAATATGCTCAATTCCATTAGTCATCAGGGAAACGCAAATTAAAACCATGAGAAGATGTCAACCAGAATAGCTAAAATGAAAAAAACAAAAGTAGTGGACATCACCAATGTCTGCAAAGATGTGAAACAACTAGAAATCCCCATACTTTTTGTGGGAGAGTAACATGGTACAACAACTTTGGAAAACTGGCGGTATCTCCTCAAGCCAAACCCCAGAGACCTCTGTGGTGGAGCTATGCTGCTCCTGCGTATAAATCCCAGGAAGTGTATGTGTACCAAGAGACAGCGATGAGAGCGCCCATGAGGTCGCTACATAATAGTTAGACCTGGAAAAGAACCCAAATGTCTATCAAAAATAGAACAAGATAAATACACTATGGTACATACTTTGAAGTGTATCATATATAATGGTGAAAAGTAATTAATTATTGCTATAATATCAGCGGGGTTGAATTTCAGATATTGAGGAAAAAAACTAAATAGGAAAAAGCACCTCCCATATAATAAGTTACATACATTTCAAAAACAGGGAACGCTAATCTATGATGATAGAAATCAGCAGTCTGGCTACTTTGGGGAAGAGGGGTGGTGGTCACTGGACAGGAACACAAGGGGGCTTCCAGGGAGCTAATAGCTGTCTGTTTTCTGGCCTGGGTCGTGGGTCACATGGTGATATTCTTTTGGTTGAGTCTTTAAGCTTTGCGCTTAGCATTGTGTACTTTTCGGTATATATGCTATACTCCAATAAGACATTTTTTAATGCATCTGAGGAGCCAGGGATGTGTGTCTGGTGAACTTGCAAAGATGGTTCTGATGTATCTACAACATGTATCTGGTGAGCTTTCACGCATCCTCTTAAGATAAGAGTTTGCTTACCACCCTACCCCCCAGATAGGAGATAACACGATCTCTCTGGTTCTAACTGGGTACCCGTGCTGGGAGCTGTTAGTTCTGCTGCAGGTCAGCAGTGGCACGCCCAGGGTCCCTGAGCCTAGGCATGGTCCACCACTGTCAAGAGCCCTGGGGTGTCTCGCCCTTAGCCTGCTCCTTTGCTAAGTGACTCATGGTTTGGAAACGGAAACTCTCTGATGCAAGCTTGAGTCTGGGCCAAAGGTATTCACAGGTAAACAAATAGCTACAGGAAATTAAATTCACTTTTTTCCCCCGGCACGTTTGGAGTTGGTAAAACGCATCGAAAGGGGTAACAGAGGTTCCCAAGGCAGTGACCAGAAAGACAAGAAGAGGGAAGCAGAGACAGCCTCGCACGGAGACAAGGGATCAGAGACAGATATTGTGGGGAGAGAGTAACAGTGATGTCTCCAGATCAGTGATAATAACAACGTAGCAAGAAGAGCCCCCATGCGTTATGCCCTGACTGTGGGAAGGCCTCTTGCTAGTTAAAGATCTGCAATTTCTTACCCAATTCTCACATCACCCCCTCTGGGGCAGTGTTACCACATGCTTGAGGAACTCATTCCCATCATGGGATTACCTCTTTGCTAGAGGAGTCAGAACACTGAAAAGAAACGGACTTGGTTTGTAGATGTGCTTAAGGAGGGTGCCAATTACGGTAGGATTTCTAGGGGGACCCCAAAATGTTGGGAAGGATGTTGGTACTACTTTGTAGCAAGGGTTCTAAGCTCAGCACTGCTGATCGCTGGTTCCAGAAAATTCTTTGTTGCTGACCTGTGCATTGTAGAATGTCTAGCGGCATGAAGGTCTGCTATACTAGGTACTTCTAAAAGTAATCTCATTCAACCTCCCGATCACACTGTGAGGAAGATATTATAGTCATTACACAAGAGAAGAAAAGCTGAGGTTAAGGAAATGTTCCAGGATTGAAACTCAGGCTCCGAGTGTGATTCTCTCTGTTTTTCCACATGCAAAATGATTGTATACACTTGGAATCAGAGGATCAGAGGAATCTGCCGCTCCCTGCGGGGGATTTGATCCCTTCACACCTGATTCCTCATGTGTAAAATCAGGGTCATCCCTGCCCTGCCCATCCCATTGCATTCGCTTGCAGAACACACAGGAGAACTCATGGAAAAGCTCCCTGACTTAATGGTAATCCTTAAAATTTGTTTGGGCTTTGTAGTTTGCGGTGACCTCATTTAGGTCAGTTTAGTTTTCAGCGTGCCAGGAGGTGAACAAAATCCGAAAAGGTTTTCCATCTCCCGGGAAGTAGCTCTACTTTTACTTAATTTTTGCGAGTCTGTCGTAGCACAACGTGTAGTGATTCACCTGGCAAGCCCTATGGTGTACAGAGCAGTTCTAATTCAGATGCAAATCCCAGCCTCAGACATCAATTCAGACCAAGTCTCCGAGTCTCTGGCACGCCTCAGGTGATGACTGAAAGTACTACCTTCCACAAAGGAGGAAGAGGTGCCAAAACCTGGGCTTTCCTCTGTGGTTGGAGCCCATGACAAATTCCAGCCTGAGACTTGGAGGCAGGTTCACAACGAGGAAGAGGTAGAGGGTCTTAATGCACGTAAACCTCATGCCACTTGGCCACCTGCAGTCAGTGACTCATCCGTGCTCAGCCACCCAGACCTCTGGGAGCACCTGTTCTAGGAAAGGTATGTGGTTTCTCTGACTGCATCAACAGGGAAAGCAGAGGTTTGTCCCAAACCGGCACCTGTGAGACTGGTCACGTTTGCTTGTGAGCAGTTCACTATGACATCTTTTCTCGTGGATCATCATTTTTCTTAGCTTCCCTTGATAGTTATCATGGCTGAGGAGAAAAGGAGAGGAGGAAAGTGCTTTCCAATAATCTAGTCAAGAGACTCAGGGTAGATCTACTAGTCAAAGCATGACATATTAGCCAGAGGGGAGGATTTAGACCAGTTATTTTCAAACATTAGTGGAGAGCGTATTACTGCAGAGTTTGTCCATAGGAACCTCTCTCAGCCTCAGCCTTTGAGTTTCTGATTCACTAAATAATTCTACATCAGGCAGTTGCAAAATCCCACTTGAAGAAACCCTCCTTGAAAATATTCCCTAGTCATCACCTGCTTACAAAGTTTGTTTCTGGTTTGGGAAAGAATGATTCATCATGTCAATCCACTTCGAGAGACTCTAACTTAGGGACTCAAAGCAAAAGACAAGGGGATAACCCAGAGCTTCAACATGCAGCATAGCACCAAGGTGCAGACATGGTTGACTCCCTTTTCTCCATGTCTGCTTCCACAATTCTTAGGTCATTCTTCTTCTGTTCTTATGAACAATTTTCTTTATCCTCCAAGAGCAGAAGCAAATATTGTGGCACACACTTCTTCTTCTCGTGTTTTAAATCCTACTGCAGTTACAAAAAACTACTCCCTCAAAAAGGAATCATCTCTGCTAGGATCCCTGTCTTGGTCTGTCAAATGTGGCCACTGAGTCAGGGACTGATTACACCAGTTAAGTTCATCTGTTTCAGAGATGTGTCCTTTGAAAGACCTGCAGAGATTCTTTGAATTTGGGTCTCTCGGTTCATCTCTTTTTGTCAGAAGAGACCAGGTTGTACTACAGAAAACAAATTAACGCCGGAATTTCAGTGACTTAACTTCACAAAGATCCCCAGCTTGGGTCAATGGGCACCTCTGCTCCACAGTGTCACTCAGGGATCCAGGTTAACAGAAACTCCACCATCATGGGCTGAGCCATCTGAAGTGCATGGCTTTCAAGGTCATCTCAGCAGGGGAAGAGAGCAAGGACAGGTACATGGGTTTTCACCTGCCTTGTCCCGGAAGTGATACTTTTGAACTTACCCAGATCCAGTTCTCTTGTTCCTAGGCACTGAAGATTACTTTTCAGCCCCTTGCAGTTAAGTCGGCATCATGTTACCTGTTCCGACCAATGAGTTGAAAGCGATAGTAACCTCTCCAAGCAGCCAGAATTGATCAATTCGCCTACCCCACAGAATGAACTTTGTACAATTTACGAAGACTGAACGTAAGTATTAATATGTCCAGCTTGGATACCCTGAAGGGTTTAACTGAAATGCCTTCACCACTTTACTATTAAGGTGAACATTTGATGTTGATTTTTGATGAATGATGTCTATCAAGCTAAGAAAGGGTCCTGCACTTGCACTTTGAGGCAAATAAGTAGTAGCTTTGTTGTAAAAAATAAACAACTTATTTTTAAGAGTAAAACATTCAAGGATACAATACCCAGAAAAGTACAGTGCAGTTCTTCTATTAGTTACCAAAGGCTTCTCATTAATTTGTTGGTGAAACATCTTGCCAGGTGTGTCTGGAGATATGTCTGCTCTGATTCAGGTGGGATCTTCTTCCCTTTCAATATTGAGTTTCTGTGTCATGTAAGGATCTCTTTCTAGTGCTCACATCGATCCATTTTAGAATAGCCACTTCCTGGTGTCATAGGTAGTGTTCAAATTGCAGAGAATGGCCAGCTTTGCCCCAAATGCTGTCTATTCTATAAAGACCTGACAATGTCTGTTTCTAATTTTGTTCATTTTTTCCTAATTCTCTAGAATTTGTGGCCCAACTTACTCCTACGTGCATTGATTCAATGCCAAAGGAAAGGATCAAGGTCTGACATCTTTGTACTCTCAGTTGAGGGTCTGTGGATGGCATCTATAAAATGCCTACTACAACTGCAATGAGAAGGTACTTTCCTCTCTTTGTTTTGGAAGATAAGAGTACTTTTCAGGTCAAGTTCTGCCTAGAATGCCCTCCCTAAGTCTCTTTTCTTTCTCCCCTCTTTCACCTTGTGTCTCCAATTGCAGGAGCTGGGGCTGAAACCCCAGGGTTTGCAACAGTCATGCTGGTGTTGGGTGTAAACCAGGCAGCCACACGCAAACCGGGCCTGCTCTCGCTGTGGTTTCCCGTGCTCGTCTACTGGTGTCCTAACCTGCCTCCACTTGGGGCTGGGCTCTCAGGTGCCACGCTCGGCCCAGGCACAACTGGGGACCTGGGCAAGTGGAGCTGAATGAGAAAGGCAGGCATCCTGGTGCAGTGGGAAGAACACTGGATTCAAAAGTAGGCCACGAGTTTACTAGCTGTATGGCATGCAATAGGTGAATGACCTCTCTGGGGTTCAGCTCCTCATATGCAAAGTGGGCACCAGGACTTTGCAGAGAAAATTCAATGAGATATTTCTAGGCTGGTGCCTGGCTCATCCAAGAACGGATGTTTCCTAAAAGGAGATTAATTGATTCATCTGGTTTGCTGTAAAAGGTTTCCCAGGCCCATCAGCTCCAATGAACAGCTTACAGCAAGCAAAGAAGCACACTGTCTAGTGACTAAATAATGAACCAATAACGGGCAGGAAAAAAAGTAAAGCCAGCACTTGGCTAAGGAAAAAAAACAGACATGATGACATCTATTTACCTTTTTAGACAAGCATTCCCCACTTCCCAAATCAGCCCTGAAGCCTTTTATTTGTTAATGGCTCAACTCCAAAGCATGTGCCCTGGGAAATCACAATGCACCTAATCATTTTAGCAATAATCCCTGAAAAATTGGCCGTTACTGGAAGTGACCAACAATTTGGTTGTAACGGCCTGAAGCAAGATTATTAACAGCAAATGTGAAGATGATTATTTTAGCAAATTGCCACTGATTGGTAAATTCAGAACACAAAGACCTCATGCCTGGCTGGAGTCTCCGGGAAATCATTTCATGCCCATAATAAGTGTCTGCTGCTTGAGATATAAAATGCCATTTGAGTCAGTTCTCTCACTGTTTGGGGCAGGGAAGGTGCCCAGTTATAGGCAGGGACGGATAGGATTTGTGGGTGGGGTGAAGCAAAGGATGCTAAGAAAGTTACCACCTCCACGCACTGATTTTGGAAGCCTATTTTTCCTAATTGCTGAGCCAAAGAGAAGTTCAATGCATCATAAGGCTCAATGTATGTATAACATGGTAGCCACTTCCAGTGAAATTATTATATCCATAAATTAGTGAGATATTTTCGGTTTGCAAGAAGATAGAAAGCCCAAGCCAAACTTGTTTAAACAAAAATGGAACATTTGGGCTCATTTAAATGAAAATTCCTGGAATGTGTCCAGCTTCAGGCCTGGCTTAACCAAGGGGACCACACGGTGGCTCCCAGATTCGGTACTTCTGCATCAGTTTCCTTCCTTTCCTTCCTTTGTGTCAGCCACACAGAGGGGAAGGTGGGGCAGCAGGGCCAGGCTTGCTCCTCTACAGATTAACATCTCTTTCCCGGGCGACCCAGCAACGGCCCCGCTGTCTGTCTGTAATGTGGATCCTGTCCTCGTCACCAAACCAGTCACAGTGACTGGAGAATGTCACGAGCTAATTGGCCAGAACCACAGGCCCGAGCCATTCCTGGAACTAAAGATGTGCGCTGAGGACAGGGGAGAGGTCAGATCCTCTGAGAGACACTGAGGTGCTCTAACCAAGAGAAAGGGGCCAGAAGGAGGACAGATGTTCCCCACGTTCTCCAACCCAGGACAGAGCACTGATTTATAGTAATTAGCATCCAGTGACTCCCCCACTCCAAACAAACACAAATGGATGAGGCGCTCCTGGCCAAAGCTGATGCAATGTGCTTTATTTATTTAATTGGATTTAATCTTCATTCTGTTTAGTGAATACTGGAAGGAAACAATTAAGCAAAAGGGTGGAACCATCTATCAGACTGAAAGAAGAAGCAAGCTCCTCAGAGCTGAAGCAGATTCTAGAGGAGAGGTGAAGGGCAAAGGGAGCGTGCGAAGGAGGAGAATCACGTGTGTTGCCCTGGTCACTGAGAACTTTCAGCCTCACGGTGCAGCCTCTCCATCATCTGTTGAAACTCAGACTTCTGCATCTGCATAGATTCCCTGCCTTCTTAACTTTGCACAAGTCTTCCCTCTGCCTAGGATTCCTTCGTCTACTTTCCTAGGTGCAAAACTTCACCTGATACTTCAAGACTCTGACTTCTCCTCCTGCAGCGACCTTCCAAGTCTTTTAGGCTTCCAGAACCACAGTACCCTCTGCATATCATCGGAAAAGAGAAGTTAACAGACAATTTTGGTCCCCTCCCTCACGTCTGCCGTTAAGAGAAACAGGGATTTGCGGGGTGGCACTGGTGAGTGAATAAAAAGCACTGACTGAGGGCACCCATAGGATAGGCTCTGGGGCCTGGGGAGGGGGCTGAGATCTCTGTGAGTTCATGTTGCAGGGGGCGTTTCTGGAAGAAGATGGAATTGGGTGGAGGACTTGAGAGATGCCCAGGATGTAGACAGACTGATGATAGAAGGGGGAGTGACCTGAGAGCCAGAGGTGGGAGCTGACAGATGTGTGCAGGTAGCACTTCCAAAGGCGGTGAGGGGTGCAGTGGGAAAGTAATGGGGAAGATGGGACACAGCCAGCCAACGGATGAACATTCAAGCTTTGTCCCTATAGGCAATGGGCAGCTGCCGAAGTTAGCAAGTGACCTGGAAAATGGGATTTTAGGCCATTCGCCTGGCTAGGTTGTGCCAGGGTGACAGCACGAAGACAGATGAGTTCAGGTACCATTGTAGTGAACCACGGGTAAGCTGTGAAAGTCACCCTCTATAGTAGAAGCACCTGGGCATTAAGTCTTCAGAGTGGCTACTGTCAATTAGGGACATTCCGTCTGCCGGGCACAATTCTATGCTCTTTTCATGTAATAACTCAGTTAATCCTGAAACAGCCTTGTAAGTACGATGATCATTCCCAGTTTTTCTACTGATGTGGAAACTCAAGTCCTGAGTGGTGAAGCCCCTTGTTCAAGGTCACCCAGTTACTATGTGGCAGACTCGGGATTCAAAAGCAGACAGTCTGGCCTTTTGCCTTCACCACAACACTAGCCAGAAGACCCGGATTCAAACCCCAGAGCTTCATCAAACCATTTTTGTGAGTTTGGATCTCAGTCTCCTTATCTGTCCAATGGGGACAATGGAACCCGCCTCATGCCTGAGGCATCTAAGCAACAGAAATGCTGAGCTCAGAGCTAGGGCTCTATGAAGGCTCTGATCAGTGCTGATTCCCCTTCTGTTTCAGTTGGTCACATCATCTTGTAATTAAAATGTATCATTAAGAAAGCAGAGCTCACCTCGCAACCCCTGCGCCCACAAAGTGGGTGGGGAGGAGGGGGTCATGCTGGGGCCCAGCGGTCTTCTCTGTGCTTCCTGTTCACCCTGCAGCCCCCAACTCCAAACCCAGCCACTTCCCAGATAGGACTGATTTCTCCCTGAACTCAGTTCATTTAAGGTCTCCGCCCCATGGAAGGAACACAGGAATCTGTGGCAGTGAACTCAGCAACATTTGTTACCCAGCCCAAGAATAAACAGAGAAAGCAAGCTCTCCACATCTTCAGAAGTGCATTTACTATACTCGAAACAGATGAATTCTCTCTGTTTGCATTAATCGCATGACTATTTGGTCCAATTATTCTTCCCACTTCAGCAATCATGGTGTGCTTGTTCAAGAAGAAAGAAATAACAACAGCTTATCTTGTTGAGAGCAAAGAACAAACAGTGAAAAATCAGGGTCCGCTCCTAAATGCTACACTTGCTGTCATTGTGCTAAAGAGATGATTCATGGTCTCATAGTAACTCGGGTAAAAAAAAAAAAAAGGAGGGTTCTGAAAAGATTTCAGTTGCAATGGTTAAAAACCTTTTCAAAATCAGTCCCAAGGGAGAGAAAACTCTCTATTTTTATCACCCAGCTCAACTCTGCTGGCCCTCACCCCAGCACCACAACTTCTCACATTGACCAATTTACATAGACTTAAATAATTCTTTCAAAGAACACATTTCATTAGAATAGGGTAATGGACAAAGTACTAAATGCTATTTAACTCCCTTTCTAAAGAACCCTTAAGGATGGCTAATGTTTTCAAGGAACAGACAGGTTAGTGCTGAAAGAACCATAGAAAAGAAACTACCAGGCAGCTTAGAGGGGAAGGTGAACAATGGTGGAAATGCTGCCCTTCCCATGTCACCAGGCAATAAGAGACGCCTGTTCCATGGGATGGCGTCACCCCGGTCCTCTGCCTTTTCCCTCTATGAACTTTCTCACAATAAGATTCAGCAACTAATAAGAACCTAAGGGAAAATACTATTTTTTTTTGTTTGTAGACTTGGTCTTGAATCAACATGTACTCCATTTCCTGACCTGTTACTGGAATCCTTAGCCTTGACTTCCTGCATCACCTCTTGGTGAACCCCTGGATAGACAATGGGTATTTGTTTTGGTACCAACTCTTGATCCTCTCCTCAGCTGCGTCTACTACCATCATCTTAAGTAACGTAAAGCTTGGTCCAGTCTGGTTGCTAAGACGGTACCCTGGTATCAGCCAGCAGAGTTTGGCTGTGGCACCATAAACAGGAAACTAAGTTGAGGGCTTCAGTCTCAAGGGATCACCCTTGTCTGATGGGACCATGGCTGGGGAACAATGGCACCGACACATCTGTATCAGGGCAGGAGGGTCTCATCTCTCGCCCTCTTCCAATCAGTCAACCCCAGTGGGTGTGGAATAGCCTTGGCCAGATGTTTCATTTGTCAGCAATAACAGAGTGAGAAATTTGGGCTCCCAATGCATTTGAACCCAGAGAAAATAAGAGGAAGCAGGAGACAGCTGATAAGCTGTTTGGGCAAGTCTAGAAGAATCACTAGGCATCTGTAAAGAGAACTGTTTTATCATGAGATAAATGAGACTTTCTTGCAAGTTCAGAACTTTAATAGACAAAACTATTTTTTATGGCAATGTAGCACTTTACAGATGCAAGAGGTCTCTGTTCAGCAAACACTTCAGTTCAACAAAATAATACACATTTGGGGGGGACTTCCCTGGCAGTCCAGTGGTTAGGACTCTGCGTTTCCACTACAGGGGGCCCCCATTTGATCCCTGGTTGGGGAACTAAGAGCCTGCTTGCTGCGTGGCATGGCAGGCAGGCAGGCAGGCAGGCAGGCAGGAAGGAAGGAAGGAAGGAAGGAAGAAAAAGAAAGAAAGAGAAAGAAAGAAAGGATTTTTCAATGGCCAAAAAATAATAATAATACACATTTTTTTATGTAGCCCAAACTAAATGTTGTAGCTAGAAGCATGATGAATAAAAGTTTCTTCCCCCTATTGACATGTAGATTAAAAGTGAATACAGAGGATAAATAGTAAACTTTAAAATAATAAGAAACCCAGCAATAGACATAGATACAAACTACAGATATGCATTTGTTAGAATTAATAATCCAACACTGGCAGATTACTATTAAATAAAGTACATGTTTTACCCAGGTTTCCTTAGTTTTTATCTAATGTCCCTTTCGTGTTCCAGGATCCTATCAGGACACCTCGTTATATTTAATCATCATGTCTCCTGAGGCTCCTCTTGACTGTGGCAGTTTCGTACACTTTTCTTTTTTTAATGACCTTGACAGTTTTGAGGACTTCTGGTCAGGCGCTTTATAGAATGTCCCTCAGTTGTGATTTCTCTCCTTTTTTTTCATGATTATACTGGGATTATGGGTTTGGGGGAAGACGACCACAGGAAAAGTTCCATTTTCATCATGTGACATCAAAAGTATAAGCTATCAACATGACATCACTGTTGATATCGCCCTGGGTCACCTGCTTCTCTGTTACCCCTCTGTCCACACTGAACTCTGTGGAAGTCACTACAGACAGCCCACGCCAAAGGTCCCCAACTCCCTTTTGTGCCTCTCTCATGACACTCCTTAAGGTTCCTCATCTGTAAGATGGGGATAATAACTAACAGTAGCTTCTTAACAGTATTGGATAAGTGTCTGCTGCGTGACAGGCGGTGTAGAAGTACCAGCTGCATAGTGTTAAATTAGATATTGAATATAAAGTGCGTAGCTCGGTACTTGACTCAGAGCAGGTCCACGAGAAACAGCTATTTTTCCTGCCTTTTTTGGAGATAATTTTGACATAATTGAACCATGGTAACTTCCCTTTTTTGCCTCGTGAGGGACATTTAATGTGACTGGAATATATAAAAGTATAAGATGGTTCTTCACCTGCACGGGGCTCTCTGATATGGGGTTATTATTATTATTATCATTATTCTAACCCTTGGAGGGGCACCATTCACCCCAAGCAGTAGAACAATGCAGAGCTGAGCCAAAGTCTCTTTTCTGCAGCCCAGATTCAAGCCGTCATTCAGCTCTTCTTCGTGTTTAGCTTGTGCCTCTGAGTGTTACTTGCTCCCATGGCTCCTACACTGGAGAAATTCCCTCAGTGCACCAGACCAGACTGTGAGCTCGAGGGAGGTGACTACAGTGATGCTTGTCACTGTGCCCTGTGTTCGGCAAACAAGTGATGGAAACATTGAGGTCTAACTTGGCTCTAAACCCTAAGGCAGACCACCACTGTCCTAAGTGTTTTTAGTTCTCCATGAGTGACATCCAAACAATGCCTTCCTAGACCTTAAATACCAGCAGTGGCTTCATTCAGTCAAGAAAAGATCCCCCCAGACGTCCGCAGTTTGCTCCCATCCACTCCTCTCCCAGCCTTCAGTCTCACTTCCACTCAATCTATCCATCAAAGCTGCCAGAGGTATCTCTCTATAACCAAAACCTTAGAGTATTTCTCCCCCGGTATAAATCAGTTGTAGGACAGGTCACCAAATAGCTGCTTCTTTCTGAACTCTGTACCATCATGGCAGGAGTGGGGGGATAGGGGGAGTCTCAGTCTCTGGCAGTTAACTGTTGATTTCTCTAACTCTTCCCCTGGACTGCAAGGGCTCTGAGAAAAGATCTCAAATTTTCAAGGAAAAAAGAGGGAAGGAAGGGTGGGGAGAAGGAGACACACAGAGAGAAATGAGCTGAGACACAGAGATGGAGAGAGAAAGAGAGACATCGAAAGGAGACAGAAGGGTGGAGGGGAAGGACACCTGGACACAGAGAGATGCAGATGGAATGAAAGAGAGATGCAGAAACAGAAAGAGAGGAAAATAATTTTTAAAGAGAAAGAAAAAAAAGGAAGATGAGAAAGAGACAAAGATCGAGATAGAAAGTCACAAAGAAGGGCTTCCCTGGTGGCGCAGTGGTTGAGATTCCGCCTGCCGATGCAGGCGACACGGGTTCGTGTCGCGGTCCGGGAAGATCCCACATGCCGCGGAGCGGCTGGGCCCGTGAGCCATGGCCGCTGAGCCTGCGCGTCCGGAGCCTGTGCTCCGCAGCGGGAGAGGCCACAGCAGTGAGAGGCCCGCGTACCGCAAAAAAAAGAGAAAGTTACAAAGAAACGAGAAGAAAGGAAGAAGTAAAGATGGAGAGAAAAGCGAAGAAAGAGAGGAAGAAGGGGGAGAACAGAGCAGGTCGCTGAGGACTCGAGGGTAAGGAGAGAACAGCAGTGGGGGGAGTAGAAACCCTAGCCCGCTCTAAGTTCTTCCTGCCTCTGCTTCTCCCGCTGCCTCCCGCCAGCGTCCCTCACCCGTCCTCCCACCCAGCCATTCAGGCTGAGAGAACACAGTCTCAGGGAGAGCTTCCCCTTCCTTCTTGAGCCTTGGCATGGAGCCTCCGTGAACGCGCTGTGGATGGAGGCCAGATCACCCGCTCACAGACGACTTGCATGTGGCAAGCTGGGGCCCACCAAGAGGCTCACAGCTTCCTTGGTGTCAAAGGAGTCCTTCCTGGGACTTCCTGTAGCATGTGCTGTTTTATGTCCCCAGCACACACCCACGGGCTCTAAATCCAGGCGCTGCCTTATTGCCAGCTCGCCCCGCTCAGGACATGCCCCAGGGTTGGTGTGTACACTAGCATTGGGCACAGCCGGGCGGAGGACTGGAGAAGGCCATGGGAGTTGCTTACTCCACCTTCAAAATATTTACAGAGCTGGTCGAGTGCCAGAGGCTCTAGGAGTGCCTGCATTTGTTTATTTATTTATTTTAATTGTTAGTGGACTTAAGTTGATTTATGGTGTTGTGTTAGTTTCAGGTGTACAATGATTCAGTTACACACACACACACACACACACACACACACACACATATATTCTTTTCTAGAGTGTTTCCCATTATAGGTTATCACAGGATATTGAGTATAGTTCCCTGTGCTATATAGTAGGATCTTGCTGTGTATTTTATATATAGTAATGCATATATTTTAATCCCAAACTGCTAATTCATCCTTCTCCTTTCCCCTTTAGTAACCGTAAGTTTGTTTTCTAAGTCTGTGAGCCGACTTCTGTTTTGTAAATAGGTTCACTTGTCTCAATTTTTGGATTCCACATATAAGTGATATCATATGGTCTCTGTCTCTCTCTGTCTGACTGACTTAGTACAATAATCTCTAGGTCCATCCATGTTGCTGCAAATGGGAGTGTCTGCATTTAAATGCTCACTGTGGCATTTGTTAGCCGAGCACAGCCTTGCACAACCTAGTTAATCTGCCTGTGCCTTAGTTTCCTCATCTGACAAATGGGGGGTACTTATGGTACAAACTTAACTGAGGTTCCTTAGAGGATGAAATGGAACTGGCCCTTCTTTAACAAGAATTTATTAAGTATCTACTATGGCCTCAGAATACTTCTCTTGGAGCTTTCTCAGGGGAAGATTATAACAAAAATAATAATAAAAACTACACACAATGAATTGTTGAGCACAGTGCCTGGCACATAATGATCCAGGAGAAATGTTAGCTGTGATTAACTGGGGATCTACCATATAGCAGTCACTGCCATAGAACTTGAATTCTATTCACCATCACTTTGGATCTTCAGAATATTATAAAGCAGTTAACGTTCCTGCTCTTTTACAAATGAGGAAACTGAACTCAGGAGGTGGAAGTGGGCTCCACGTCACATACTTAGCAAATGGGGGACCCAAGTTCAGACACAGAGCCACTGAACTAAAACCCATGCTTTCGACAATATGTCGCTGTGTCTACACAGCTATACAAGGACCGTTCTGGCTTAGGTGGAGCAAGGGGCAACCTAGTATGCAGCTTTGTTCCACATGCTCAAGCTTCTGCTAGAATCACTGGCTAGAATTTTAGTTCTCTCTTCCCTACGACTCCCAACGCATCCTGTGCAGAGTTGAAAAAAACCTTTCTCTCTCTCTTGTGATCTGGAAAAATCTGGAGCCAAAACCTACCAGAGGGAAAGCAAAGGAGGAAGGAAAACCTGGACCCTAACAACCAGAATTCCCATGCTACGTATTCAACATTCCCTTCATAGACAAGTGAAGAAACTCGGTCTGGTGGAGAGTGAGAGAGACTGGGCATCAAGGCGCAGCGATGTATGCCAGGTCCCACCATGGGGATTACCCTGAGCTATGCCGGGGTCAAGCCAATGCGAAGCAGGCAAGCAGCAGGTCAGAAATGGGGGAGGAGGAAGCAGTGGGGAGGGGAAGCAGGAGATGTCGAGTGAACGCACCAGCTGGCTTCTAAGTCAATGGCTAAAATCCCAAATCAGCTAATGTCAGACCTTGGCATAAACAACTCTCTGAAAGTTGTTATCACTAAATTAGCATTTATTAAAAGCCTGTAATTATTATCCTTACTTGTGGGGTGTGAGAGAGAGTGTGTGTGTGTGTGTGTGTGTGTGTGTGTGTGTCTCCCCCTCAGCCCTGTTTACAAGCATCCTCCTAATTTATTTTTGATCAGACTGAACAGGGGACAAACCTCTTTAGCTAATAATGACACTGGCTGGGTGTCAGATGTTCAGGATTTGGAGAAACTGGAAGGATTTGCTCTTGCTTCCCTTTTTGTTTTTTAACTTAACTATTTTGAATCACCGCTACAGTTCAAACCTGACTTTTAAGCTCCACCCCACCCCCCGATCTCTCCTTTCTCTTTACTCTGATTACATCGTCCCATTGGAAGTTGCTTATCTTCTCAAATGATTTCACTGACACCAAATGTGTTCCTAGACCAGCCTGGAAGTTATTCTCAACAGAAACCAAACTCCCGCCCTCCCTCATTTTCCTTCTTGGTGGACAGGAGATGGTTTCTAAAAAATGGATAAAACACAAAATAAAATAAATAAAGGAATAGGGTAAAATGAGAAAATAAGGGTAGAGGAATAGTAAGATCGGGGTGATATTAACTTCTAAACAGTTCACTCTATGATCCTGCATGATTTCCAAAAGGGAGATGCAAGCGTGACCAGAGTTATCTAGCTCTCAAGGGAAACCCATATCTTCAGTGACAAAGTTTGCACTGCTCTGAAGATACACCAAACTAGGAAAAGTACAGCATTTCCTGGTATGGAGACCAGAGAGACATCTCTGCTGTGGGTCTACCCAAAAAGAAACTATGATAGACTCAAAATCTTCTTCAACAGTATCATTTCAGTCAATACAAATTTTCCCATGTGATCATTTCACATCAGCCTCCAAGCTGGGCCTCGGGTGTGATCCCAGGACAATGCTCTAAGAACAGGCCATTTTCTGATGCTTTGGGTAAGGACTGAGCCCCTTCAACCTGGGTCAGGCACTTGCTGGTGCTCAAGAGCATCGCTACCTGCCCCCTACAAATCCACCTGGAACAATTCTTTCTTTTTTTTTTCTAATTAATTTTTATTGGAGTACAGTCATTTTACAATGTTAGTTTCTGCTGTACAGCAAAGTGAATCAGCCATACGTATATATATATATATCCCCTCTTTTTTAGCTTTCGGGCCTCTCACCGCTGTGGTCTCTCCCGCTGCGGAGCACAGGCTCCGGACGCACAGGCTCAGCGGCCATGGCCCAGGGGCCCAGCCGCTCCGCGGCACGTGGGATCTTGCCGGACCGGGGCACGAACCCGTGTACCCTGCATCGGCAGGCGGACCCTCAACCACTGCGCCACCAGGGAAACCCCTCATTGCACATTTTCTTCCCTATTTATCGCTACACTAGAAGGTCCAGGAGGGTGGGGACATGGCCCTCTTGCTCATTCGCTATCTCCAGGGTCTCCCATGGCCCCCAACACCTACTACAGCAATTACTCAACAATTAGCATATTGAATGAGTGCACGAAGAAACAAACAGAAGAGAGAAACCAATGCAAGGGAACTACGTTGGAGGGGAATCAACCTGTCTTTGCTAATGACTAACTTTCATTCAGCAAACATTTGTATAGTGAAGGATTATGTGTCAAGCACAGGTCTGGGCACTGTTACTGCTTCTGATTTATCCCTCCCATCCCATCCCAATAGAGCCTGACCAGCTCAGCTTCTTTTCCATCCACTGCTCAAACTCCATTCAGCTTCTCCTTTTATCTATGTTTTCCCATGAACTAGAAACATGGGTAAATTTTCACCACCGTGGCCCCAGCCTAGTTTATCAAGAGGTACTTGCCATCACAGAGAAAGTATTTTTTTTTCTTATACATTGGATGTGAAAATATTACATTTAATCCTTTACGTAGGCGATCTCTGGCCAAAAATTGTTGGAAATAACTATCAGCTGGCAACGTAGCTTCCCTCAAAAGCTTTGAGGGTTCCAGAAGGGACTCAGTGCCGAACAGAACTTGGAAGAAGGAACTCAGCCTGCATTTTTACCCTCGCTTCCAAGTTGCCAACATTTTCAATGAGAAATGAGGCCAGTGTCAAACTAGGAAGAGGAGAAGGGGACATTCTGAAACTGAGAAGAGACATATATAAACCAGTAGGCTGAGCACATTAGCTAAACATGTTTTATAGCCATATTATGTACTCGATTAAAAAAAAAAGTTGAATGTAAAACAATTTATAAAGATAAGCCCTTGGTAAGGGGTGTAACTCTGGAGAGGTTTTTCTTTCCCCCTCCTATTAGATACTTTCCTTGATTCTAAGACTAAAAATGCTACAGTCAGCACCAACTAGATTCCACGTTGCAATTAGGGTTATGCATTAAACCAGGCCTCTGAACACGACTACCCAAAAGGAACTCAGAGACTAAATGAAAACCAGACGTGTGGCCGGAGCAGTTCGCACAGCCAGGATCCCAATATATAGTCATGGTATAGATTTAAAATGAAAATTAAAAGCAGTCATTACAGTTAAATTGATGTCATATTCGCCAGCTGTTTATTCAAAAGGAAAAGAAAGGGAGTGATCTGGGAATTGTGCAGGCTGCTTTGAGGACTGTGCCTGTACTTTAAAGAAGATATGTGAGCTATTTGTTTAGCCGTGAGAAGGCTTGACAACGTACCTTCTATTTTTGGCTAATGTCAGCGCTCTTCAAAGTCTAGATTGGGGCTTCTCATCAGAGTCATCCCAGTTGCTTTTAACATCTACATGCAGACGTTCATACCCCACCCTGCAGATTCTGATGAACAGGATGGAGGTGGGACCCAGGGATCCAGATTTTTACAATCCTCTGCCAGTGTTTCTAAAAGCTGCCCTGGGTTGAAAACAGCCGATGTCCCAACGTTGGTCTCCTGGTAGCCAGCACAGCCTGTGCGCTCGGGTTCCCCTCCCACTAGAATCCCCTTCCCCTGCTTTTCCTGGGCCCGGTCCCTGTTCTCCCAGCTCCCCTCAGCATCTTCCTAGGCCACACCATGGACATCAACTGCTGCTGATGGTAGCATTTCAGCCTTAGAATCAAGGAAAGCATCTAATAGGACAGGGAAAAGAAAAGTCTCTCCAGAGTGCCACCCCCTTGCCAAAGGGCCTTATCTTCATACACTTTTTACAGTCAACATTTTGGTGAATTGAGTTCACCCCAAAGAAATCCTCACCATCAAGCTCTATCAGTGTCTCTCTACCCCATCCTATTTCTTTCATGGCACTTATCACTACCTGAAATGGCTGTGTCACTCTTCTTGGTCACACTTACATTAGCAATTTAACCCACTCGAATATAAGCGCTGAGAAGGCAAGGACCTTGCCTGCTGCGTCCACTCTGCATCCACAGCGAGACTCCTGCTTTGCTGGCTGCTGGCTCTCAATAGATGAATGCAAGAATGAAGGACCAGGTGGTGTAGCACACCTTGCTTTAGGTGGCCAAAGGGTAAAAGCCCTCTGAGCCAGTGCTCGGATTTGGGGTACTCGGGCAATTCCCAGGTGGGCAAAAAATATCTAAGCTACAAGATCCCATTGTTCACAAATGTAGTCCTCTAACGTTAGGACACGCGGGGAAAGGCGGAGATCACTAAACTTAGAGCCCCGCTCCCAGGAACTGTTTAATTTAATTGATCTAGAGTGGGTCTTGGGCATGGGTTTTGCTGAAAAGCCCCCAAGGAGGTTTTCATTTATAGCCAAGGTGGAGAATCCGTCCCTACTCCTTGTATAAAACACTATGGTGAGGCAGTTTGGGGGAAAAGCAGAAGACAGAGTTTGCTACTTAACCTTCAGACCAACAGAAAGGGCATCACCTGGGAGCTTGGGAGAAATGTTCAGCCCCCGCCCCAGGCCTCTGAATGAAATCTGCACTGCGACAAGGTCCTAGATGATGGGTGTGTGCGTTAACGTTGCAGGAGAGCTGATCTCAGAGGTAAGCAAGCTAATATGCTCTAGTATCAGTCATCCCTTGAGGCCCAGGCATAGGCTGTCTTGAGCTGGGTGTGCCGCAGTTAGTGAAATAATGGAACGCATGTGTATAAACAGCGATTTCTTCTCTCCGGCTAAAGCAAAGTTTGTCTTTGGAGCGATCAGCCTCCCAGCTGCACGTGTGTCCCCTTTCTTGGCAGGGGCCCTGACGCTCCCTGCCCTCTCCCTCGCATCAGTCACTCCTCTGAGCTTTCTTTCCTGCTGGAGCGTACATGACTGCTAAAAGCAGAAGGAGTTTCCTTTTGGGGCAATGAGGGCTTGAGCTTTGCCCTCACCACTTAACTGGCTACCAAAACTTGAACAAGTCCCTGAAGTCCTACCTGATCCTCAGGTTCCTGATCCATAAAGAAAGGAACAATAGTCCCTGCACAGCCCATCCTGCAGGGCTGCTGTGAGGATCACATCAGGTCATTTACATAAATGAAGGGAGGTGTAATTATCATCATTGCGTTGGTATGACTCATTCTAAGTCCACAAAAGCCTTGTTTAGGGAGGAGAGGTGCAGGTGTATCTGCTAATTTCAGGACTGCACCGGGAAATGGTCCTTGGAGAATTCCCTGCTGGGAGAAAGCCTTTCTTTTCCAATGAACTTAAGTGAATCCTCGACCTTTTAAAAAGACCCATACAGCCACTATGGAGAACAGTATGGAGGTTCCTTAAAAACCTAAAAATAGAACTACCATATGACCCAGCAATCCCACTACCGGGCATATACCCTGAGAAAACCATAATTCAAAAAGAGTCATGTACCACAATGTTCATTGCAGCTCTATTTACAATAGCCAGGATATGGAAGCAACCTAAGTGCCCAGCGACAGATAAATGGATAAAGAAGATGTGGCACATATATACAATGGAATATTACTCAGCCATAGAAAGAAACGAAATTGAGTTATTTGTAGCTAGGTGGATGGACCTAGAGTCTGTCATACAGAGTGAAGTAAGTCAGAAAGAGAAAAACAAATACTGTATGCTAACACATATATATGGAATCTAAAAGAAAAAGAAAAAATGGTTCTGATGAACCTAGGGGCAGGACAGGAACAAAGACACAGACGTAGAGAATGGACTTGAGGACATGGGGAGGGGGAAGGGTAAGCTGGGACGAAGTGAAAAAGTAGAATTGACATATATACACTACAAAATGTAAAATACATAGCTAGTGGGAAGCAGCTGCATCACATGGGGAGATCAGCTCAGTGTTTTGTGACCACCTAGAGGGGTGGGATAGGGAGGGTAGGAGGGAGATGAAAGAGCGGGGGGATATGGGGATATATGTATACATATAGCTGATTCACTTTGTTATACAGCAGAAACTAACACAACATTGTAAAGCAATTATACTCCAATAAAGATGTTAAAAAAATAAAAACACCCATATGATCCAAATATGTGCTTTTTTTTTTCTTTTGGCCTTAGCTACCAGGGAGCTTAGAGTTAAATTGCGTGGCTCATTGCAGTCACTAACTCTTCTCCATTTTTCTCTAGCAAACCATCTAAAATACCTTTTCCAAAGTAGGCTAAGTATAAATCAATGAGAACAGTAATATTAATACCAGTAACCATGAGTTGCAACTCAAAACACATACATAATATTTTCATCAGCATTCATTTGTTTAGACCAGTGCTGTCCAATAAAACTATAATGTGAGACTCTTGAATAGTTTTAAATGTTCTAGTCACAGTAAAAAAGTAAAAAAAAAAACAAAAAGAGGTGGAACTTATGTTAATATATTTAAGCCAATATAGCCAAAATATTATCACTTCAAATGTAATCAATATAAACCATTATTGATGTATTTTACATTCTTTTTCATAATTAGTCTTCAAAAACTGGTGTATATTTTGTATTTCTGGCCTTTCTAAGTTGGGCTGGGCATGTCTCAAGAGCTCTATAGCCACATGTGGCCAGTGACTGCCATACTGGACAGCAAAGACTCAGGCAGTTATCTCTAGGAGAGAGTTGTAATAACGTCTGACTTTATCGCGCAGGTATTTTGTGCTTTATAAACATTGTTAATTGCCTTAAGAACACCTTGGGTTAAGGACTCGCAACTTTCATTTACAGATGAGAAAACAATTGTTCAGAGAAGTAGTAAGATAATTTGTCCAAACTTGAAAAGCAGAGCTAGACTCCAAACCCAGTTCCAAACACCAGGACCCATAATTACCATTCTAGAGTGTCTTCTGATATACTGACTTGCGAGTATAATTGAGATCAGGGGAGACCAGTGGGTAGCCCCAGTGGGGTCTAGCTCTCTGTCTGGACTCAGAGCTGTCTCTGGCCATACAATCCAGGGGCTCTCGGTGAACAGGGGAGTAGGCATGACGGTAGGCATCTCTCCACCAAACCACCAACTTCAACCTGTACAGCTCAGATGAGAAGTTTGGAAGAAGCAATTACGATTTTATTGTGCCCACTGTGCTGACGATTAATGCTGAGTGCGGGTGGAAAATGCACCCTCTCATTTGCTAACACGCACTATAATTATACGTGCCTCTCCAGGTACTATAATTTAGGACTTAAAAAAGCCCCATTTCGAGCAAGTAGTGCTGCACTTGTAAAACATTACAGATGTGTTATCATATAAATGAGATAGCTGCGACATGATAGTGCAATAATAAATCCTCAACTTAGATTTGGAGACAAGATATGTCAAAAACAAATCCACACTGCCACTTAATCTTCTACGTAAATTGTTTATTTTTTCTGAGTCCTACAATAATACATGTCAGATGGCTTTGATAGTTTCCAGATTAATGTGTTTTTCCCCTTCAGGTCATCACAAGACTACTCATTTCATTAAATTAACTCTGCTAGTTGCAAGGTGGAAACAGGCTGCAAAACATAACTGTCTGCACCCAATTGGGAGCCGGCAGGATGGAATTAATAAATAAAACTGATTTCCCCCCATTTCCAGGGGAGGTGGGAAATGCCATCTTGAATCTCATCTTAATTTCCTGAGCTCCCACTGGGAGCCACGAGTCCCACGGTTATGTATGTGCAGGCCGGCGGTGAGATGCTCTCACCCAAAGCCATTTGTTTGATGTCTGATGGATTCCACCCCCTTCCCGTGATGCCTCTGGGGTGGAGCTGGGCCTCACCAGTCCACACCCTAATTAAAAAGAACGGCACCTGCGAAAGCAAAGCCTTCATCATTAAAGCTTCCCGCTGGTCTCCTCCCTCAGGTGAAAGCCACTACCAACCAGGCAAATTCTTTCACACCTGTGTGATTCCCCAGGCACTTCAGGCAAAACGTCCGCCTGACTCCACGCCTTGCCTGAAGCCCAATTTTCAAATCGGAAAACCCTCAAAACCACCCTATCCCTCTGAACCATTGTAAATGGAGCCACACCGTTCCTGCGTCCATCCAGGAAATCCATGTGACAGCATGGAAAAGTGTTACTAATAAGCCTCCAGTTCCCCAACTGGACTGACCGGGATTGGCTAACTTTTTCTGGAGAAGGCCAGATGGCAAACGTTTTAGACTTCGCGGGTCATACAAGCCTCCATCTCAGACCAGTCAGCCCTGCCACTGTGGTGCAAAAGCAACCACAGACAGTATGTAAACAAACGAGCATGGCTGAGTCCCAGTAAAGCTTATTTATGGACAACGAAATTTGAATTTCAGGTAATTTTTCACTATGTGTCACTAAATATTTTCATGTGTCACTAAATTTCCTTCTTTTGATTTTCTTCCTATCATTTCAAAATATAAAGCTCATTCTTAGCTTGTGAGCTGCACAAAGACAGCTGTTGGGCCAGATCTGGCCCACAGGCTATCTAGTTTGCTGACTCCTGGTATAGAGGGCGTTGGGTTGAGTGGCCTCAGATGCCTCCTGCAGCACCCAAATCCAAGGATGCTCTGTTGAACCCAGAACTGCTCTTTGTGGCGTAGAGTAGGCGGTTGGTGTCACTTCTCTCTATGTACCTTCTTGCTGAGACACTAACCCTCTGGGAGGCCAATGGGGAATTCCCCCAGGAGACAGGGCTCCTGGGTGGAATCCTGAAGGAGCCTCAGAGAGGATTCCAGGACCCCTGAGTGCAATTTCATTCTGCAGGCAGAGAAGAAAGTGTGTGGGGTCAGAGGAGGAGGCTGGCAGATACTGCAAGCAGGGCATTAACCAGAATCGGACTGGCAATAGGTAGCAAAGCAACGCAATTAACAGGCTGATTAACTGACTAGCGCCGTCTCCCACTGTTACAACAAAACCTCAGAATCTTTCACAACCCAGTGATCTGGGCAGACGCTCTTGACAGCATGATGCAAGCGCACAAAGTGAAGTCTGCCATCAAATACATTTCTTTCCTTTTTTTTTTTTTTTCCTTTTTCTAGGTAGAGGACCACAGGATCCTCAGCTGAAGGCACCTGGCTAGCTGCGATGCTGGTGTTTCGTCTTCAGGGCAGCTGTGGTTAAGGAAGTCAGGGGTGGTGAATGGGAAACAAGAATGTGAGAAGAGAGATGTTTTTTTTCCTGTTTTTTTTTCCTCCAGGTCTTCCTCCCAGTGAAGAAACCTCTGTGGTCACTTCTCAATCTGAAGAATGTCAGACCCGAACAAGGAAGAAATTGGTCTTTGAAAGTATTTCATCAGTAATCAAGATGGCGACTGACCAGCTGTGCTGGCCCTGGTCCCTCCCCCGCCCAGCCCCCCTCCATAGGAGGGCGAGGACGTTATCCTAGCCCTGTTCTCTGGTGGCAACCTGGAAGCTGCAAACCCGGCCATTGGTCATAAAAACACTCTTCTCCCAGAGGTGGGGTTGCAAATGTCTGCTAGGAGAGGCACTGAGTGGAAACCTGGATCCTCATTCAAATTAACTGTGTACTGGTCACTGAAGACAAGGCTAAGTGCTGTAACACACAGTAATGATCTCAGCCACTTCACCAGATGTGTTTCTTTATTCCCTTGCATAAAATCCAATGCAGGTGATCCTGTTCAGCTGGCTCTCCTGAGTGGCCCTCCTCCAAATGGTGACTAGGGATCCAAATTCCGCACATCTGGAAACCTGGATGGAATCTTGGACATCAGCCCTTCTCAAGTTTTAGCGTACAAAATCATCTCTCAGAGGGTGACCCACCAGCAGAGGTTCTGATTCAGCAGGTGTGAGGTGGCACCATGAATCTGCACTTTGGACAAGGTCCCAGGTGATGCTGATGCTGCTGGTCCGTGGACCATACTCTGAGCAGAACCTTTCTACACGGACATCTGTATCCAGCTGGAAGGCTACAGAAAAAAGCTCTTTGGGGCTGCATAAGATGTGTCCAGGACAACTTCATCTTCAGCCTCCATATTTACTGAGTCATCAAGCCCTGTTGATTTTACCTTTGAAATAGGTCCTGCGTCTCTCCATTTATTCTTCCATTAGCTTGTGTTCAGTCCTTCTTCTGACTGGAAGGGGGCCAAAAGCATCCTGTTGAAATTCAAACGTCACCTCAAACCTTCAGGACCTTTCTTAGGTCCTGCTACATATGTCTTCATTGACAACGTGATGAAAGGCAGGTTGCTCAGTGCCGTCTGGAACCCTGCACCTCTGGTTCTAATACGCTCATCAGCCTCATCCACATGCCTCTCTCGGCGCCTAATATCTCGTCCACAACACGTTCCCCAAACCTGCAGACCTCTGACGATGCTTGCTACCTTTGCCCTGACTGCTTTCTCTTCCATGGTAAACATACTTGCCCGGTAGAGCCTTAATCATCTTCTCAATCCAAACCCAAAGGAATATAAATGGCTGGTGTACTTTTAAAATAATGCTCAGGGGAAGATCAATTAAAATGTGATACCCATACATCCTGCTGGAAAATGATTAATGTTTTCAGCTGTAAGGTAAGGGGAGGGAAAAAGGTTGCTAATATCACATAGACAGCAGGGGTGTGGAAAACTGGTATTTCTATCCCCCAGCTGGTGGGAAGATACTTGCATGTGTACGGCTACTTGGGCTGCGGGCAGAGGGGGACAATTACTGCATAGTTAATGACTCAGCAAACGCATATTTCTATATCTCTCCCATCGAACGTTCACGCTTACTAACAAGAAGACCAGAATAGGATGTTTAGTGTAATACTGGTTATAACATGAAAAATCAAAAATTACATAAATACCCATCAACAGGAGAATAGCTCTACCAATTATGAACATACTGTCAATGTTAGAAGATCAGCTGGTTCTCTGAGCACTCACTGGAGAGCCCTCTGGGCATATTGGCGAGAAATAAAATGCAAGTAGAAAGTTGATATGTATAATCTGATACAATTTATGTAAACATCCACTGACACACACAAACATACAGATACACCGTTACTATGTTTCCCAGAGCAACTGGACTCAAAGATTCACATCTAACTAATAACCGTGGTTACCCGTGGTCTTGGGGATGGAGATGGGGGGATCCTAGGGGTCTTTAGCCTTATCTCCAAACTTTCAATTTTTTACAGGTGATATTTAATAATGTATGTTATCTGGAATAACTAAAATTTCATAATTTTTCAAAAAGCTCAAATGTCTCCAAAACATTCTCTAAGTCTCTCTGGCAGAATCCACTCCCCTGGCATCTGTACGCGTTTGAATTATTTGAATGTTCTGTCTTGTGATTATCTGTTTACATACGTGTCTCCCTCATGTGTACACGTGCTCACTGAGGGCTGAGGCACTTCCTGCCCACCTCTGTCACTTGGTGTTTAACCACATACTTCATACGCAGAAGGTGCTCCGCACACGGGAATCAGCCAGAGGGTCTCGCCAGGAACCTCTGGGTGGGTCTGACTGCACCATGAGCCCCTGGGGTTACAGCGCCCTCCACGGAGTCCTCTTGCCCAGCCTGCACAGAGGGCTGGCACGAAGCAGGCCACTCCATTAGTACCTTTAGTGCCAAGGTTGCTATTCAGCCTGTTTGGACTAATGCACTTGTTCAGTTGTTAAAACACTGAAATACTTCTGTGCAAGCTGTCTCCCACCATCCCCACGTGGCTCTCCTATTTTTCTCTACAATTCAGCAAGGAAAGGGTTAAGGCCCGACCCAGCAGGGGCCTCCAGAACCTGGCACCAGAGCTCTGTGCCAGTGGTGACAGGTCTTACTGGTTGTTACATATTGAGGGTCACACCTCAGCAGTGATAAGAGGCACTTGCCAAGGGCGTGTTCTCACGGAATCCCCATTACTTTGTTCCTCTCTACCGAAGGCTGAGGCCCAGATACTTGTCTGGACCAAGGTGCCTGAGGACAGAGCTGGGACTCAATCCCATTTCTGTCCAACCTAGAGCCCCCATCTTTTTCCCCACGAGCTCTGCTGCCATTGGTAAGAGCCATGTGCTCTGGGGTCCAGCTGGACTGGAACCACAGATGTATTGTGTAAGCATGGAAACTGCAGTCGTGCAAGAAAACACCTGCCAATGGGTCACCTTCGCGTCTCCTGCCCCCCTTGGCCACGTGCCCCCTTCCCCACACCTTTGAGCCCAGCCTGCCCGCCTTGGCTCCAAGAGGCCCTGCACTTTTTGCAGAGTTGGCTCCTTCTTCTTCCAAGAATTCACCACATCCCTGTGTGCGTGGAAGGCTGTTGGTTGAAAGGTTCAGTGTATCAAGTTAAACAAAAACCTCCCTAAGATTGTGCAAGAGCCTTGGAGTACAGACTGAGATGTGCCCACTCCGGACCTGAAAATTCAGGTGTTTCTTCATTCCTGCTGTTCGCTGACACAACATGGGAATGAAAGGAAAATAGGGAAATGTTATTTATCCACAAGACACTTTGATCAAATCCTCCAAAAAGGAAAAAAAAAAAAAGTTTATTAATGTAGTTGGCATCCCAGACACGACGAGTGACGTGTGTAATTGAAGCTAGATGTTTCAGGCCCCCGGGTGTGCAGGGAGAGGCGGCTGGGAGGTGACAGGCATTGGTTATGACAATGCATCGCGCTGGGCCTGGAGAAGAGATTTCCACTTTTTGTAGCAGTCCAGACGGGAGGAGACTCCCGTTCCCCTTAATCACAAATCAAGCTGAGTGACATGTGAAATGGTAATAATTTCCCCAAGAATTGCAGCTGCCCCTCTGCTTTGGTGTTCATTCCCAATCAGAGCGCCTTTACCCACAGGAAGCAGCAGCTGAACTTAACGCAAAAACCATCAGCAACAGGGCTGCAATTAATCCAGGAGGGAAATGAATATTTCTCTGTTGAAGAATGTGTTTGGAAAGCATAGCACGTGGGAGACGTGTTTTATTATTTTTTTAATGAAGATATCAGTTCTGAATCCCTATAGAAATGTACTCTTACATTTCTATGCCAAATAACCCTGAATAACCAAATAACTCTGGTTGGGGCAGAGTATGTCCCTCTCAGCCTACACCCCCAGCCCCACAATTCGCCTTGGGGCACTATTCTCAATTACAGTGGCTTTTAAAAATAAAATCAATACTTGAGTCTCACCTCAGATTCTTTGACTGGGATGGGGAGAGGAGGTGGGAGTGGGTTTTGGTATCTATCTTCCTTCTGTCCTCCCTCCCTCTTCCTTCCTCCCTCCTTCCCTTCCTTCCTTTCACTGTCTTTCTCTCTCTGTCTCTCTCTCTCTCACTGCCTCTAAGGCCAACACACCAGAAGTCAGATTCTCATTCCCAGCCTTCCAACGCAAGAGTTCCACTTGGTAGCAGTGAAGGTAAGAGTCTCCACAGGTGTGTGCAGCATCTTGACCGCCTCTCCCCAGACTTCCTAGCAGGGCCAAGTATCTTAAATTTTCAATCAGGACCTCAGAAATGTGAGGTTTTCTGGAAGGACAACCTCTCTCCTTTAACTAGTGTTTGACATCTTACCCTCCTCAGTGATAACTCTGTTCTGTAGCTTTGCAGTCCTGTTTGTTTTGTTTTGCTTTGTTGCCCTCTCCTCCTTTAGAGATCAAACTAGAAGCTGTTTGTGGCCATGTAGGCTCTGAACAAGACAGAGAATGACAGGAATACCAGAGAAGGACAAGGGGATGTCACAGCATCAAAGGGCTGAGAAGAAGGAAGGATATAAATCACATGGAGGCAGAAGGGGGGGAGGGTTGATAGATGGAGCAGGAAAAAACATGTCTCTGTGCCCACGGAGTGAGGTGTGCAGAATGCCTAGCACCTGTCACTCCAAGTGTGGTCTCAGGACCAGCACCAGCAGGAAGGGGGAACATCTCAGAAATGGAGTCTTGGGCCCCACCCCAAGATTGGAAATCTTCATTTTCAATCCATAATCTGCATTTTAATACAACCCCGGTTACGCACAGGCATGGCAAGTCTGAGAAACACCTCTTGGGTATTCTGTGAGAGGCCAGCAGAACCGCCCTGTGATTGGAGTTAATGGCTGTCCCCCGCTTTCTCCTCCTCTCCATGACAGCTCTTCACGGACACACAACTGGACCGGACTCTGAGAGCCACTCGGCAGCTTCTGACTAGCTATAAATATAAACGGCCAGAGAGGCCGCTTGATTCGTTCAAGCCCGGGGTCATCTGGAGACATGTCATTTATGAGAACAGCCATTTCAGGGGAAAACAGAGCCTTTGTTCTTCCTCTTAACTGTTTCCTAACATCCAGCATAGCTTTGTCCGTTGGGTTTCTTTCTCTTTTCATCAGGTATTGGTTGAGCTCATGAAGAGACACAGCTATCGTGGGGGACAGGGTGGTTTTTGTCTCAGGAGCCAAAAGCAAGCATCTTAAAGGGGGAACTTGGTTATGCATCACTCATTGATGGCCCTAATTAAAATTCCATGGAAACTCACTGCATGGGGTGGAAGAACTGTAAACAGGGCCAATATATATTAACGCTTTCTGTAACCCAAGTGGTAAGTTTTCTCGAACCTTCACAGTAACAATGGAAGTAGATTCAAATGTCCCCGTTTTACAAATGAGGAAGTGGAGGCTCAGAGAGGCTAAGCGGCCTCACCAAGGTCACACAGAGAGTAAGTGGCAGGCTGGGGTCTGAACCAGGTGAACTACTGTCTTTCTACCGGTGCCCTTTCCGCCACATCCATCAAGCCTCTGTCACTGAAAAAAAAAAAAACCCAAAAACCAGCCTTCTGAATACACAAAAAGACAGTGTTATTTCAGTGGCAAGAAAAGCACATAAATGTTAATAAGACCTTTCTCCTCTTTGTTAATAGATTATTAAAGAAGGTTAATATTACTGTGATGGAGGGGGGGAAAAAGCACCCATGAAAATGCCCCCAGAGGCCATGTGTACACAATGCCAAAACATCGGGATGAAAAGAGAGAAGGTTGTTTGGCATCCTCCTGTTTTGCTTAGCTGGTGCCAAGCATGTGGATGGAGTGATGGGTGTGTGGGTGCTGGCTGAGCAGGAAACCATCCCCAAGACTGAGTATGTGAAGGGTTTCCCAGCAAAATGGGGTACTGCTGAGTCACTGAAGCAGAACTTTGGGGTCCCATTCACTGGTGGTGTACTGGACACTATAACTTGTGATGACAGCTGAATTGTCTTTTGTGTAGTCCGCTGCTTATCACAGGAAGGTTATAAAGCTGAGCAGCTGACTGGGGATTTAACGGAAGAAAAACAAAGCAAAGGATTGAAGAGTTCTGCCATGTACCTGCTGACCGAGCCAAGGGCCGGTGGAGGGGCGTTAGGAAGTGAAGCCGGCTACCATCTTATGTAAAGAGCATGGAACTTGGGCCAGGAGGCCCCAGTTCACATCCCACCAACCACTTACTTGCTCTAAGTTTTAATATATTACTTTGTAAGTCTGGAGTCAAGAGGTTTTGGTTTATGTTTCCATTTGTTTTGTTTTGCTTTGTCTGGTAGCAGGAGTGACTGACGAAATTACTTCTCTAGGCCTCAGTTTCTACATCTATAAAATGGGAATAACATTACTTACCCCGTTATGCTCTTTCTTGTGCGTACTAAAGAAAAGAAAAGTGACTGGCACTAAATGAGGTGCAAAATACGTGATCCAAAATAGATGGCTGTCAGTATTACTGCACCATTTTTAAGTAAAAAACACCAACAATAACAACACTACTTAACGCTAAATTTGAAGAATTTATAACTTAAGGAACATCAACAGTTACATGGAAGGCACTGATACTAACTCTTTAATAAGAGATGCAGAAATGGAAGATCCTGGTCCTTTTTTGCTGTTGTTAACTGATACCCGCTCCCTACTATTTTGTATGTTTCTGTGAAGGCATTTCAAACAGAAGCTAAGCTAACATGCTCCCAATACGTCACTTTGCTTGAATCTGCCCAAATAAGGAAGCAGTGCCCAGAGTATTTAGGTGGATGGGATCTGTGAACCACAGAGATCGGAACAACTGGAGTGCCTGGGGAGAATGCAGGCTTCCACGTCCTAATGAGTCACCCTCTGAAAGGAGCCTGGAAACCTACATTTTTAAGAAGCCATCCAGATGGTTCCTCAGCATGCTAAAGTTTGGCAAATACTAACTACATCAGGGTCTCCGAAAAGAGAGTGACCCTAGAGAGTATACAAAGAAAATATTAAAGTTTCTGTCTTCAAAGTTATTTTTATTTCTTCTGTTTCTAAAATCAATTTTTCACATATTTTATACTGGCTATAATACATTAGTACAATACTCTAAATGTATCACTTACTTTAAAAAAATTAGTGTGTATGTATACCATGTCTATGTGTTTCCACACACACACACACACACACACACACACACATATTCAAAACAGTCCGGAGACTCCCAGTCTGGAATACTGAATCCTTGGGGAGGACACCCCTTGGTCTACCTCTCTGGATTTCGTCTTTCTGCACTTTTGGCAGGAGGGCAATAGCAAAGCTCTCAAGAAGGGAGCTCCAGCAAGCGCCTGAAATCCAGGTTTTCTGTGTCATCGCTCAAAGGGGAGCCCCATGCTGAAGATGCCAGGAGTAGGCGGCCCAGTGGAAGGCTGCTATCGATTTCAGTTTTAAAGGCTGATGCACGTTCTGGTCCATATAGAGAACCACATGCGCTCTGTCTCAAGATGGGCTATGTCACATGAGGGCTAGACTTCTCCAACACCTCCTGTTCTGTGTAGATGCATATGTTCAAGCAAGCTAACAAATTCATCAATTCCTTTATTCAATGAATATTTACTGAGTGTCTAATAGATGTGTTATTGTTCCTGGCACTGGGACTCAGCAGTGAGCAAAGCAGACGAACTCTCACCACTCATGACCTTACTTTCTTACAGGCTTGCCCAAAACTAATGTAAGCTAGTGAGTAAGAATGAGGGTCACCAGTTTACATAAAGACTACGCAGAGGACTAAAATAAGGTGATCTTCTAGAGAGAAACAGGAGGAGATTACTTCAGTCGTTCTGGTAGAGAAGTCTTCTCTAACAGGGCAAGTTCCCCAAGGTTTAATTCCCATTCATTCCATCTTTGGAAGTTACTAGAAGATATGCTCTACAAAACATGGGGCGAAATCAACAGGCACGCACAGGACTCAGGAAACAGGGACACAGTGTGAGAGGCAGGGAGGGACACCTAGGACAGTGGTGAAAGGAGATCCCAAGACCACAGCTGGGAGCCACCAAGCAAGCCACCAGTCCAGGCTGGAGCAGGTCGGAAGGCTCAGAGAGCTTTTTCCAGAAGAGGGTATTGACAGAATATCCTAGTTTGAGAGGATTTACACCAAAGGTGGGCAGGCTTAGGGGAAGAATAATTATGTCAAGAACTATGCAAACAGTAATAATATCAGCACCAACAAGGATGACAAACATTGTCAGCTTCCAAAGAAACAAATCCCTGAATGAAAAAGCATCATACTAAATATCATACACAACCATTACTATATAAACGTCAAACACCTGGCTTAGTAAAGTTACACATAAGCATATTGGGAGGATGCGGTCTGGGAAATACGAATATATGGAGTGGTTCCTGGAAGTTGGGCAGGGTTGTGTGGTTGCAAAGAACGAAAGTTCAATTCTCATCTTACATAGCTGGAAGAAAACAGAAAATAGACAACTCTTAAAACCCAACACGTGAGGCCCAGAACTGAACTCCCAAAATGACATGGCCATGGAACCAAGACTCCTCTGTTCTGAACATAGTCATTAAAGCGGTCGTTAGTGGATGAAGGTTGAGGCTTGGTTTTATTTCAGTACCTCTATTTCCCATGCTTGGACTGATGGCTGCTTCTTGACTGAGCTGTGCTAAGAAAAATACATAAGACCATGGTAGGTCCAACAAGAAGCTTGGAGACACGGTGACGGCCGTATTTTGGCAAAGAAAATGGAATTCCCCCTTTCACTTCCCACTATCTACCCTCACCACTCCATAAAAGAGAGAGCAATTCACAGAAGAACACATCGTGACTTAAAAAAATAAATAAGTGCTCAGATAACAAATGTCTTCATGTAGTGCAAACAATAACATTAGCCGGGCCCATCTTTTAATTACATGGTTTGGCCACGCAAATATTTGCAGACATTTTTAGTAAGGCAATGGACTTTCACTTAAATGCGTAATATAAAGAGCTCTCCTACCATTGCTGATCGGAGCTTCTTTCTTATTTATCGCCTTCCCTTCTCTCATGCTCCGGCCTTGCCCCAACAATAAAATCCCACTTAGCACTTGCTTTTTCCAAAAAAACATCATTTTTCACCATCTTAGGAGTGAAGAAAAGAGGACATGGAAGGAGACTTCTTCCTTTCTTTTTCTTTTTTAAGAGACTAACATTCTTCTCTTCTCCCAAATATTTAATCATAATTATATTAAGAAACATTTATAAAAAGTTAAGTAATAAAATTAAATAGGTTGGAGAAAAACAGAGAAGCAGACAGCAAGGATTAAGTGTAGTAATATAAAGAATAGATTATATTTAATGAAAATTTCCTCACTGTTCAACATTTTTATTATACTTAATAGTGCTGGGCTTCATTTTTGTCTCCAGTAATTGTGTGTCCATAATGAATGGCCGTTCTTATTCCCCCACTGAGCCCTGACAGAAATTAATAAACCTAATTCTGTAGGTTTAAGTTTAATTTTGTTGAAATATATAAAGTAGTTACATATTCACTTGGCAGCCAACAGAAACGCAGCGGCCTTAAGCTTCTCAGCAACTTTATAATGAGTCAATTGTTTTCTGGATCTTTCTCCCCATCTTCTTGTTCCTTCCCATTCTGATTTTAGCCAAGAGACTTGTTTGGGATGCTTCCAGCTCCAGAGGACATGCGTGGCCACGGAGGTGGAACAGTGGTCAGGGTGAACGTTGTAAAAGGTACAATTATGTGATCTAGTCCTTTTCCAAGAACAGCTGTTAATGATTGCTAAGCATTCTCTTGTTGGTTTACAGTTTGATCAAGAAAGTATGTAATAAAAGAATGGGGATGGGCATTAAGCAAGCCACCAGTCCTTAGTAATAAATAATGTGCACAGTCTGCTGGCCAGAGCTCAGAAAGTATGGAATCTTCTTTCAGGACTTCAAGTACCAGAGTGGGGCTTCCATGAGGATTCAGCCTTGGGGAATCAGAAGGAATTCAAAGGAGCCGTATTGCCTTGGCATCACATTTGACAGGTCCACCAATTAGTAATCGACCATAAATGTCTTTTTGGAGAAGTCAGCTACATCTGGGGATCACCCTCCCTCCATCCGTTCCTTCACTCATTCATGCAAATGTTTGCCTTTATATTCTCAGTGTAGGAATAAAATGATCAGCATGACCCAACATGATCCCAAACCTCATGGAGTTTATCATTCAGTTTTTTTTTAAAGGTAATTCACAAATAAACATTAAAGTGTGATTGTAAGAGTTATGTGGGAAAGAAGATACACAACACAAGGGGACATGCATGTGAGGATCAATAAATGCTTTCCTGAGGAAATGACAACAGGGACGAGATCAGAGGGAGAGGAGAGGAACTGGATGGGAAAAGGTGGTGGGGGTGGCATCCCAGTACAGTGGCCCCGCAGAGGAGGCAGCATGACAATCTGAGGACCTGAGGATGGGACGGGGAGGGAGGAAGATGAGATTTCCCAGAAGAGGCCCCACAGGCCACTCTAAAGAACTGGGCCTGGGCTTCCCTGGTGGCGCAGTGGTTGGGAGTCCGCCTGCCGATGCAGGGGACACGGGTTCATGCCCCGGTCCGGGAAGATCCCACATGCCGTGGAGCGGCTGGGCCCGTGAGCCATGGCCGCTGAGCCTGCACGTCCGGAGCCTGTGCTCTGCAACGGGAGAGGCCACAAACAACAGTGAGAGGCCCACGTACCTGGGCTTTATCGCCAGGATGATGAGGACCACTGAAAGGCCCTAAAGGGGCAAGAGACTTGCTCAGAGCCGCTGTTCATAAACACTGGGTGAAATAAGGCTACAGGAAAGCTTGTTTATATCATCATTTGTTTTAAAAAATGAGGAAATTGACACCAGGAAGCTTAGCCAAAGCCTGAGCACAAGCTAAGCATTCTGACTCCAGGTGTCTTTTCCCTCCACCTTAAGGACCTCCTTTCCTGGAATCCCTATCAGCTGTATTGACCAACCTCAATAATGAGAGTTCAAAGTACTACGCCCGTGAACTTGCTTCTGGAGTCATAGGTCACTGCATAAAGTTCATATCTACAGAATGCTTTCTAGTAATGTCTTCAAAATACTCCACTAATAGACTGAAAGGATGAGGTCATGAGGACTGTTCTGAACACACCAGCCCATAGCAATCCCATTTCACAGATAAGCTATGTGAAGGTAGATGCCAGAGATTTATAGCCTCATATGCTCCATCTCATCCTCCTATGCTATTTCCCCCTTGAACTGTGACTTTAGATACAATAATGGAATTGACTGCACAGGGGTCTTGAAGTAGACCCAAAACAGCCACACTGAGATTCAAGAGACTAAAGATCTAGTCCCAGCTCCTGCGTTCAACTACTGTGGATCCCCAGACAAGACCTTTCCTCTCACTGGGCCTCAGTCTCCAGGCAGTGGGTTCTAAGATCTGACAATTCCAGCTCCTGAGTTGGAGAAGGAGGAATTGGCCCAGGAAGGAGGCCCTAGTCACCGCTTAAGAGTGAGGTGCTGTCCCGCTGACCATACGAACCCCACTGGGCCCTGCTCGACCCACCTAATCATAGCAAGAGGGAGAGACAGAAGGCAGCCTGCAAGAGTCAGATTTCCAGGCTTCAGTTCCAGTTGCTGTGTGACCTTGTGCACCATTAGTTAACTTTGCTGGGCCTAGGTTTCCTCATCTATTAACTGTAAGTCAACAAATCTGCCGGCCAGGTTGCTGTGGATATTAGCAAAGACGTGCATGTGGCTTAGTCCCTGACTGAAGCGGATGCTCCATAAACATTCTGCACCATTCCCTCTCTTTTCTTACCACCCATCCTTTCAAATGCCCCTTCTTTCTTTCCTCCTGGGCTGCCCTTCCCTTCCTTCCATCCTTTTATCCTGTTTCTCCCTCCTATAGGAAGAACGGCAGTAGCTCTTGACAGGTCACATCCATACCTTCCTTTATTGGGGAATCTGTTATTCTAAGACGTGAACTTCATTTCTTTGGCTAAATGCAAACGGGAGCTTCAGATTATACCGACTGGAACTGGTATAATTCCAATCACCGGTGCAGCTGAGAGCTTTCTCAGTCCTTAAAACCTCCATGGATCTACCTTGATCTGATTCTATCAATACTTTGAGAACTTGTTCAGGAGCGGGTGTGGGGTGGGCATGAAGAGAACCCCCAATGACATTTCCAAGGAAGAAGGGGCTCTCCAGTCAAGCCTTCTCAAGAACCAGAACCAGAATCTGCTTCCTTCGGGGCCCAACAGGCTGGAGCTGCTATTTGGCTTCCCGGGGTTATAAGTTCAAGTACATTGAGCGTGTGTGTTGGGGAAACGAGCCGTTGATAAGAACGGGAGATGATCCTGAGAGCGTTCCACTGACCCTGCCCTCCCTCGCTTCTCTCTGAACCCTGATCTCTCCACTGGAACCCTGTCACTGCCAAGCTACAGACCCCAGCACCGCTCCCCCTTCTGAACCACACGCTCCCCACATACGCACTGCAATGAAAGACCATCTTCTGATAAGTGGAGCAATTAGCAACCTGGTTATCAGTGGTTATCAGTCCCCCTCCTTCCTATCAACACCAAAAAAGGGGGGGAGCTTAAGAGTCCAGAAATCAGAAGGCAGCCCCTTTTCCTGAGTGGAGGACAGGGTGTGGTAATGAGTGATAGAGTGTGGCATCTACTCTCGCCAAACAGAATTAAAAAAAAAATTTCCAGAAGCTTGTGAAGAAGGAGAAGGCTTAGGAAATGCTTTTGTTTGTTTGTGAGTGTTCAGCTGGACAGTAGCCCTTAACTACTTGCGCAGGGCCAGCCTTAGTTATTGCTTCTATCTATCTCAGGATGGTAAAAGCCAAAAATTTAATAGTAAGCAGGACAGTGTTCCTAAAAATACCAGTGCATATACATGAGATAAAATGTTATAACTGAAGGTACTTAAGCTGATTATCTGTATACAAATGATTCATCCAATTCATCCATCAGTCCATCCACCCTCACATCTAACCTTCTAACCTTCCATCCATCCATCCACCCATCCATCCCTCTACCCATCAGTCCATCTTTCCACCAGTCCATCCACCCATCCATCATCCATCCCTCCACCCACCCGTTAGTCCTTCCATCCATTCATCCACCCATCCATCCATGCATCAATACATCCATACATCAACAGGTATCTACTGAGCACTCTAACATTTTAGGCTCTTGGACGGCACCTTGATTTTCCACAGTGAACCAGGTAGACACATTTCCTGCCACCTCAAGTCCTCAGCTGAGGAGAGATAGGTGGGTAATTAAACAATCTACAGAACAACGTGATAAGTACTGAGACAGGAGGCGTTCAAGGTGCAGGGAGAGAACATCCAGCTGACATGTAACTTGGGTTTGGAGTCACCAGTCACAGCCTCTCTGAGGAAACGCTGCCTGGGTAGAAGGACTGACCCTGTAAGAGAACCACGTGTAGCTGGGCAGACAAAGGAAGCAGCAGGAAGTAAAAAAGGGCTGTACCATTTACTGAGCACCAATTCTTGCCAGACACCAGGTTTGGCACATCACAGATTTTCCCTTGGGTCGTTTTCACAGCAACTGGAGAAAACGGAGGCTCTAAGCAGTTAAGCTGTCCGCCCAAGTGCCTCGAGTGAATGGCAGACTTCATAAATGGCCTGGCTTTCTCCTGCTCCCCTGCCCTTACTCTGTGGTTCCTTCATGAGTTCCCCTCCCCCATGCCTCTCTCTGGGATTGTCAGGGACTTGGAGAACCAGAGGCTTCTGACACATTCTCCCACCAAGATGGCTTGAGGAGGACTCTGGATTCAAACAAACCTGCATGTAAATTCTTCTCCTGTATCTACTAGTAATGTTGACTTCCGGCAATTTCCTAACCTCTCTAAGCCTCAATGTCCTAGTCTGTAAAATGGGGATGATAATAGCATCTACCTCAGAGCTTGATGAGAAATTAAACATGCAAAGTGCTAAGTTCAATGCATGTTGCTGTGTTACTATTTCATACAGAAATAACACAGAAGAGTCTACACAGAAGTAGCCTTGAGTTGCACCAGGGGAGACACACAAGATGCAGAGGAAAGACGTCTTAAAGCATTTGGTGAAGGCCAAACAAAGGGGCCTCTGTGTGTTCCTGTCCTTTAGCCAGAGGGACGCCTGGGGGAAGACCTGGGAGACATCCAGCCTGGTGGTGGTCCAGAGGTGTCACAGGACCCCATGCTGGATCCCACCCACCCTCACTGTGACAAGCAGGTCTCACCATCTGTCCGGGCTTGACGTCCCCTGCCTCAGGCACCTGAGACTCTAGGGCAGCCTCTTGGGGCAACTCTGGGTTCCAAGCCTCTTCCAGCTCCTTGGGCCTCTCAGACCAGGGAAGCGGTGCCTGAGAGCCCCATGCTCCAGAAGGACCCAGACTCAAGAGCCAAAGTCCCTGCGGTGCCGGAAGGGCTCTGCCCTACCCCATCTTGCCACTTCTGAGACCCCCTTTGGAGTGTCTTTGGAAGGGGGATACCGGTGTGGAGGAGGCCACTTCAGGCAGACCAGGAGGGGCCTGAAGAACTGGGACCTCTGCTCAGAGACCCCCCCACCCCGGGGCTTTCCCCACTCTGGGCTTCTTTTTCCACTATTTCACCCATGTTAATGTGCTTCTCAGGTTCCTGCCAACACACTCAGTTTTGTAATGTTGTTTGGTAGCTGAACCACCTTAATGAAATATCCACAGTCCTTTCTCTGTTGGAGCAGTCACCCCGGTTCCCAGAAATTCTCTCTCTTGTTTTCAAATCCCGCTCCAAATGGAGGCCTAGGACCCCCAGCTGAGGCCGGCAGAGGGGCTGTGGGAGCACTCCTCCACAGAGGAGGGGACTGGGGGTGGCGCAGGCAGAGGAAGTTTCAGCCTCTTCCTAGGAATACTGGGAGCCCTAGGAGAGTAGGCAGGCACAGAATATCTGAGTGGGGAGCCCCGGCATGAGACCCCCACGCCAGGGAAGGGAGAGAACTCCCCTGGATATCAGCATCCTAGCTAACGCTGCTGGGTAAACGCAGCCCTCACTGGCACCCCGAGCCTGCCGAAGCTGAGGGAAGACTGCCACCTGTTGAGTGCTGGCGATAGCGTGCTCCTTCCAAGGGCTCCGGGCTTAGGGCGGGATGCTTCAGGGGAAATCCAGCCAGTGCCACCCGCCAGCGCCTTCTGCGTTACCCGTTGATAAAGGGACGCTGTAGTCCCCAGCGACCTCCTACTGCTCAGAGAAGGACAGGGACTTGCCAGAGTCATAAAGCCAGTCCAGAGCCCCTGTCCTCTCCCTGCCACCCGTCAGGGACACTTCCCACCCTACCACTCTCTTCTGATGCTGTTTGCATTTTTTTTAAGTTTTTTGGGTTTTTTTTAACTGTAAAGAGCCCAGATTCCTAAGCGTACAGGTTGACAGAACATCACAAAGCGAGCACACCCGTGGAATCAGCATTTGATCCACGTCCAGAGCAGAGACAGCCCTCCTGGAAGCAGCCCCTTCTCTCCCATTCCCCATTCCTTCCAAGGGCGACCAGTGTCCTGACTTCTAACTCCACAGGTGTTTCATCTGTTTTGACCTGCATACAAAGTAAGCCATACATGTGGCAATGCTTCCTCACTCTGTGTTCATTTGTATGATTCATCCCGCCTCTGTGTTAGGAGGAACTGTATTTTTCTAAGGTGGGACAGAGGGTCATATCAGAGAATTGGAGAGACTTTGGAAATCGATGAATTCAGTTTTGTCAATTTTTTAGTGAGAGAAGGAGGCACAGAGATGGGCAGAGGGTTGCCCAAAAGTCACACAACTTGCTCCGAGGTCTCTCCCCTCGAAGATAAGGCTCCCACACTGATAGCTACAGTGAACGCAGGGCTTCAGGACTAAAGCATCGGTCTCCCCTCACAGCCCCCAGAGCCTCGGCGCTCTGTAATCAGGTCCATTCTAACAGCTCCCTGTGTACTGCCATCACCCCACCTAGCTCACCATTATTCACACTGTACTTATTCAACCAACACTCAGATACTTGTTGACTGAATGAACGGATCCAGTACCTCACTGCTCTCATCCAGAAAACGCATCCTGGATATCGCGGAGCCTGATTCTCTCACCAGGTGTGATGAGGACAGATGAGATAGTAATTGAATAAAGGCAAGGAAGATAGTTACAAAAGGAAAACTCACGCAATGGAAAGCCTCCATTGCTTCCCCTCACGTACTCTGGAGCTCAGCTGGCCTGGATGGCCTTTTACCTCTAGCACTTATGCATTGTCCTGGGGAATCTTTCAAACTGTACAAAGAGCAATTTATAACAGGGCTCCTGTGAGTATTAATGAGGCCAGGCAGGGAAAGAGCATGGCGAGCTCTCAGCAATTGGTAGCCATCATCACCACTTCTATGATTATAAACATGGATCCAACCAGCCACCGGCTCAGGGCAGCACACTTCCCACTAAGAACCATCGACCGGTAGATATGGCTCCAGTGGGCGACAGACCTTCAAGAACGGGGGGTTAAACTCCTCATTAAAGAGCTAGAAAAGACAAGAGGCTTCAGGTTAAGTTTCCTTCCTTCTACCCATCTAAACCTCCATACCCTTCAAGACACGTTCCCTTTCCCCACGGCCACCCTGACCTCTCCCCTGAGAACTCCCGTAGCCTTTGGTGGAGACAAAGGCTCAGCTTTACTGTTACCACCTGCGGTTGTGGGGTTTCGTTCTGCTCACTAGCTCACCAAGCCTTATCTTTCAGCTCCACCGTCAGCCCGGAGGAACGGCTCAGTGTCCCGGGAGCTCGGGAAGGCAAGTCACAAACCAGGCAGCTTTGGAGAGGCTGTAACCTGCAGGGTGATTACCTGGGTTCTCCACTGGAATACAAGACGCCACCCCCATGTTTTTCCCTTGATTGGAATAACTACCAAAAAAAAAAAAAAGAAAAGAAAAAAAATTCCCATGACCCCTCCATCCACAGATAATGACTTTAACCTTTCAGAATATTGCCTTCTAATCTAGCTAAGCACATTTGGTAATAGAGTTGAGGTTCTTTCTTGTGGTCAGTTTTACTTCTAGACTTTTTCTCTTGATGCTACACTGTTTGCATTATCCCCAGCTATTTCATATTGTTCTTTAATAACAATATTAATAATCATGGAATCATGGAGACATATTCAAGTGTATTCCTTGTGGAATTCAAGTGTATTCCACAATTCCTCTTCATTCAGATTCTTTCTAATGTTTTGACATAAACAATTCTGCTTTATGAGGATAGACTCCCTGAATCAGGGTCAATTGGTCAAAGAGTTTTTAATTATTTTAATTTACATTTCTTAAAGAAAAAAAAAAAA